>NW_004955454.1:1746877-1772061 GCF_000276665.1 Chinchilla lanigera
AACTCTGTATTGTCTGTATTGTGCTTGTGATATGTTGTAAAATGTTGTATGTCTGTTAATGTTTCCCTCCTTTTATCCTTAAAATAAAAAAAATAATAATAATTGTGTTATTGCTCATTTGATTTTTCATGACTGTTAATAATTGTCTTATATAGTTGAGTGCTTCCATATTTGGTGCATATATATTTATGCTTGTTATCTTCTCCTCTCAAAGTTTCCCCCTAAAAAGTATGTAGTGACCTTTTTTTTTTGCTCTGTTGATCATTCTTGGTTTGAAGTTCACCTGGTCTACAAACAGAATAGCTACCCCTCTTTTCTCTGGGTTCCTATTCCATAGAGGATTGTTTTCCATCCTTTGACTTTCAGTCTATGAATTTCTTTTTGAGCTAAATGTGTTTCTTGTATACAGCATATAGTTAGATCTTGCTTCTTTGTCCATTCTGCAAGTCTGTTTCTTTTGACTGGTGAACTTAGGCCATTTTCATTGATGATTATAACTGATACATATTGGCTTATCTTTGTCATGCTATTTTCCTCCTGTTGGTTCTATACTTTTCCCCTTGTTTAATTGCTTGTCCTGCCTGATATTCTTCTGCTGTTTTTCTTGGAACTGTGGTCATTTTTATCTGTGTAGACTGTCTTTCAATATCCATTTTAGTGTTGTTTTAATGGTCATGAATTTCTTCAGTTGTTCTTTGTTGTGAAAGTATCTAATTTCTCCATTCATTTTTAAAGACAGTTTTGCAGGATTGGAAGTTGTTTTCTTCCAGGACTTGAAATATTTCACTCCAAACTGTTCTTGACTTGAGCATTTGTGTTGAGAAGTCTGCCATGATTCTGATGGGCTTTCCTTTATAGGTGATCTGTTTCTTTTCCCTAACAGCTTTTAATATTCTGTTCCTGTGCTGAATTTCTGGGATCTTGATTCCTGCATGTCTGGGTGTAGATTTATTTTGTTTATGGCTAATTGGAATTTTATATGCCTCACTTACTGTATTCTTTTCCCATGCTTGGAAAATTTTCTGCTATAACTTGTGCAACTCTTTTATGGCATTTGTGTTTACTCCTGCATTTTCACTGACACCAATTATTCTTATACTATCTTTCTTTGCATCATCTGTCAGTTACTGAATTGTTATTTCCTGATCTTTTATTATTTTCAAGAGGTGTTTCCTTTATGGTCAATAACCTTGATCCTGTCTTCAAGGTCCAAAAGTCTATCTTCAGTTTCATTCAAGCAGTTTTGTTAGCTTTCAGATATCTATTTGAATCCATTTCATGCATTCTATCTTTTCCCATAGTAGTCCTTCACATTTTTCATCCTCTTCCTATCATCATCTTTTAAAAAATCTATCTCTACTCTAGATTTGCTGAGCAATTCATTTATGAATGTTAACATTTCTTTTTGTTTTAACCTAAGAGATTATTTCTGATCTGATTTCCTCTGTAATCTCATGGATTTTTTTTTTCTTACTTCAGTTGCTATCATTTCAGAAATTTCAGGTGTGTGACTTTCATTTTCCTCTATCTCATTGCCTCCTGGACTTCTTCAGGTGGGCTGGAGGTCTGAGGTTGCATTTTGCTTTTGTGTCTTGTCATATTCTAGTTCAAAATTGTAATCTTGTTTTCTGTGTTAATTCCTGTACATTTTTGTAGTAGGTAGCTTAAGGCCTGTTGAGGTAAAGTCTGTTCTTCAGAGATGTGTTCCGTGTGTAGGAGGTTTTTGGTCTGTCTGCCCCAAGATCCTACCTTTCCAGTTAATTATGAATGTGATGTTGGTATCTGTTTGGCTGAGTCATCAATCCTTTGGTGCTGGGGTGTGGTGCGGTTATTAACCCAGAACTTCCCAGTATTGTTACAGAAGTGAGAGCAACTGATTACAACAGATATGACTTCCTAGCTAAAGTAGCATAATTATCACTCACCATAACATCAAGCACATTTTAGAAACTGACAAACTGCCTTGGACACAGGAAGCCTTGGTGAGCTGTCTGGGGACCAGATCCTCTGGCCTTGCACATGGACCCAATGTATTGGAGTGACCTTGGACTTGGAGCACTTGGTGAGCAGCCTGGGACCCAGATCCTCCAGCTTGCCCCCTGATGCCACTGTGGGAGGGGCCTTGGGCTAAGGAAGCCTTGGTGAGCTCCCTAGGGACCCAGATCCTCTGGCCCTGCACCTGCTGCCGCCACGGGAGGAGCCTTGGATTCAGGAAGCCTTGATGAACTATCTGGGTGCCTGGGTCTTCTAGCTCCATCCCTTCCTGCCATCTCAGGAGCTGCATTGAATTCACTCCCTATCCCTATCCATTGAATAGGGAGATTTCAAAATGAAAATAAGAAGCAAACTGCAATCTCTGCCAAACACCTCACCCAGAACAAGTCCAGGAAACATTAACATGGAAGAACATGAAGGTCATACACCTGAAATCTCTGAAATGATAGCAGCTGAAGAAAAAACCTACTACAACAGGCTATAGAGGAAATCAGATCAGAAATAATTGCTCAGGCACAAAAAGAAGTGATAACCATAATAAAAGCATTGCTGAGCATATCAAAAGGAGACATAGATTTTAAAAAAAAGAGGAGCACAGAAAAATGATTAATCTTGACAACAGTATAGGAAAGAATTAGAATGCATGAAACAGATTCAAAGAGACATTCAGGAAATTAAAAATTCCATTGAAAGCTGGAAGAACTGCTTGAATGAAATGGAAGATACACTCTCAGACCTTGAAGATATTATTGTCGTTAGTTATCGTGAAAGAAAAGATTTCTTAAAAATAACAAAGGAACAGCAAATTCCACATCTGCAAGATGAGGCCAAGAAAAACAATATAAGGCTGATATGTGTCAAGCAAAATTCAGGAGACAACATCAATGACATAAAAAGACTATTTGCAGCAGTAATTGCAGAAAATTTCCCAAGCAAGGGTCAAGAAACTTATATACACATAAATGAAGCATAGAGAACCCCAATTAGCCTTAACCAAAATAAATCTACACCCAGACACATAATAATCAAGATCCCAGAAACTGAACAAAAGAACAGGATATTAAAACCTGTTAGACAAAAGAAACAGATCATCTAGGAAGGAAAGCCCAAAAGAAGGATGGCAGACCTCTCAACACAGACCATCAAGTCAAGAAGAGCTTAGAATGAAGTATTTCAGGTCCTGCAAGAAAACAACTTCCAACCCAGATTGCTGTACTCTGCAAAGCTATCTTTCAAAATTGATGGAGAAATAAAATACTTTCATGACAAAGATCAACTGAAGAAATTCATGAGCACCAAACCAGTCCTATAAAATATATTGAAAGATATTCTATAAAGAGATAAAAATGACCACAATCTCAAGACCAATGATAGAAAAGAACTACCAGCAGGTAAGAAATTAAATAGAAGGGGAAAGTATAAAACCAACAGTGAGAAAAAAACATGACAAGGATAAGTCAATAAATACATATCAGTAATAATCATTAATGTAAATGGCCTCCATTCACCAATCAAAAGAAACAAACTGACAGAGTGGATCAAGAAACAAAATCCAATAGTATGCTGTATACAAGAAACACGTTTAACACAAATGGAAATCCATAAACTGAAAGTCAAAGGATGGGAAACAATACTCCATGTGAGAAGAACCCAGACAAAAGCAGGAGTAGCTGTTTTGCTTGCAGACAAGGTAAACTTCAAACCAACAACCATCTAACGAGATAAAGAGTGTCGCTATATTCTTGTTAAGGAAAAATTGCAAGAGAAAGAAATAACTATCATAAATATGTATGCATCAAATGTAGGAGCACCCAATTACACAAGGCAAATTTTAACAGACATGAAAAATCAAATAAGTAATAACACAATTATAACAGGGGATTTTAACACCCCATTGTCAGAAAGACATAGATCAGCTAGACAAAAAATCAGGAAAGAAATAACAGAACTAAACCAAACATGTGAACAAATGGACTTAGTAGACCTTTACAGAATATTCCACCCAACAACATTAGAATACTCGTTCTTCTCAGCTACACATGGGACATTCTCTAAAATAGACCACATGCTAGCATATAGAAGATGCTTAAGTAAATGTGAAGGAATTAAAATCATCCCAAGCATATTATAGGACCATAGTGCAATGAAATTTGAAATAAATGATAAAAGAAATCCCAAAAGCTCCAAAAACAAGTGGAAATTAAATAACACCCTTCTGAACCACAAATGGGTCATAGAAGAAAATAAAGTAGAAATTAAACAATATTTGCAATCAAACCAAAATGCAGATACAAACTATTGGAACCTGTGGCATGCCATGAAAACAGTCCTCAGAGGGACATTTATAGCAGTGGATTCCCACATCAGGAAAACAGAATGAACACAAATAAGCGACATTATGTTACAGTTCAAACTTCTAGAAAAAAAGAGCAAGTTAATCCCAAAGTCCAAAGAAGAGAGGAAATTATAAAGATCAGAGCAGAAATTAGTGCAATTGATGCTAAGAAAAACAATACAAAGAATTAATGAATCAAAGAGTTGGTTCTTTGAAAAAATAAATAAAATTGATAAACCCCTAGGCAATCTTATCAAAAAAGGAAAGAAAAAACTCAAATTCATGCAATCAGGAATGAAAGGGGTAATATCACTACAGATCCTGTAGAAATTCAGAAGATCATCAATACCTACTTTGAAAATCTTTACTCTCATCGGATGGAAAATACAGAAGAAATGGGCAGATTTCTAGATACATAAGTTACCAAAACTGAATCAAGAAAAAATAAAAATCTTGAGTAATCCAATATAAATCAATGAAATTGAAAATGTAATAAAAAACTTACCAACCAAAAACAGCCCAGGTCCTGATGGATTCATAGCTGAATTCTACAAGAAATTTAGATTTAACACCAATTCTTCTCAATCTCTTTAATGAAACTGAAAGGAAATCAATTCTCCCAAACTCCTTCTGGGAGGCAAGTATTATCCTGATACCAAAACCAGAAAAAGAACTAACCAAAAAAGAGAAGTATATGTCAATCTCCCTAATGAACACGGATGCAAAAATTCTCAGTAAAATACTAGGTAATAGAATGCAGCAAATCATCGACCAACTGGGATTCATCCCAGGAATGCAGGGATGGTTCAATATATGCACATCAATCAATGTATACATATATCAAAACTAAAGACAAGAATCACATGATCATCTCAATAAAGGCACAAAAAGCTTTTGATAAAGTCCAACATTTATTCATGATAAAAACCCTACAGAAAATTGGCATAGATGGAATCTACCTCCATCTGATAAAAGCCATCTATGACAAACCAACAGCCAACATCATACAAAATGGACAAAAACTGAAAGTTTTCACTTTTAAATCAGGTACAAGACAAAGATGTCCACTGTCACCACTCCTATTCAACATAGTTCTGGAGACACTAGCTAGAGCAAGTAGACAAGAGAGAGAAATAAAAGGAATAAAGATAGGAAAGGAAGATGTGAAGTTATCTTTATTCACAGATGACATGATACTCTACATAGATGACCCCAAAAAGTGCACCAGAAGACTCCTTGAATTAATCAACAAATTCAGTAGCACAGCTGGATACAAAGTCAACATTCAAAAATCAATAGCATTCCTATACCTAAACAACAAAATACTGAGAAAAATAAGTGAAACCATACCTTTCACAGTAGCATCCAAAAAACTGAAATACTTAAGAATTAATCTAACAAAAGAAGTGAAAGATCTATACAGTGAAAATAACACTACTCTGAAAAAAAGATTGAAGAGGATTTTTAAAAATGAGAAGATATTCCTTGCTCATGGTTAGGAAGAACCAACATTGTGAAAATGGCCATACTCCCAAAATTGATATACAGATTCAATGCAATTCCAATGAAAATACCATTGGTATAGCTTACAGACATAGAGAAAACATTCCTAAAATTTATCTGGAACCAGAAGAGACCCAGAATAGCAAAAGTAATCCTGGGAAAGAAAGGCAAAGCAGGAGGTATCACAATCCCTGATTTAAAATTGTACTACAAAGCTCCTGTGATAAAATCAGCATGGTATTGGCAAAAAAAAAAAAAAAACAGACCTGAAGATCAGTTGAACAGACTGGAAGGTGCAGAAACAACCACAAAGACACTCAGCCACCTTATCTTTGACAAAAGGGCCAAACAGGTTTACTGGAAGAAAGATAACCTCTTTAATGAATGGTGCTGGACAAACTACCTTTCCACATGCTGAAGACTAAAACTAGACCCAAGCCTATCACCATGCACCAAAATAAAGTCAAAATGGCTTAAAGATCTAAATATTAAAACAGAAACACTAGATCTAATGGAAGAGAAAGTAATTGGAAGTCTTGAAGACATAGGGGTAGGTAGAGAGTTCATGAACAAAAACCAAACTGCACGGGAAATACTTCAAAGAATCAACAGCTAGGATCTCATCTTATTGAAAAGTTTTGCACATCAAAAGAAATCACCAACAGGATGCAAAGAATACCCACGAATTGGGAAAAAATTTTAGTCAACTGTCCCTCCGACAAAGGACTCCAGTGTAGAACATATAAAGAATTTTTAAAAAATCAGGCCCCCAAAATTCAAAGACCCAATACAAAAATGGGCATCTGAGCTGAATACACACTTCTCACAAGAAGAAATACAAATGGCAAATAAATACATGAAAAAATGTTCAACATTATTAGTCATTTGAGAAATGCAAATTAAAACAACACTGAGATTTCATCTCACCCCAGAAAGAATGGCTATCATCAAGAAATAAATCCATTACAAATGCTGGAGGGGGCACTGGAGATTTAGCTCAGCAGGGCAGCACCTGCCTGGCAAGTGCAAGGTCTTGAGCTCGATTCCTGGTACCGGGGGCGGGGGGGATGCTGGAGGGGCTGTGGGGACAAAGGAACTCTTCTCCATTGTTGGTGGGAGTGTAGACTGGTGCAACCACTGTGGAAATCAGCCTGGAAATTCCTCTGTAAACTAGGAGTAGAGGTCCCATTCAACCCAGCTATTCCCTTTCTGAGTATTTTGCAAAAAGAACTGAAAACGTCATACCACAGCAATATATGTGCACGCATGTTTATAGCAGCACAATTTGTAATAGCTAAACTTTGGAAACAACCCAAATGTCCATCAACTGAGGAATGAATAAAAAATATGTGGCATTTTTACACAATGGAGTATTACTCAGCTATAAAGAAAGATAAACTAGAGGCTTTTATAGGTAAATGGATGCAACTAGAGACCATACTCATAAGTGAAATAAAACAGATTCACATGTGTAAACATCGTATTTCCTCCCTACTATAAGAATCTGAAAGACTTCAGCAAAAACAATGAAAGCAAAAAGAGAGGAGTGGTAGGAAGCAGCCTCTTTCCCTCCCTTGCACTGTATGCAAACTACTAGCCCCAGGGCGAGTATGACATTTATACCCATAATCCCAACATTGGACTATGAATTAATCATAAACTGTAGAAGCCTGCCCCCTGACCGCATGAGGCTTTAGGGGGACATCCACACACAAATCACAACTGAGTGCTGTACAGAACAGTTTCATTGCCTTAAACATCCTCTTTGCTCTGCCTATTCAGCCCTTCTCCTCCACCAATTCCTGGCAACCACTGATGCTTTACTCTCCCCTCACTTAGTTTCCAGAATGTGATAGACTTGGATTCACACAGTTTGTAGCTTTTTCAGATTGGTTTCTTTTGCTTAATATTTCAGACTTAAGCTACTTTCATATCATTTCATGATCTGACAGTTCATTTCCTTTTCCCTTCTCTGCATATGCCACACTTTATCTACACACCTACTGAAAGACACCATGATTTCCTCCAAGCTTGGGCAATTATGAACAAAGCTGCTACCAGGCATGGGTGGATATTAGTATTTGTCTCACATGCACACATACCAAGGGATGTGATTGCTGGTTTGTATAATAAGTGAGTGTTTGCTTTTGCCTTGCAAATTGGCTACAGCATTTTGCATTCCCACCAGCAACAAATAGGATGGATATTCTGAGTTGCAGAGTTTTGACAATATATGGTGGTGTCAAGTATAAGATTTTTGCCGTTCTGCTAGGTGTGTAATAGTATGCGATTATTGTTTTCTTTTGAAATTTACCAATAACCCATGGCGTTGAACATTGTTTCATCATGTATTTTCCATCTATAGATTGCCTTCAATAAGAGATCTGTTCAGATCCTTTGACATTTGTAATCAGGTGTTCCTTTTCTTCTTGTTAATCTAAAGGTTCTTTGTGTATTTGTTTCGGCAATCTTTTACCTGATATGTCTTTTGCAAACATTTTCTCCCACTTCCATTTCTGGAGTATATTCTCATTTACTCTGTTGACAGTACCTTTTGCAGTGCAGAAGCTTCTAATTTCTATGAACTCATGCTCATCAGTTCTTTGGTTTGTGCCTTTGGTGGTATACCGAAATATTTATCACCTGACCCAAAGCCTTCCAGAGTCTCTCCTTTGAAGTTCTCTGGTTTTATAGTGTTGAATCTTATATTTAGAGCTACAGTCCAGCTTGAATTAGTTTTCCTGAAGGATGTAAGTTCATTGTGTTCACTGTCTTTTGTTTTGGCACAAGGCTGTCCGCAACACTCATTGGGAAGACCTCTCCTTTTTTTTGTTTTGTTTTGTTTTGTTGGTTTTTTTTGGTTTTTCTCCGGTACCGGGAACCGAACTCATGACCTTGCGCTTGCCAGGCAGGCGCTTTGCCGCTGAGCTAAATCCCCAGCCCCTGGAAGACCTCTCCTTTGAGCTGCCTCTGCTCCTTTCTCCAGGCCAAGTGACATATTTGTATTGGGTTATGTGCAAGCCTTCTATTCCATTCCAGCAATCTATTGCCTGTTCTCTCACAAGTACCGTACTGTTTCTATTACTGTAACTTCATAGCCAATCTTGATGGTACATGATGTTGGCTTCTGACTTTGTTCTCTTTAATCCCGTATTGGTGATTCTCAATTTTTTTTTTTTTGCCACTCTTTGTAAACATTAGGATCAGAATCCTCATGCCTACAATATCACTTCCTGACATTTTGATTGGAATTGCATTGAATCTATAAATCAAGTTGGAGAAAACTGTATTGTGACAATATTGAGTCTCTTTACCTAGGAACATAATCTCTCTATTTACTCAGTTCTTTCATTTCTTTCACTAGAGCCTTATAGTATTCTTTGTTTAGATCCAACACATACTTTGTTTTATATACACCTTGGCATTCCATTTTTATGGTTACTTCTGTATGTAGTATCAGGTTTGAAGTGTCCAATTCCACTTCGGTGTCAACTGTAGACTTTTGTACATGTTCTCTATCAAGTTAAGGAAACTCTCACTGTATTTTTATCTTGCTGCAACTTTTCATTGTGAGTGGGTGTTGGACTTTGTCAACTATTTTTTGCATATATTAGATATATGATATATTGATATATTAGATTTTTTTCTTCTTTGGCTGTTGCTGAAATGAATGGTATTAATTGATTTTTAAATACCAAATGCACCTACCATAAACTTCAATAAACCCCAATTGGTTGTGATGTACAATTCTACTTAGGCCTCACTCTATTCACTTTGTGAACGTTTAACAAAGGATGTTTGCATCTATGTTCATAAGAAAAACATTTCCATAGTTTTCTTTCCATGTAATTTCTGGTCTTGGTTTTGGCATTTGGGTGATGCAGACTTCGTAGAATAAATTAGGAAGCATTTTCTGTACTTTTCACTTCTGGAAGAGGTTGTGGAATATTGGTAAGGTTGCTTAGATGTTTGGAAGAATTCACCAGTGAGTTCACATGGACTTGTTGATTTTTGTGTTTGAAGATTAATAGCTCAATTTGTGTAATAGACATAAGCCTATTCCAATAATTTATGTCCTCCTATGTGAAAATGCACAAATTTAGATTTTCAAAGAATTGGTCCATTTCACCCAGAATATTAAATGTGTGGACATGGAGTTTCTCATAGTATTCCTTTACTGTACTTTTAATGTCTATGAGATATGTGAATAATTTGTGTCTTCTCTCTTTGCTCTTAGAAAGCTTTAGTAGAAACATATTGATTAGGTTGATCCTCTTAAAGAAATAGCAGCTTTGAGATTTTCTTATTTTCAATTTCATTGATTTTTCTGTAACTCCATTATTTTTCTTCTGATTACTTTGGAAGTAATTTGGTATTCTTTTTTCTGTTTTCCAAGGAAGAAACTTAAGTTATTGGTTTTAGATATTTCTTCATTCCTAACACACGTGTCTGTGCTATAATTTTCCTTCAATGCACTAATTGTGCTCTCTCTTGAATTTTTAGATAAGTTCTATTTTAATTTTCATTTAGTTCAAACTATTTTAAAATTATTTCTGAGATTTCTACTCTAATTAATGCATTATTTAGAAGTTTGATCTTCAGTGTCTATGGCTGGAATGTCCACAATGGCCCATGTGTTCAAGGCTTGGTCTCCAGTTTTGTGCTATTGAGAGGTGGTAGAACCTCTAAAAGTTGGGGCCCTGTAGAAGATTTTAGGACATTGGGGGCATGCCCTTCCAGAGGACTTTGGGACCCTCTTCTCTCTCTCTTTCTCTTTTTGCCTCCCAGACATGATGTGAGTGATTTTGCTCCACTGTGTACTCCCCACCATGATGTAGTGCCTCACTGTAAGGCTAAAAATTGTAGGATCAACCAGACATGGACTGGAAACTCTAATACTGGGAGCTGAGAAAACCTTTTCTTTTTACATTGATTAATTGTAGATATTCCCTATAGTGATGGGAAGTCAACTGACACACCAAGTATTTTTGGAATTCCCGCCTGCCTATTACTGATTTCTAGCTTGATTCCATTGTTGTGTGACAGCATACTCCATATGATTTTTATTCTTCCAAATTTGATAAGGTGTACCTTTTGGCTCAGCATGTTGAATGTTCCTGGAAAGAACTTGTATTGTGCTGTTCCTTCACAAAATAGTATGTAGATTAAAATTTTATCAAATTCTTTGATGGTGCTGTTGAATTTGACTCTGCTTTTACTAATTTCCTGCTTTCTAAGTCTGTACATTTCTTGTAGAAAAGTGTTTAAATCTACAACTATGATAAATTCATCCTTTTGTCCTTGCAAGTTTATCATTTCTACTCCATTTATTTTGACACTCTGTGGTTAGGTGCAGACACATTTAAATGTGTTTTTGGAGAGCTTGTCCTTGCATTGTCCTGTAATGACCTTCTTCATTCCTCATAATTCTCCTTGACCCAAAATCTGCTGTGTTGAAATTAATATATCCAATCTAGTTTTCATGTTATCAGTGTTAGCATGGTATATCTTTCCCACCCTTCTACTTTTAACCTGTGTGTCTTTTTTTTTTTTTCTGTGTGTGTCTTTCTAATTAAAGTGTGTTTCTTACAGGCAGCATACAAATGGGTCTTGTTTTCTAACCTACTCCAAAAAATTGCTTTCAGTTGGTGTATTTGGAACATTGATGTCAAAGATATTATTGGTACAGACTGAATTAACGTTTACTGTATTCATTACTATTTGCAACTACTTGCCCATCTCCACTGTTCTTATTTTTATTCTTCCTCCTTTTTTTTTCACTTCTTTTCATGTTCTGGTTTGAACGGAGTACTTTATATAACTTTCTTTCCACACCTTTCTTAACACATCAGTTATGCTTTTTCATCAATTAACTTTTTAATAGTTTTGCTGTAGGTCAAACTATACATTACAACTAGTTCAAGTACTCTTTCAAAAACAATATATCACTTCATGGGTAGTGTAACTACCTTATCCTAAAAACTGTCTTCTAACCCCTCCCTCTGATCTTTTGTATCATTTTGTATTCATTGTACTTTTGAATAACATATAATCATCAAACACATTATTAATCTTACACCTTTAAATAAATTAGAATGCTGAAGAATAGAAAAAAAGCATTTCCCCTTCACTTATTTCTTCTGTGATCTTCCTTTCCTTATGAACATAAGGTTTTCCAACCTATTCTATTTCTGTTGTCTCTGAAAAACTTCTTTTAACATTTCTGGCAAGGCAAATGTATTGCCAATGAATTCCCTTCATTGCTGGTTATCTGAGAAAGATTTCATTTCTCCCTCATGCTTAAAGGGTAATTTCACATAACTTAGTATCTGAGGGGGTGGAGTGATATTCTCTGAACATTTTAAACATTTTCCTATAATCCTCAATTTGCCTGAAGATTTCTTAGAAGCCAGCTTTAATCTTTACCTTTGTTCCTCCATAGGTAACATATTTTTCCTCTGATTTCTTTCTTTACCCGTTGTTATAGGCAGCTGAGTTAGATAGAAATATTATAGGCAGTCAGACAGGGCCAGGCCCTCAAAGGAGCCAACATGAAAGACCAGATAAGATACCTGTGGGCCAGATCTAAAGACAAAAGGACTAACAAATGCACCCACATATATCCCTATGTGTGAAAATCAGGGATTGATGGTCTAAATAAGTCTAACAACCACCTTCAAAAAGGCAGAAAGAGTCACTAGTCCAATCCCCTACAGGAAAAGCCCCTGTTCTGTATTCATGCCCTCTTGCTATCTGACTCGCTTCCCCATATGATCCCAGTTTACTCAAGTTTACCTGAACCATACTTGTAATCTTATTGGCTGACCATAGTTTTGTCCCACCTCATGCCCACCTTGCAATTTCCCATTTTCCCTCTATCTTGGACCAGCCTCTGCTCTATAAAGTCCTTAGGAAGGGCAAGGTCCTTGGAAACCCACTCAGGCCCCCTTCAAGTGTCTCTCTCTCTCGGGCAGAAGCTTTCTTTCCCTCAATAAGTATGTTGTGCTCTTAACCTCCATTGTTCCTAAAATTAATTCTTCAATTTTAGAGAACATGAACTCATCCCAGATATTGTTCAGGTTGGGAGTTTTTATTTTCCTGTATCACTGTGATTTTCAGCATTTAGAACATGATATACTTATGGGTAGTGTTTTGTTTTGTCAGCATTTATCATGCTTGGTGTTCTCTGAGCTTCCACAATCTGTATTTTGGAGTCTGAAATTAATCAGTATTCATTCAAATATTTCTGTCCCTCCTTTTCTTTCTGATGTCCTCATTATGTTCATGTTGCCCCAATGCCATTCATTCACAATTCTTAGATATTCGGTTCCGTTTTCTTTTCTTTTTTAAAATTTATTTTAAACATAAAAGAAGGAAAACATTAACAAACAGACATCCATTTACAAAATAGCACAAGAACAATACAAGCAGTACTGAATTACAAAGTGGTAGGAAATTAACAATAGTTGTTGTATTACATATTGATATCTTCAAAGTGATTTCTCAGGAAAACAAATAGAGACATGCAAGATTGATCAAATAAGTAATCATTAACTGTTCCTTTCAGCAAAACAATACAAGACAGTAGTACAACTATGTTAGCTATCCTGTATATACATATGTACATACATAATTTCCCCTTTTCTGTTCCATTTTCTTCTCTTGGCTTTTTAATTTTTGAAGCTTCTATTGACACATCTGCAAACTCCAACATTTTTTCCTCAACCATGTCCAGTTTAATAGAGTCCAGAAGAGGCATTCTCCATTCTTGTTACAGTGTTTTGATCACTGTCCTTTCTTTCTCACTTGTTTATACAATGCCCACTTCGCAGTTTACATGACCTATATGTGCTTTTATGTTATGTACTTTTCCCGTTATAGCCCTTAACATACAAATAACAGCTATTTCAAGTTGTCAGCTGCTAATTGTACCTTCTTGCTCTATTTGATTTTGGTTCTGTTGTCTCCTCTACCTCTTCAAACTATTTTTTTTTTTTTTGCCTTTTAGTACATGTGTAACATTTGTTTGCTTGCTTGCCTGTTTACTTTTTGATGCTGGGGTTGAATCAAAACCTTTGCTCCGTGCTACACCTCCAACTCTTCATGTTTTGTTTGGAGATGGGGTATCACTAAGTGATTAAGTGTCCAGGATGGGTTCAAACTTGAGACTGTCCAGCCTTAGCCTCCCAGAGCACTGGGATTACAGGTATTTGCCACCACACCCACCACCTTGTCACTGATTCTTGAAAGACAGGTGGTGTCCTGCCTAAAAGGACATGCTATAAATAGCCTTTTAGTGATGCGGTGGTAGCATGTGGAAGAAGGGATAGCATGTGGTTGAGCGTGAAAGAGGGAAGAAGTCTGTAGACCTATGACTCGGCCCCAGTCTTTCAGTGAGCCCATTGCCACAACTGTGAACCTCACAAATCTTCATTTCCCCCTTCCCACATTTACTTGGGAGGGAAGGACTAGAAAGGGCTGGAATTGACTATTGCCCTTCCCCCGGGGCAGGGTTAGCTCTGATAAAGCCCCACAACTCAGGCTCTGAGAAAACAGTAGATTCTCCTGAGGGCAGTCCTGTGAGGAAGAGCAGCTTGCTCTGGAGACCAGAAAGGCTACGTCCCCTGCCCTCTGCCTGAGGCAGAACAGACCTTTGCTCTCATCTTCACTGGGAGAGCCTGGTGGAGCTCACACAGGTGGGCAGTTCCCCTGCCATGGAGCCTCCAGAAAATCCTCAGTAACACCTCAGGGTTTCATTTCCTCGTGCTGCCTCCTATGGTAGTTTCTGCTTTGTGACAGGGCACGATGTCTGCGTGTTTGCTTTGCTTGGTTGGTCCTTGTCTCCAGGCTTGCTTTGTGCTGGGTGCTCACAACCACTTGGCTCACCCTGAAGCCAGTTGTATGTGGTTCAGAGGCATCAGTCAGACAATGAGGAATATTCAGGGGCTCCCCACTTTCCCTGAGGGGGATGCAGTCAGGGGCCTGCTCTCTTTAGAAGCCATGGGCAGTAGTAACCCTTGGGGGCTGATGCAAGATTCGAATTGGACCTGACTCTCCCAGCCCCAGCCTGCTTGCAGGCAGAAGTGCTACTCTCTGCAGGGAATTCAGCTCAGTGCTGAGGCTTGTCATTGGTAAGCACAGGAAAGGAGCTAAGATAGGACAAGGAATGTTGCAGGTCCTGGGGACATCTGGAGATGCCTGAAAATTTACCTCAGATGCTTCAAGGACTATGCCAGCTGAGAGGCAAGACTGCCAGAGGACTTTGACCCCAGATGTTCACTGGCCTCTTCCCACCTAATATCCCAGGCCTTCTCTCCATCCCTATAGAAGGGACACACTTCTCTTCCTTCAGGGCAGAGGGTCTTATCCCACTGTCTGCCTGCACCCAGCACAATAAATTCCATGCCATGCTGCCTTTACACAAGCCTGGTGGTCTCTGTTGGTTTTTCCCCTTGCCCTGTATGTTAGAGCTGATGCACCTCATCTCATGGGAGCCTATGACCGTTCCAAGAAATGGGCACTGGTCTCACTGTGCATTTTCAGAGGTAGAAACTGAGGCCAAGGGGGGGGCTGGGGATTTAGCTCAGCGGCAAAACGCCTGCCTGGCAAGCGCAAGGTCATGAGTTCCATTCCCAGTACCAGAGAAAAGCCAAAAAAGAAAAAAAAAAAGAAAAAGAAAAAGAAACTGAGGCCAAGGGGTTCTGCCACCTACCTAAGGTCCTGTGAGTTCAGAGGTACCCCACAGCCCTGGTAAGCCAGATTTGGGTGTGGCATAAATGGCTGGCAAGTGGATATTGTAACTGTGAGGTACGTACATAAAAGTGCAAACTCATAAAAGTGCAGCTCGCAGAACCCTCCCAAGGTGAACGTGCCTGTTAAACCAGCATTTGATTTGGAAACACGACGTCGCCAGCCCGTAGCTGTGCCTCTTGCTCTCTTCCTAGCTTCTCCACTTCCTCCAACACGCACAGCTCCTATCATGAATTGTAGCGCCATACATTTATTTTCTTGCTCTTTTGGAATTTACATAAATGAAATTGTACAATATGTACTCATTTGTATTTGGCAAAGTTTCCCTCAACTCAGTTCTTTTTATTTTCTGGTGCATATTAGTAATACAGAGTAATGAGATACATACTGTTATATTGGTACCTGCATAAAACTTGCTTTGATCATTTTTGTCTCGGTTATCCCTCTCCCATTGCCTCCCCATCCCCTCCCTCCAGACATCCATCAACAAATCAAATGATAAAGAAAAGGTGGTACATATACATTACTTAGTCATAAATCACAACAAAATCATTTCATTTGAAGGAAAATGGGTGCAATTACTCCCCAGCCCATTAAGCAAAATAAGCCAGACTCAGAAAGCAAAATGTTATCTTCTCTTATTTGAGCAATCAGAAATTATAATGGGTCTCAGTTTCTTAGCCATGCAGGTTTGTTATTGATAGATAAAGACATAATCCTATGACTTTGTTATTTTGTATGTGTGTTTTTTGTGTGTCTTTTGCTGTTTACTTCCGCTATTGTTCATCTTCCTGGTTTGAAGGTTTCCTCTAAGGCAAGGTTTATTCTTTTCTCTTGAGTCTACTTTGCACGTTTTCACAAGGTTCTTACCATCCTTTCACTTTTAACTACAGGACTCCCTTTAAGGATTTCTCATGAGGTCAGTCTGGTGGTAATAAATCCTCTTAATTTGTATCTGTCTTAGAAATATTTGATTTCTCCTTCATTTATGAACGATTGCTTTGCTGGGTGTTGTACTCCTGCCAGACGAGTTTTTTTAATGAGTTTGAATATATCATTTCATTTCCTCCTGGCCTATTAGTTTCTGCTGAAAGGACAGCTGTTAACCTAGTTTGGGTCCTTATATATGACTTGATACTTTTGTTTATAGAATTTGTCTTTTGTTTTAGGCTTTTGACACTTTCACTACAATATGCATCAGAAGGGTTATTTCTGGTTCTTTAAGCTTCTTGGACCTGTCTATCCACCTCGTGCCCAAGATACAGAAGCTTTCCAGCTTTCACTTCACTAAATATGTTTTCTATGTCTTTTCCCTTCTCTTTCCTCTGCAAAACTATAGTGCAAATAGTTGTTTGCTTAATGGTGCTTCATACATTTTATTCTTTCTTCCTTCTTAATCAATTTTTTTCCTTTTTTTTAACTGGGTTATTTCAAATTATCTGTCTTCAAATTCAGAAATTTCTATTCTGTTTTGACCTAATCTGTTGTGCAGGCTCTTGACTGTCACGTGTGTTGCATTTATTGAGTTCACCAGCTCCAAGATTTCTGTTTGGTTCCTTTTTATGATCTCTGCTTCTATGCTGAATTCCTCATCCAGGTCATACACTGTTTTCCTGATTTCACTGAACTCTCTGTACTGTCTTGTGTCTTATTGACTTTCCTTATAATCATTACATTGAATTATTTTCAGGGAATTCATTAATTTCATATTTGTTGGGATTTATTGCTGCACAGTTACTACACTTCTGGAAACATTGTGCTGCCTTGCTTTTTCATGCATTTTACACACAGCATTGAAAATTACATATCTGGTGGGTCTCTTGTCTCTGCCCATTTTGCAGGATGCCTTTGTAGTAGAAGACTTTCTCCTGGACATGGTCCCAGGGTGTCTGTCAGGTGGGTAGGACACGTGTCCCAGGTGGCATTGGTTCCAGTATGCACAATAGTGTGATTCTCCAGCTGTAATCAATGGTGGTGATGATATATGTGTCTCTGTGGCCAGGCTGTGGTTTATAGGATGGCTCTTTCCAGCTGAAATGCAGCTTTCTCATGTGGGACAGGTGCTTTTGTGACCCTGGGTATGGCATCTGTGGCTGTAGCTGTGGGTACACATCAGTTTCTGTGGCGTACATGGGGGTGGGAGCACTCTGGGGAGCCAGGCAGGTAAGGGAAGGCTGGTGTAGCAGAAGAGGTGAGAAAAGGGACACAGCATCCTTAGTGTCTGGATCAGGTCAGTTTGATGGGTCTGGGAGAATTTGGAGGAACAGTGCTCTTGGCATTGGGAGTAAGATTCTTATCAATGTCCAAGATTGCTTGGGCAACTCTTAGAGCCTCAGCAGGCCACTCCACTCAGCATAGGCCATCTAGTTGTGTTCCAAGGCTGCAAGTCAATGGGCCATACCTCTGGGCAGCTTAATTCATTTCTAGCTCTATCACTACTCATGTCTCTGATTGGACTCTCAAGGAAACAGGTAGCAGAACCTGCATTATTGAGATTCCCCAGATTCCTAAGACAGGCTTCAGATGAGGGCTCCTATAATAATAGGAAGAGCTGAGGTCCCATACCCCTTGAAGGCTACACCCCTAGGGACCTAATTCAGGAGGCCTCATCTCCTAAAGGTCCCACCATCTCCCAGCAGTGCCAAGCTGGGGAGCAGGCCTTCAGTGCGGGCTTCTGGCGAACATTCCAGATCCATACTATAGCTGCTATGGACCAAATTTCTTGGGAAAGTAAATGTCATACCAGTCTGGTTGTAAAAGTGTCTTTTATATTTTCTAGCCACCCATCCACCCTCCTTCTCTTCTTTTGAGTTTTGGCTAGGGCTAGCTCAAAAGAAAAGAACTTCCTATTGAATTTGAGTTTGATAAGAAATTGTTTTTCTTTTGTGCTGTTATCCTGGTGAATCCAACGGAGTACAGACCAAAAAACCAAAGTGATGCATAGGTGTGTTGTTTTTTTTTTTTTGGTTTTTCTCCGGTACCGGGAACCAAACTCACGACCTTGCGCTTGCCAGGCAGGCGCTTTGCCGCTGAGCTAAATCCCCAGCCCCATAGGTGTGTTGTTATCAGAAGCCCCATGCCCTGCCCAGGCCAGGAGAATGGCATGCCCATGATCACTGGCCTTCATGGCAGCATACCTTTCTTGTAATCCCCCATAAGTAGAATATGTATGGTATCTGAGGTCATCTTCTCTGAGACCAAAGTCAATGACTGACATGGAGGATTCTGGAGCTCCAAGTCCCCTTTCATAGCTGGCTTCCTTCCCCACAGAGATAGCCAACTCAAGGATACCACTGCCCTCCTGGCACAGGATCAGCCTTGCTCCTTTTGGAATCTCCCAGGGACACAGGCAAGCTCCAGTCATTTCAGTATGAAGGGTCCAAGCCGGTGTGTCCCCACTTCTCAGACTTCGTCCAGCAGGTTCTGCCACAAGAGGTTCAACCTGCTCCTGAGTCCTGTCTGGTGGGGGCAGGGTGCAGCCAGACCTGTAGGTTCAAGGTGCACGCTGCTCACCTCCCGTCAGTCACATGGAACGAGGGACAGGGAATTCTAAGCAATGACCCACATAGTGATGCTTCCCTGCGTTATCTTCTCAAGGATGAATGCTCTCTTCTGGGGAGTGGGTAGGAGTTTTATTGTACTTAAAAAATGAAGCCTAACTCAAAGGAAATGAGGCTGTAAACATTGGCACCTGGCTCAGGAAACTAACCTGAGATCATCGCAGCTACACCAAGTGCTGGAGTGGCAACAGAACATGGTGGGGGTGTGACAAAGACAAGGTGCCAAAGTGGCCCATAATCCACCCAATAGACACTGTGCATCTTTTTTATTTTCAGCTGTCAGGGATTATAGGACCTCATACATTCTAGGCAAGTGCTGTATCACTGAGCTATATCGCTAGCACTTTTCATTCATTTTGAGAGAGGATCTCATAGACTTTCCCAGGCTGACCAAGACATTGTGGTTCTCCTGCCTCAGCCTCTGGAGAGCTGGGATTACACGTATGTGCCATCGCACCCCAGGTGACGCTGGGTATATTAATGGCACAGCTCACAGGTGTGTGCGTGTGTGTGTGTGTGTGTGTGTGTGTGTAACTGACAGTAAATGTGGAGGGGCTCGGAGCAGAGTTGCTTAGAGCTTGACATTTCCACTTCTTCCCCCATATCCTGAGATGAGCGACCTAAATTCTCTGGACATCCACTTGGTTATCAATAAAATGATCTCATTCATGTTTGATTTACTTCAAATGTGTAACATAAGTGCTGGATAATTTACTCATTGGTGTTGTTGTAACATCATCAACCCTATTGTTGACACTCTTCCTGCAACATCAATTTTCAGGTTATAGGAACCAGAAGCCCAGAGGACCTGACTACATGCTCAAGCCACACAGTTGCTCCTAACATATGGCTTCTCTTCCCCATCACACCTGCTGAGCTATTCGAAGGGCCCTCTGACCGTGACGACCTGTGTGCTGTGCCTGAGACATGAGCACTGCAGGGTAGAAACTCTGCCCAGTGTCATCCTCAATGCAAATACCTGATGCTGAATACTGTCCAAGATGAGGAACCACGTCCGGAGTGTTCCAAGTGTTCATGACCAAGGTGCAGGGGCATGACTGCTAGATGACTCTTCAGAGAGTTCCTGCCTTCAGGCCTCCTTAGTCAATTAATCTTAGTTACTTCCCTCTCACTGCTGGGACAAAATACTCAGTGCCCAAAGTTAAGGGAGGAATGGTTTATTTGGCACACAATTTGTAGAGGTTTCAGTCCATAGTCGGCTGGCTCCAAAGCAGGGTAACACATGGCAGACGAGCAACAGTTCATGGCAGTGGAATACAGCAAAAGCAATGAGGGAGAAACAGGACTCTTTCTATCCCTTACATTGTATGCAGGCTACGCACCCTAAAGCAAGGAGAGCACTCACACCCTTATTTCCAGCATTAGACCTTCCAGCATTGGACCATAAATCAATCATAAATTCTAGATTCAGTGACCTCTAAAAACCTGTGCACAAGGCTGTGGGGGGACATCTGGACATACACCATAACAGTTAGTACCTACGTGAATAAGTGTAATTGAATCCATTTGTGTGTGTGCGTGTGTGTGTGTAACTGATTCAACGTGCACAATTTGTAACTGATTCAAAGTGCATACTTTGATCCCTTTGCTATTTTTGCTTCATTTTGTTTTGATATGCTTTGCTTTGTTTTGTTTGGTTTGTTTTGAAGCAAGTTCTGAGCGGCTTTTGGAGTGAAGATCCTGAGATTACTGACCTGACTTGCCATTAGTTGTTTGGAAACTTTTCATCCTGAGAACAAGGCCGTCCTTTGCCCAGCATGGGACACAGTGCTGATACAGAGCCTCAACAAACACATGGAAGGCTAAGCTTGACATTTTAAATTTTGATAGATGATATCACTTTTGAGCAATATTTACTAAGTACAGAGGACCCATAGACAGCAATTCTAGGACCCTTCTTGCAAGATCGGCAGATCCCTATCTTGCAGTTCCCTGGAATTAAGGGTGTAATACTCAAAAACATATGAAAATTCATCTCTGCGCCAGCAAAAAGGACAGGACATCAGGATCTAGAAAGGAGGGATGTGAGTGGGGATCAACATGGAAGCCAGGGCAGTAGCCCAGGGGGTGGGCATGAGCCTCTTGCAATAACCAGGGGATTGAGCTCAAGTTGTAAGTAACGTCAGAAATCAGGACTGCCACTCCCACAGGGAGTCACAGCTTCCAAGGCTGCACCTCAATGACACTGAACTCCAGAAACCTTATTCTGCCCAGTGTCAGAGGGAGACATGAAGGAAGCTTACCCACCTAAGCCTAGGAACGAAGGGGAAATGGTGCCTCCTAAGAATCAAGATAAACGCCCTCACATTGCTAGGGAATTTATGTCACCTGTGCTTAAGAGACACCCCAAACCAACTAGTTTCCTGGGAGAGAAAAGCCACCATCTTTGGAGAAGTGGAAGAAGCAGAGGAATGCTCAGGAGGAACCAACAGCCTCAAGCCATCCTCACCCCACAAATAACAGGTGTTCAAGACCAGTGTCAGATATTTAAAGACAATAGTGTGTCTACATTAGAGAAGTCACACAGGAGTATGACTAAAAACTGATAGAGTGTAAAATTGCCTGGTAATTTTTTTTAAAAGCCAAGGAAAACTTGGAGTTTTGGACCAGAAGAATTCCAAGTATATTTGGAGCATATGGACCAGAAGAATTCCAAGGAAGACAAATAAAGAGACTGTAACAAAGTGCACCAGAAGAGAAGGAACATCAAAAACAAATTCTTTTAAATTTTTCAATGTGCATTTATTTTTTTATTGGTATAGATTTTGTAATACATCATATTTACATTCATTTAAGGGAACTGATAAAAGAGATATTTTCTGAGCGTGGTGGTCAATACCTTAATCCCACATTTGGGAGACTGTGGCAGGAAGATTATTGCAAGTTCATGCCCAACCTGTGCCACACAGTGAGTTCAAGGCCATGACATATGGTGATAGGCTTGAGTAGACGCCTTCAGGCCCACAGAGAAAAGGTGGAAAGCAGGTAGTGGGCCTTCCAGGGTGCTGGAGGCTGCAGCAGAAGGCTTTCTACAGAGCTTCCCAAGGAAAGAGGCAGCCAGCAGCCCACTGCCCCCAAGCATGATCTTGCTGGTGCTGGGTGAGGAGAGACTGGACCCCAGTGCAAGGATGCATTTCAAGTGAAGGTCAGCGATTAGGGCGGATCTGAGTGAAGTGACTCTGGAAGCAAAAGCTCATCTGATAGGGACAATAAGTCCCTGCCTAGCTGCACAGTCCCTATCATCAGACACATGCCGTCCACTCAAGACACTTGGAAGACTGAACTCAGGGCATTCGGGGCAGCCAGAAATAAAAAAAGTCACAGGAGACTTGTTTCAGCACTGGCCTCTTCCACAGAAAGCCATCTAACACTAGTCCTGGAGAGGACCAGGATTTTCCACACACACAAATACATGATTATCAGCAGAACATTGACTGAGAGCTAAGTGCTCCCAAAATCATAGAGCCAGAAAGTCAGTTTAATCTCAAGATTTCATGTGGCTCAGGGGACAACAGAAATTGCTGAGGCCATCAGCAATACCAGTCTTCTGAAGGGTACGCCCACCTTGATTGCTTGAGAGAGGGGCCCAGGTGGGGGAGAGCCTTGACTTTGTTAGGAAACTGGTCCCAGGAAGTACCTGGTGGGGGGTGGTGACCCAGCCTAGCCCCAGGGCTGTAGAAAATGGGGATTCTTTGTGAACTTTCCTCCTGAAGGAGGAAAAGGTGTGAAAGGAGGAGGAGAGGAACCAGTGAGGAGAGGAGGGCAGGGAAGCAACAGGCCTCATGGGAGGCCGGCAGACCTATCCCAGATGACAAGTCCTGGGATATCTCTCCACGGAAAGCCATCTGCTACCCAGTACTTGTCAGGGGCTCCGAGCAGGGAGAGCATAGATAGTGCTCTTCAGGGATACAGATCTCTGAGAGATACATGCTCTGCTAAGAAGCAGTAACTCTTTAATAAAGAATGTATAACTCACAAGATATACCGGGCTGAGCAAGGCCGTTTACCTGGGCCACAGGCCATCAGGGAAAGGAAGCTTCAGGCTCCAGCCCTGGGGTTCCCTTAAAGCTAGATGAAGCCTCTTCCTATTCTAGGATCCTGAGTTCATAGGAGCTGAGAACCTGGTAGAGGTCAGCCCCACCCTAGAGAGATTGCTCAGGCCCAATTCTGGAGCAACAGGCTCCTGGGTCGGTGGGGCTGCAGCTAGCCTTGCCTGGGTGACTTGCTGCCACCAGCACTGACCCGCGGGATGCTCAGGAGGGCATCTGTCCCTGACTAGCTGTACCTCTCCCCCTACCACCCTGCATGCCAGCCAGGAGGCTGCTCCATGGGGTTTCCATTTGCTGAGGTCCTTTGGATCCAACTTAGAGCAGCACAGGTGAGTTCTGCATACGGAGGCAGCAGGCAATAGCCTGAGGTGGTGGTGGCCAGGCCCCAGCTTTCTGAGGTAGTTAGGAGGGCTGATCCTCGCCCCCAGTTGAAGGTAGAGCGTCTGCTTCAACCCGGCTCAGTAACAGGTCTATGGTCACGGCCAGCTCATGGCGCCAGCACCTGGAAGCCAGCAGATGGCCAACTCTTCAGCCAGGGTCCCACAGCACCTCCCTGAACAGCAGCAAGGACCTGGTGGAGGTCTCCATCTTCTGTGAGGCCGCACGTCTGTCACTGCCCTTGCTGGGAATCCTCCCAGGGAGGGATGAAAAGAGCCACATCTGAGAACACAAAGCAGGTCCACTGCGCAGCAGGCCCTGGCTCCAAACTCCTATTTCTGCAGCTCCATGGCTACCTGCTGAGGTAGGCAACACAAATGCTGAGAGCCAGCAGCCCCCAGCTGACGCTGTAGCTCACTGCGCTGTTGCAGAGATCCGTGTTGCAGCAGGAGGCCCTGGAGGAAGCCAGGCTCTGTTGGAAGCCGGGGCATGTGTAAGCGCATGATTTTATGAAAATGGTTTTCTGCCCTGGGGGACCTGGAAAACATGGGGCAGAGAGCCATGTACTGAGTCCTGCGAAATCCGTCCCAGCCTCTCTCACCAAGCTCGCACCTGACATCCTGTCTGACCCTTTCTCAGGGTCTCCTCATCCCACGGGAACACGTTAAGAGGTCAGAAATGTCAGAGCTCAGCTTGTGACTAGAAATAGGGCTGGTGTGTGACCTGACCAGGCTCAGGACTCAGTAGGGCACTAGGATAGCTTATTGTGAGCAGGCTCAGGGCTCGGTGCGGGACGAGATTCAGAGCTCAGTGTGTAGCCGTGATCCAGACCCAGAGTGACAGCAGCCCCAGGGCTGTGTGCAATCAGAGTCAGGGCTCAGGGTGGGGCAGGATGATGGCTCAGTGTGTGAGCCACTCAGGGTCAGTGTGAAACCTGGCTCAGGCTCACTGTGGAACAAGCTGAGTTTCTACCCACAGCCAGCTTTCCTCCCTCTTCCCTGCTGAGAGCCAGTGCCCTTGGGAACATTTGAATCTGGTGTCCCCATGTGCCAGTACTGTCCAGCAGAGCCCACAGGAATAGCACGCTGACTCTTCCCTAGGCCTTCAAGAAAGAGGCCCCAGGTTGCTCCCATTTTGGAGGAAGGAGACAGGGCAAGGGAACTAACAGCACTTGTCGGAAGCATTGCTGGCAACCTCAGCACCTGGATGAGAAATGAGTCTTCCCAGCCCCCTATGGCCCCACCCACAGGCCCAGGCCTCTGGGTCCACAAGTACCGGGTCCAGATGCCACAGGAAGGGGGACACTCACTGTTCCACGTGGTCAGGCAGTAGCGGGTTTCGTTCGGGCAAGACACAGGCTGGAAACAATCTCTTGTAGCAAGGCACACGTGACACTGCAAGGCCTGGGCTGGGGGACACAGCCGGGGTCAGAGACCAAGGCCTCAAGATGCACACCTTCACCAGTGCAGGCCTCACTCCCTGGAAACACCAGCTGAGCAAACCCTCCACCAGTTCTCTACCCACAGCCCTGCCAGGTGTATAGCTGCTGCCGGGGTACCTGGGGCTGGGAAGCAGCTCACTCTTGGCTCTCAG
>NW_004955454.1:1773487-1774453 GCF_000276665.1 Chinchilla lanigera
CAGCGCTGCGAGAGTCCCACGGCTGCCTGGTTTGTGAGTCTGAGGACGCACAGCTGCTCTTCACTAAATGTACCACCAGGACCTGCGGAGAACTGATCCTTCGGCTTTGAGAAAGGGCCTGAATGACAGCCCAAGGGCACTGCACTCTCAGGCTTCTCCCTTGTGGTTCCCACAAGTAGCTACAACCCCTCCACCTGGGGGGGGGGGCACATCACCCACGGATACAGGGAGGTGGTCGGCTGCCTCCTCCCACCCCTTCCCCTCAATCGGCACCCCGCAGGTATGTGTACGCAGCCTCCAGTGCCCCCATCACACAGCAGCACTCAGAGTGAGGCTCACCGCATTGCCCTGGTCCTTGTGTGTCCTTGAGCAAATCCAGCCCCTGCATCCTCCCTGTGCTGTCTCCCACCAGACCGGTGGGTTTAACAGGGTCTGGCTGACTGCCATTCTGCCTTGCTGCCTAGAGGGCCTCCCTGGATTCCCTCTCCCAGGTTATACCCCCACCATAGGCACTGGGTCCCGCCACCTCAGCGATGCCTCACCAGGAAGTGAGGTACAACAGAGACCAGGCCCTATCCAAGCCCCACAGAGGCAAGAGGTGGAAGCATGGAGCGCAGGTGCCCCGGTCCACAGGGTCCTCCCCCAAGGCCTGTTGGGCCGGAAGAGGAGTGAGGATCACATTCCCTCCATCACAGGAGGGAAAGGACATGTGGGGATGGGTGACGGGCTTGGGACAGTGAGGGACAGGACTCCCTGCGAGGACTGCCAGGGTCCAAAGTACTGGGACTCAGTCTTTCTCCTCAACTTCCTGGATCCCACGTGTGCACTTTCTCCATTCTGTGGACAATGAAGCTGAGGAGACCCGCTGGTGGCCTGGGGTAAGGGCTGCATGCAACAGTGGGGGTCTTCCTTGATGGTCTCAAGGCCCCAGGACTGGGACAGCCTCCCTGGGTGCCTTGGGTTCAT
>NW_004955454.1:1776017-1777992 GCF_000276665.1 Chinchilla lanigera
ACACACTAAAGAGAATTTATACCAGCTCAACTTCAATAACATATAAAAACTGCTCCTTTAGAGCTTGCCCTCATTTCTATCAGTTACTGATTTCACAAAATCACATCTCTTTATGTTGTGTCCCCAGAAACCTACATTAATCATTGATTGTTTAATAATTCATTACTCAAATCACACAGCAAACAAAGTTGGGAGTTACAGATCATTGTTACAGCAATATTTTTTGAGAATTGCCCATGTATGCAGCTTTACTAAGATTTTCACTTCTTCATGCAGTTTTTTTTTTTTGGTTTTTTTTTTTGTTTGTTTGTTTGTTTTTTGTTTTTTTTTTTGGTTTTTCTCCGGTACCGGGAAGCGAACTCACGACCTTCAGCTTGCCAGGCAGGCGCTTTTGCCACTGAGCTAAATCCCCAGCTCCTCTTCATACAGTTTTAAGTTCTCATCCAGTACCCTTTCTTACATCTTGTGGGGCTTCCTGAGCATCCTTGCAGGGGGGTCTAGGGTGACAAATACTCACTGCTTTTTTAGGACATCTGAGACAATCGTGACTTCTCTCATACTTTTGAAGGACAGTTTCCATACAGGATTACTCTTGGTTGTTGATATTTTTTTCCTCTAGCACTTTTACTTCACAGAGAACACTACCTTCTGGCATCCAAAGGTTCTTGTGGAGGACCCCTTGTGCATAATCAGTCACTGCTCTCTTGCTGCTTTCAGAATTCTCTTTTTCTTTTGAACGGTTGATTGTAATATGTTGGTGTGGGTCTCTTTGAGTCCACGTTAGAGCTCATTGAGCTTCTTGGTTGTTTATAGCCATTGTTTATAAAAATTTGGGAACTTTTGGGTCATTATTCTTCAAAGGGTTCCCTCCACCTCCACCCCTCAGCCTTCTTCTTGGATTCCATTTGCCATTGAGAAGAGCAAGAACAAAGCAGAACATGGTAGGATGTATCACCTTAGGTTATTTCATGGTTTCTCTGAGGTGGAAGAACGTATTGAAGGAATGTCAGCAAAAAAGGTAGGGAAGATAGAAAGCTGCACAATATACCATAGCCAAAATTATTTTAAGCTAAATCTCGAGGACAATATGATATCTAATGCATACAGGTCTATGAAAATACTGTGGAATAAGCCCAGCAAGGATGAATGTATTTTCAGGTAGTGTTCTGAAGGGTACCTCTTTAAATAAATATTCTGAGCACAGGCTTTGTTTCACTGAAACTGCCATTAAGTATAATAGGAGTATTTTGTAAAAATCAAGAGTTCTTAGCAAGACATTCAATGCCACTTCTTGTTATAACGTTGAAACCTTTAAAAAGGGCAGAGTGAGTTCAGAAAGCAAGCCCAGTGCCTTGGTGGGTGATGGAGTCACACCGCGCTCTGGACCAGATCACTTCTGCAGGAGAGATACATTTCTTCCTGAAGGCAAAATGTTTCCATGTGTTGCCTCTTTAGCGTGTATTTACTTTTAAAGCGGCACTTGTTCACCTACCAGTATTTACAGAAACCTAACTTGGGATGATTTTCCTATAATGAAATATTATCATTTGTGAAAAAATAAAATAAAATCTCTGTCTAGCCAGTATGACTTCTGGTCCTTTTGGGGAAAGATTTCTTTGGCTTCTTTGTTTCCTTTGAATCAGACAAACTTACCTGTTTCTCTCTAAACCTTGTAACTTTTTTGTTAAAAATTAGATGTTGATCTGACCCAGTAGTAACTCTGAAAATCATTCCACTTGCCCACGGCTTATTTATTTTCCTTTACATGTTTTTATTTATTGTTGTAGATGGCCCTTGTGCCTAGGATGAGCCTGAGGTATAAATATGAGGGCTTTTTGGGTCTTCTTTGAGCCTGTGGTGTACATGGTTTTTCCGTGGGTGTACATGATGACGTTCTAAGTACCTCTGTTTGTGTTTGCTTTAAATGTCCTGGACTTTAAGTGACTGGCTGCAAAAAATAAAAAGGAAGAAAATT
>NW_004955454.1:1797658-1798902 GCF_000276665.1 Chinchilla lanigera
GTGAAGCATGTCTTCGAAGGCAGGGCCTGGGCACACCAGGAGTCCCTGTGTGTGAATGAGTCCCCTACAGAGCTCTTGTCCACCAGTGTTGGGAGATAAAGCCTTTTAAGAGGACGAAGGCTGCTGTGAAAGGGACCTGCATGAGTAACTGTGCTCCTCTACCTTTCTCACAAGGGGGAACACAACACCCCACATCTCTGGAAGATGCAGCAGTAGGGCCCCATCCTGGCACCAAGATAGACAGGCTGAACCCTGACCTTGGACTTCCAGGCTCCACAACTGTGACAGAGTAAATCTCTGCACTTTGTAAATTACCCACTCCGCAGTATTCTGTTACAACAGCACAAAACAAACCTATACACCAGACAAGGAAGGACATCCACACCTCCAGTCTTCTTAGGATGGGAGGTAGGAGGGGACGGGGAGGGCAAAGCAAGACTGACTCTTCCCCTCCTTACCTCGTACCAGGTCCAGCCCCCCATACCATAATGCCGGCCAAGGAGACAAGCGGGGTAAAAGACAGGAAAGGAGCTTTAATCGGCATGAGAGAGACAGATAAAGAGGTTCAAGACCTGTCTTTGAGGGGCTGATAGAAGCTTTGGTGTTTGATAGAAAAGGGAAACAAAGCAAGGACTGGGCGGTTGCATACCTGGCAGGGTAGGTAATCATGGTCAAGCCTTAGTGTGGCTGTTATTTCAGGACTGGTTCTTAGAGCTTGCTCTGGGGAAGTCCTTGTGGCCTGAAGAGAAATCTAGTTCCTATAAGATAGTTGCTCCTGCTTGGGCTGACCTCACTCTAGAGTAATCTGCAAGGCTCTGCTTTTCCAGGATCTGAAGTGACTGCAGATTTAAGATAATGACTGGAGACTTCTAGATGCTGCTCCAGGGACTCTGGAACAGGACATTGTAGCAGCTGGCAATGCCTTACTTTGTACACCTGAAAATGCCTTACTTAATCTTGGTGTCCTCAGTCCTGAACGGGAAAGAGACAGATGAGATAAATTTGTGGTAATTAACCTGTATTACTAGTTTTTACACTGACATTCCTTAGGTACTTAGCACTCAGAGCTGAGCAGGATCTACCTGAGGTTTAAGGTAATAAAAGATACAGATATAAACATGAAAGGAGAAGTGCCAGGCTTCATCCTGACAGCTACACACTGGGCATCTGTCAGCCTGGTCTCTAGGCTGCAGGTATGATGCAAGTCCAGCTGTTCTGCCTGATTTTGCCCTAGTACCCATTAA
>NW_004955454.1:1803102-1811607 GCF_000276665.1 Chinchilla lanigera
TGTCCCTCCACATCTGCTTCTCACCGTCTTCCTCCTGGCACCCGAGGAACATCAGCTCTAGTGAAGGTGGTACGTGGGTAGAGTTTGTAGCTTAGCACCTCTGAAACAGGCAGGAGTAGCAACGCAAGCCCCAAATCCTGAGGTACAAGGCTGTGTGTGCCTGTCGGTAGGGCAGGGTGTCCTCCTGTGCAGAGCCCACCTGACACGGGACACTCCCTTTGCATCACCCTGTTCCAAGCAAAGGATTCTGTGGTCAGCGGCTGCTGTGAGCGGCAGCCCTTCCTGCAGGGCCGCAGCGTCCCACGCTGGTGGCAGGGCCTGTCCCTGAGACCCATCCTGGGACACCCCAGAACTCAGCAGCAACTTGTTCTCAAGGCCTCTGTGTTTAGGTGGTAGCAACACCAGCTCACTCCCAGGAGACTGTCCCTTAATTTCCTGTGACCTCAGTACACTTTTAAAAGAATCCTACTTTTCTCAGTAGCTTGTGACTTACACCAAGATGTTTTCTAAAAACAAAAAGTCCCTCTTAACATTCTTACTTTCTATTTCAAGTACTACCAAATAAATACTAGCGCTCTAGAGAAAACCCACAGCTTGCCTTGGTTTCTCTGCCCTCTGCTGGTGAGTTTCCCACTTGAGTAATTCGGAGCACAAATACTCCCAGGTCCCCATGGACCCTGCCACAGAAGAGACAGACCATCCTCATCCCAGGGCTGGGCAACCGGGCAGTTGGACTTTCTCCCCTCCTTTGGGCTGCCAAACAGTGTCTGTGTTCCCCATAGAGACTCTACTATAAGCTGGAGTGCAGAAGGTCTAGGAACACAAAGACAGCCTCATGTGGCTTGTGTCACTCTTGCAGTGAGGATGCGACTGGGGAGCCACAGCTCTCCCCCACCTCATTTTTGTCACTGCTCCCCAGGGTCAGAGAACCTACCGGTGCTGGGGCAGCTACCTCCACTCAGATGAGGCTCCCTGGAGAACAGTCTGAAGGTGGATGCTCCCTCTGGGCAGTGTCTTCCCTGTGAGAGCTCAGTGGTAGAATGCGTGCTTAGCATGCCCAAGACTCCAGGCTCCATCCCTATTATGAAGGAAAAAACCCTAAAGAACATCTACTCCACACCTCAACGCACACCAGCCAGCCCAGGCCGTGTGTCATGGGAAACCCCCTGGTGCGGAGCTGGTACATAGATCATCCCCAGCAAGGGGCAGTGGCTGTTGCTGAGGGTGTTGCTGGTGGTAACTGTGATCGGGGAGACTCCCTTGCCCATGTTCAGGATCTTGGCAGCTGTCCCTCCAAAAGTGGTGCCCCAGAGGTGTGAAGTCCTTCCTGGTAAGCAGTTAGAGAGAACAGAGCAAAGAGTAGAACCCAGACAAGCCCAGGACTTGCCAGTCACAGTCACGCAACCAAGGAATGCCTAGTACTCCTCCAGGGCAGGTCTGTGAGCTAAGGTCACCCAAGGAAAACCTGGAATTGTGGGTGAAAACCCTGGGTGGTGCTAAGGACACTCTGAGCCTCATGATTCCTGCCCCGTGAGCACCGGGAATATCAGTATGTGACAACTGCCCATTCACCATGCTCTCTGCTCCCAGCCTGGGTAGGCCCATATAGCCTTTTTATTATTACTAGTATGCTGTTTTGATCCAGGTGTCAGGCTTGACTGGAGGCTGGCCAGTTCCCTCCTTGAGCAGCCCATTAAAATCATGATGTTCTTGCCCTAAATGCCCTGGGGCCAAGCGTTGACAACTAGGGGCAACCTTGTGTTCCCAGCCCAAAAATTATTCAAAGTAGCTATAGGAAACGAAGAAAACCTAACTCCCCCCACTCTGCTGGCCATTTGCCTCTGGAGCTACACAGGTAAATGCTTTGAATCAGTTGGGGACATCAAGGCTACCGTGATACATAATTAAAGGCACTCACAAAAGATGACTTCCAAAACTGCTTGAGAAAGTGACAAGAATGGTGGAATAAATGTGTTTGAAGCAAGGGGAAGTATGCTGAGAATTAATGGATTTGTGTCTTTTACTATAATAAATTTTCTATTTAATGCACTTTTTATCACATCCTGTATGTTCTTAGGTATAATGTCATCATTTTTGTCTGTTATGTGTACAATTTTTTTTACTAGTTCAATGTCTTATATTTGTCTTATATCCAATCACAAAAAAATATCTCACTGGGTCTATTATGTGAGGATATGAAACTCTTGGCTCTTCCTTGTGAGCATCTTGAAGCACTGTTCCACCATTGCAAACTCTACTGAACTGTGCTGTTGAAGGCCATCCTGGGAATTATCAAATACATGTCAAATACTAGCAGTGAAACAGGCATTCCTGGATATTTGTTGATTGTTTTTAAATTAACTGTATTGGTACACTTTTGATAAACATAATGATCACATGCATCATAGGAAATTTATACCTGTACGTAACACATTCTGATTCTTCTTTTCCCCCATTCCCCTCCTCTCCCTTCAGTCCTTCCTTCCTTCCTTATTTACAAAAGCTTTGTTTCAATTTTTCTCCTATTCTCTTTTTTTTTACCTTTTCCCTTTCTTCTCTTCCCCTTTCCTCCTTCCTTGTTCTGTTGATTTTAATATTTTGTCAATATGTTATTCTCTAACTAGATGCCTTTTAATGCACATCATTTTATTTTTTGTGGTTTATCATCTCTTTCCACTTTTTTACTAGTACATGTTTGCATTACACAGTAACTGCATCCTTTTGGGTAGTTGGTACATGTACATAACACATCTCAATTCTTTTTTTTTTTCTCAATTCTTTTTTCATCCCCTTTGCCTCCACTCCCTCCCTTCTTCCTCCATCTATTGATCCCCTTCCCATTTAAAAAAGATCTAGCTCCCTATTTCCTTTTCTTCATTTATGAGTTTCTCAAATAAGAGACAAAATGCAAAATTTAAGCTTGTGTATCTCTTTTATTTCACTTAACATTATTGTCTCAAGGTTCATCTATTTTCCTACAAATCACTCAAATTTATCGTTCTTATTGGCCAAGTAAAACTCCACTATGTATAAATATCATATTTCCTTTATTTATTCATCTGTTCATGGATATATAAGCTGCTTTCAAGATTTAGTTATATGAATTATGCTGCTATAAATATGCATGTATTACCATAATATGATGTTTTTAACTCTTTCATAAAGGTATCTAAAAGGGGGATGGCTGGATCAGATGGAATTTCCAATTTTCATCTTGTGAGGAATCTCCATACTGATTTCCACAGTGGTTGTACTAATTTACATTCTCACCAACCATGTGGAAGGGTTCCTTTTTCCCTGAAGTCTTTCTAGCATTTGTTATGGTTTGGTTCTGGATGGTAGCCATTCTTTCTAGAGTAAGATGCAATCTCAGCATTACATTAATTTTCATTTCTCTAATGGCCAGCGATTTTGAATATTTTTGTGTATTTATTGGCCATTTGTATTTCTTTTTCTGAAAACTGTCTATTCATTTCAATTGTTCGTTTTTTGATTAGGTCTTGTATTTGAGGGGTGGACTCATTTTTTGAGTTCTTTTCTCTGTCCTAGACATCAGTCCTCTGTCCAAGGTGTAACTGGCAAAAGTTTTTCTCTCATTCTGTAGGTTGTAATTTCATTCTGTTGTTTGTTTCCTCTGCTGTGCAGAAGTTTTTTATTTGGCATGGTCCTATTTGCTGATTCCTGATGTTATTTCTTGTGTAGCTCATGTTCTGTTCAGAAGGTCCTTGCTTATGCTTATGTCTTCAAGAGTTTTACCTATTTTATCTTCCAGCAGATTTTTTAATGTTTAGAACTTTGATCCATTTTGCTTTTAGTTTAATACATGCTGAAGTATATGGGTTTATTAGATTCAATCTTCTGCACATGCATGGCCATTTTTCACAGTACCATTTGTTAAGGACACCAGCCTTCCTCCAGCATAAATTTTTGGCCCCTTCCTCAAAACTCACATAGCTGAATGTGCTTGAGATTGTTTCTGAATCCTTTGTTCTGTTCCCTTGATCTATATGCTATTTTTGTACCAGTAAAGTACAGCATTTTAATTACCTTTTGTTCAAGTAGATTTTGTGGAAAATGGCTGCTGAACTTTGCAAGTATTTTTTCCCTAATTACAATATAATGAAATGCTTTTTATATTTTGATATGCTCATTTAATATTTTATGACATCACTAATATTAAGCTATCATTACGTATATGCAATAAACTCTTCTTTCCCATGGTACATTAATCTGGATAAGTAGCTCAGTATGAATGTATGGCATTTTATTAGAATTTTTGTATTCACATTACTCAAGAAATTATATTTTTCATACTATATCAAATTTTGATATGAAATTCATATGTAAAATGAATTGGAAAAGTTTACATCTCTTTGTATTTTCCAGAATATTTTGAATAACACAATACTTAGTTTCTTACTGGCTAGGAAGTATACTGCTTTAAACCAGTTAGTCTCAACACCTTTGCAAGGTTAATTCTTAAACCAAATTTTTCAACTTTTTCTTGTCATTGACTTACACAAGTTTTCCACCTATTCTAGTAATGTATTTCTTCCCAATTTTCACTAAGTTGAGAATATAACTTTTCATTAAGTTGTACATAATACCATTAAACTCATTTCTATATCTGTGTTTTTGTCCTTTGTTGTAGTATTTCTTTAATCTGTTCACAAATTCTTCAACAGTCGTCACTTTAAGAGGTGTCAGAGATTCAGGTGGTACAGGTAGATGTAACAGAAGTGACCTCATGCAACTTCAGAATCATGGTTATAAAGCATAAGAAAGCCACACTTAGGCTGTGCTTTCTGGGATCCCTTGGTCTGAGGAAAAGCATCAGCCACACGTTGGGATTTCCCAGGCCCCACTGTGGAGAGGACATAGGGCCAGAACTGGAGTCCCCAGCCACCAACCAGAACCACCTCAGTGGCAGGAATGTGGTGGTCAATTTTAACCTGTTTGCTGGGCTAAGGAAGTCCTAGAAACCTCATGCAATATGTGATGTGTCTCTGGGGGCATCACACAAGTGGTGTGTGGGACAAAGAAGAACCTGAAGACTGATTCAGAGAAGAACCTGAAGACTGATTCAAGTTCAGACACACAGCCTTCAGTAGCACTGGTCCTGGGCTGGCTCACTCCCTCTGCTGGGCAGGAGCAAGTCTTGGCTTCCCAGGACCTCTGGCCAAGCACTCCAGACAATTGTTCTGTGTCTTTCTGCTCCCTGGAGAAGGATAAGATCAGGAGATCACACTCTGTTCCAGGCTGACCCAAGGCCCTGGCCAGAGAAGATCCACAGAGTGAGCTGAATTCTGGTGTCCCAGCAGCTCCTTGACCAGGTAGATAAAATAAACGGCTCAGAGAGGAGCACCCCAGTGCCAGCTCAAGGATGAGCAGCCCACTGCGATCTGCTTCCTCCTACCCCCTCTGAAGCAGACCCTCCTGCCCAACATGGAGCCCACTGGGCTAGGGTGAAGCTTCACTTTCCGCAAGAGCCTTCCTGTGTGTACCAGCCTCCACCCTTGGTCTCTCAGAGGCCTGAATAGCTGATTTCTGCACCCTGTGGGCAGCTAGGGAACACTCCCACACACCACTGGCTATCCTGCTACAAGAGCTCAGCCTGGCTACCCCCACTGCTTGCTTCAGACAGACTCTGGCATCCACACCTGTCCATATGGCCCTCTTCCCCAACATAGGATGCTATGCAGAACTCAAAGCAGATTTGCTTGAAGAAAGAAGAAACCCAGGGCTCAAGTTGGGCTGATCTACTGGGTCAGTCTGGGGAGATGAGAGGTTCTAGTGTACAGAAGTGAATGGTTTGTCACATTACATGGAAAGACAGTGGAGTGAACAGTAGAGAAACAGCCTCTCTGAGATCTTGTGTCCAGATACTGGAACATAGCAATGTGATGAAAAGAAGAAGGAGAGAACTGGGTCCCTGGGGCCCAGCAAGGATCTAAACTGAGAATTAAGGCAAACAGGGAGAGTGAAGAGAAACGTCAATGAAGAAGGTGGCAAGCAGCACTTTCTCCCTGATCCCTGACTCACTGTGTGGCAGGGGTGGCCTGAACCTGCAGGTCCATGGTGACTACTGGTGACCCCATATGCCTCCACAGAGAAACCCACCAGTGGAGTAGGACAGTGGATGCATCAGACTGCAGTGGCTGGTCAGCTATTCAAGTTCAGGTGTCCTCCAGGAGAGGGAGATTAGCTGATAGCCATCTTGGAGAGGAGTCAACTGAGCTTGGAACTCAAAAGCAACCACTGGCTCCCTCTAGTATTTCCCAGTGTCAGGGAGAGGTAGTACTGAGTTCATGTTGGCAGGAGCCACACAGAATGGTACAATCTGAACAAACTGGGTTCCAGCCTGACAGACAGAAACCAGCCTGAACTTCAGGGGAACTAAAGGTACAGACTTGCTGAGGTTGTCAACTGCCCCAATGTAAATCTACAGCTGACTTGCTAGGATTAATCAGCATGGATTTGGGCTCTATCTGCCCAACTTGTCTACCAGTGACAGCAGAGACACTCCATGAAGTGGACATTCTTTTTCTTATTTTTATTCTTTTCTTCTTTGTGTTTTTGTTTTCCTTTTGTTTTGTTTTCTTTTTTCTTCATTGTTTGTTCTTGTTTATATGAGTGTGAACAGTTTTTAGTTTTTTGTTGCTGTTGCTGTTGTTGTTGCTGTTCTGTTCTATTCTTATTTCTTCTTTCTCTCTTTCCCTCCTGTCTTTTTAACCAGTTTTGCAAAGTTTGCATAATCTTCCTTTGTCCTCCAGCCTTGCTTCTAATCTCTTCCTCTTCTTCTATTTTGCTATTTTTAACCCTAATCCCTTTTAAGTTTTCACCCCTGAGGGTAAAATCAACATATCAGGGGCATATTTACTGTATACAACTTTCTGGTTTGTTTTAGATTTTTAATATAGTCACAAATAGTCCATATGATTAAAGGTAGCAAATCAACAGGTACCAGAATTTGTCGTTTTCTAGGCTGTCTTTGATGCTATTGTTATTGTTGGTTGTACTATTTTACCAAAGGTGGCATAACTGTTCTAAAAAGTTATTCTTCCTGGAATACCAAAACTGAGATTGCCTAAGGGTTATAAATACTACAGGCACGTTCCAAAGAACCAGGAACTAGGCCAAATAGGCAGCAACTTCTCAACCCCAATAAATTGAGGAGGTAGGATTTTGCAACAGATTAAAAACCCAAAAGCCACCTATACCTGGAAAACATCTATGAGCAGTAGGCATTTCCTAAAGGTTGTAGATACTAACAATGAAGCTATTTATCATAAGCAATTACAAGTATCAACCCAGGAATTAAACTTAAAAAAAAAAAGAAGTAAAAAATAACAACATACTTAAGACGTACTCCAGACATCCCACTCACCAAAAACAAATCCAGGGAGCAATGAGGTGGAACTCTCAACTCTGAACTTTCTGAAGTAGCAACAGCAGAACTAACAAAGCAATTGAATGAGGCACTAGGGAAAAAATCAAATCAAAACTAATTTCTCAGATAACTACAGATGTTGACCATAATGAAAGACTGATCACTGACTATAGTGCAGATACACATTTTAAAAATAGAGGAGCTTAGGAAAATCATGGTAACCATGAATACCCAACATAGGAAAGAAACAGAATCCATTAAACAGATTCAAACAGATACTCACGAGGTTAAAAATTCCAGTGAAAGTATATGCAGCAAAATGAGCTAATGTGAGAAAAGAATATCAGATCTAGAAGACAAGATTGCAGTTAGTGATAGTGAAAAGAAATATTTCTCAAAAATAACAAGGGACCATGAAGAAACAATCCAACAGCTACTAGACGATGCAAAGAACAATAACATAAGATTGAACAGAGTCAATGAAAAAGCAGAAGACAGCACAAAACAACATAAAAAAAACTTTTCAGAGGAGTAATGGCAGAAAACTTCCCAAATGTGTAAAAAGAACCTGACATACAAAAAAGTGAGGCATATAGAACTCCAATTAGCCACAATAAACAAATCCACACCACATAATATTCAAGATTCCAGAAATTGAACACAAGAACAGAATATTAAAATCTATTAGAACTGCCCCTCGAGGTGTTGCAGGTGTGGCTGCTGTGTCACATCTGCGTCACTAGGTGGCAGAGAGAATCAAGGCTATGTCTACGCTCAGTGTTCGACCCGTGAATGCCTGAATGATTAGTAGCCTGACACAGACAGAACCATTGCAGGGTGCCATGTGCTTGCCAGCCACCTGGAGCCTGGTGAGTGAGGCCACCTTCTGCTGATGACCCTCAGTCAACTGAGGGTCTTGCAGTCCTGCGGCAGGAGACAGGAGATAGTTCACTGCCTGTGGGGAGGGGGTTTGTTAGGTTGCCTCCTTGAAAACCATAGAAAGTAGTGCCTCCCCTCTTTTTGAGACAGGGTCTCACTATGTAGCTCAGAGTGGCCTTAAACTCATGGTAATCCCACCTCAGCCTCCTGGGTGCTGGGATTACAGGCCTACACTG
>NW_004955454.1:1814217-1819948 GCF_000276665.1 Chinchilla lanigera
ATGCAAAGGAACTAAAATTATCACACGCATAGCATCAGACAATAGTATAGTGAAATTAGATATCAGTGGCAAAAGATATCACAAGAACTGCATAAACACATGGAAATTAAATAACACCCTCCTGAACAATGGGTCACAGATGAAATTAAAGAATTAGACAGTTTCTACAATTAAATGGTAATAACAATACACCATACCAGAACTTATGGGATGCAGTGAAAGCAGTTCTATGAGGGAAATTTATAGCAATGAATTCCCATATCAGAAAAATAGAGCAAGCTCAAATAAACAACATAATGTTGGACCTCAAGCTTCTAGAAAAAGAAGAGCAAGTCAAGCTCAAAGCTCATACAAGGGAGGAAATTATAATGATCAGAGCAGAAATTAATGCAAAGAAGACTAAAAAAAAATACAAAGAATCAATGCATCAGAGAGTTGGTTCTTTGTAAGATAAATTTGACAAGCCCCTGGCCAACCTTATCAAAAAAAGGTAAGAAAAGACTCAGATCCATGCAATTAGGAATGTAAAGGGTGAAATCACAACAGATCCTGAAGAAATCAAGAAGATCACCAACACCTACTTTGAAAACCTGTATTCTAATAAGATGGAAAATGCAGAGAAAATGACAGATTCATAGATACATATGAATTATCAAAGCTCAATCAAGAAGATATGAAAATTCTAAATGAACCAATGTCAAAAAATGAAATTCAAGATGTAATTGAAAGCCTACCAACAAAGAAAGTCCAGTCCTTGATGGATTCACTGCTGAATTCTATAAGAAACTTAGAGAAGACTTAATGCCACTCCTTCTCAAATTCTTTACTGAAATTGAAAGGGAAGCAAAATTCCCAAATTCATTCCTGGAAATAAGCACTACCCTGATACCAAAACCAGAGAAGAACACTCACATTACAGAAGTCAGACAATACAGTGCCATCGTGAACTCGTCCCCCAACAAAGTCAGCTCTTTCCCATGGACCAAATATTGTTAGAAATAGGGGTGTAAACAAGAGGTCAGGCATATGAGAAACCAGGATTGCATGGATTTTGTGGGTGTAGCCAAATATTATTTCTTACTTTGCAAACAGAAAGGGAAATGAAACTCCAAAAGTGTTATTTGCCACATTGCCTATCTATTCCCAATTGGCAATATGGGGGTATAAGTTAGCATCTTTCCAATGCCAGCAAAAGTACTACAGGATATCTTGTTATTAGTGAATGTTAGTAATATAGAATACTAACACTTATTTTGGAAACAGGGTATTTTATACATTCACTGAGTCAGGGCATACAGGCTCTCAAGTCCCCGTGTCTTAAGTTACAAGTCCCATTGATCACGTTCCATAATTGGAGCTTTCCATAAACTGGGTTATTGGTCACCAGTAGTGCTGATCAAAGTCCCACAGATACTTCACATTGTCAACAATTCCTGCTCTGTTACATGCAGGCTCTTCCCAACTTTGGGTTTGGGAATAGCCCTGCATAGTTTGTCTAGTATTGTTTTATCCACTCATGTAATAAATAATTTTTAAGAGGTTTCCATCTTTTTCCCTCTTCCAGAAATAACATTTCTTCTGCCCTGTTTTGAAAATAAATTCTTTTATACAGAATGTCTTTCTTCACTGACAGCAAATTCAGCTTGTCCTACACTTCCTGGTCCAGTAGCCTTTTCTCCAGTGAGGTCACTCTTAGTTCCAGCATTTGGCCGATTTTAATAAATCTACCATGAACATTGCCATTGGTTGCTAATTGTCTTGTTGTAATCTGAATAATAAGAGTCAACCCAAAGTCTCTGGGCATCCTATGAAAATCAATACAGTCGAGGTGACTCTGAAGCAGGTGGAAGCCTGAGTTGGCCATAGGGATTCCAGGAATCTCCTGGGCCTGATATATTATTCACTTCATGTGGAATGGGGACCATCAAGTTATTCTTATGAACTGGAGTTTATGTGATGGTCAGTATAGCCAGGTCCCATGCAGGAGTGATTCAGCCAGGCTTATAGTGTAGATGGTTATCAGAACAGGTTATGCTGTGGTTGGAAACACAAATTGATCATTATATCCAGAACTTTGTCATATCCTACCTCCATTATCAGGACTGACACAGTAATCTAATTGAATTAATCTAATTAAGTGAGTAATCTAATTAAATGAGTAATCTAATTAAACCGGCTGGATCCGGTTAATATACTTCCTTCTGCTTTGGTAGGAATACATTCCTCCCCACCCCCACCCCTAGTACAGGGGATTGAAGTCTTCACACTGAGCTGTGGCCACAGCCCTTTTTTATTTCTTATTTTGAGACAGGGTCTCACTAACTCTCAGAACTCTAGGAAGCTGAAGAAACAGGATCACAAATCGAAGCCCAGCCTGGGCAATTTAGTAAAATCTTGTTTCAAAACAAAAAATTATAAAAAGGAGAGAGGGGCTATAGCCCTGGGTTCAATCCCTAGTATGAAAAAAAAAGAGATTAATACTTCAAGAAAATTTGGTGTCACCTAAGCAATGGGAGCACACTATGATATGCAAACTATAACTCTGACACCTGATAATCCTCTACAAAAACATACAGATGACTTTCACCAGTTTGATCACAAATAAGCTTCTCTGAAAGACCCATTCCTTCCCAAAACCCTTTATCAAAAACGTTTATCAACTTTATCAAACCTTCATACCATGCCCAATACCTTAGTTTTGTACTGTAGCTCTTTACTCTTTGGAAACACGGTTATTACTAGAACAAAATGTACCCTCTCTTTCCCTCAACACAGTTTCCTATAATTTCCCTTATAAAACATGTTGCCTTTTCCTCCCATATAAGTTGTATGTCTGTCTACCTTTCATTTTGGTTATCTATCCTTTGCAATTGCATTGGGTGGACACTACAGCAAAGCAAATACCAGAGATCCATTTCCTTACCTGCCAACCCCAGGATGGACTAAAGGCTTCCTGTGAGCTCTCTTATCTGTTAACGCCCACTATAGACAGGACCAACAAGGTACAGGACAGCAGTACCCATCTCTCCTGGCTCCTTGCCAGAACCCATCTAAGGACACTCAGCACTGGGACAAGACTGGGAAACACCCAACTTTAAATGTGCCCTCCAAGATCTAAGCACCCTCACTCAAACCTCAGAATTCTCCGCAAGGAAGGAGAACAGGGCATTGTGAAGGTCTACACCTACTCACTGGAGGTAACAACCCTTAGTCCTTTTCCCTGTTAGGTGTTCCCCCTCCCACCAGGCTCCCCTGTCTTTGGAGAGGGCATCACTATCCCCAGACACCTACCTAGGACAAAAGGCTTCCTCAGCTGTGGCCAGAGGCCCCCAAGTTACAACAGATCTGTGCTTCTGATTATGTCTTGGATCAAGCTTGGGGGACAGACCTGATGGCTAAGCCCTGAAAAGACAGGCTACTTATGCATAAGGCACTACCTCCACATCAGAGCATGTGTCTCTATCCATTCCTTCATTCATTCCTTCATTCATTCATGCATGCATGCATGCATTCTTAGTCCATCTCTTTCAGGATGCTCTGGGCACCCCAGGCCTAAGGGATGGCCAAGCCAAGGAAGAGTCTGCCAGAGTAGCCATGGAGAGGGCTGGTCCCCAGGCTTCCACTGCCCTTAATTACCACCAAGGAGGTGAGGAGAAAGGGCTGCTCCAGGGCAGGGTCTGGGACTTCTCAAGGTTGGCAAGGGTTAGGGTTTGAGAGGGGAAAAGGGTCATTCTAGGTGTGGAGAGAATTGTCCTCCCACCCTAGCCACAGTACCCCCACCTTGTAGTCTGGGGAGCTGTCCATGGCTCCTGCAGGATGCTGAGGCTGTGCACCAGTCAGCAGCTCAACAAGGTTTTTACCACCACTGCTGGACAGTGCTTGCTGAGACTAGCAGGATTCCTGGTAACTATGGGATGGGAATGGAAGACACACCTTTTCCCTAAACCCATTCTTGTTTTGATCCTGCCAGAGGGTACTGAGCAGAAGGGTATTGGCAAATTTGGTGGTGCTGAACCCTCATGTCATCTACTTTTCTTTGAGGGACCCCTAATAAACTCAGTTACTCACCAAACTGGTCTTCTCCACATCTGTCAGCCCTCTCTCAGTTGGGAGGGGCTGTTTCTTTCATACCTCTCAGAGTTGCCTGGACTTGCTAGACTGCCTACCTTGGCCTCCGGATCATCAGGCAGACATGAGGGACAGGCCCAGGGTGGAGCCACAGGAGGACCCAGGAGGGCTCAGGAGATACGCGCCCCATCCAGCCTTACTGCCTCAGGTAAGGCCTGCTGGGAAGAGCACTGTGCAGCGGAAGGCAAGCAGTGGGTGAGGAAGCAGCCCCACCCAGAAGGTCCTGTTTTAAAGGCAAAGAACAAACTCAGTGGCCACAGAGGAAGGTCGTGTACATTTCCCCACAGGATTCAGTCTGCTCAGGCTGTGGGAAGAACCTCTGGTTCCCTCTCCCAGCCCTGCCCTTCCCTGCATGTGCAGAAGCACAATGGGGAGTCAACCAAGGCCAGCAGGTCCAAACCACAGGAGGAAGATACATCTATGAGTCATAAAATTGCTTGAGGTTAGGACGGTGGCATGAGAGGATCTGGAAATGCACGTATAGGGAGGGCTAAATGCCTCCTGAAGGCCTCTGGAGATTGCATCTCTCTGTGAGGGATCGTGGGGACTGCTGAACACAAGCACTCCTGAAGGTCACATCCTCAGGAAGGAGCCAGCCAGATGGAAGGAGACCAGACACACCGGATGGCGGAGGATGGGAACCCAGATCACCCAGCAGGAGGGACTAGGACAGCCAGGGCACTGGGGCAGCTGGGATGCCCATCCTGGAATGATTTGTCCACCCCAGGGGTACAGCCAGAGTGCCAGGGCCCCCCAGGTGCCAAGGCCTGCTGAGGTGGGTATCTCTGCACCCAGGGAGAAAAGGACAGAAAGTTCTAGCTGAGGCCACCTCACCAGAGGCCATCTTTATAGGGTGAAGTCCCTCAGGGGATAGCAGGCCCACAGTGACATGGGCCCACCTCACAGTGACATGGACCCTGGGCCATGACCATGCCATTAGCCCTGGCCCGAGTCACAACAGATAGCCATTGTCACCACATGGAGTCCAGCTAGTCCCTTTTATAAGGGAAAGAGAGGGTACATTTTGTTCTAGTAAAGATCAAGATAATCACACTTCCTATGTCACACATGCCCTGGAAGATGTATGTGCAATCTCAGGCTGCTCTCACCAACACCTGGGGCCAGGTTCTGGGAGCCCCATGGAAATTCCCTTGGGGAAGGCAAAACAGTGCCAGCCAGGGGCACCCTCTATGGGGTGGGCCTTGAGCAGTCTCCTAGCATAAGATGTATGCAGGCCACAGGGGCTGCCTGGGGACTAGAGATATGGGGAATTGAGCTGAACCAAAGAGGATGCTGGCCACACAAGTCAGATCTCCAGGTCTCCATCTAGAGAAAAGACTCGCCCTGTGTCCCTTGGCAGCCCTGGGAAGGTCAAGTGGGAAGAATGGGGTGGCTGCAAGCTCACAAAGGGATGCACAGTACCTGGCCTTTCACTGGTGCCTGTATGGGCAGACATGGGACACAGGGGTTCAAGTAGAGTCGGAGTGGATCTGGATGGTGGCCTCTTAGGGACATCCTTCAGGAAATATATAGCCCAACCCCATATGTCCTGGGGAATGCAGCTGTTCCAGAGGTGAATACTCAAGATGAGCCACCTAATCTA
>NW_004955454.1:1820048-1820481 GCF_000276665.1 Chinchilla lanigera
CCCCCCCATTATTATGTTATCCTTATTTTACTCTTTAAAATAAAAAAATAAATAAAATCTGTTAGTGTAAAGAAATAAATCATATAAAAAGAAAAGCCCATCACAATCACAGCAGACTTCTCAACACAGACCTTCAAGTCAAGGAGAGCTTGGAGTGAAGTATTTAAAGTCCCAAAAGAAAACAACCTCCAACCAGACTTATGTCCCCACAAAACTATCTTTCAAAATTGATGGAGAAATAAGATTGCTCCATGACAACAAACACCTGAGGAAATTCATGATCACCAATCCAGCACTCCAAAATGTCCTGAATGACATTCTAGAATGAGATAACAAGGATTATATCTCAATGAATCCCAACAGAATGAATCCACCAAGCAGGGCAAACAATTAAACAGAGAAGAAAATAGGGGAAGCAACAACAGGAAAATAA
>NW_004955454.1:1821791-1822722 GCF_000276665.1 Chinchilla lanigera
GCTTTACTGGAGCTTCCTTTCTGGCCAAATTCACAACATTTTAAATTAACCTGCTGGGATCTCTGCTCTTGATTCTCAACATAGATCTGGCTAAAAGCCCCCAACAATAGCCATGCCACTGCCCCAACACTCGACTGCCTTGTAATTTCTTTTGCCAGATTAATGAGCTCACCACCCTTAATCTCAGCCTCAGGCAAAGTCTCTGGACATGAGCAGAATGCAGACAAATTTTCTGCTAAGTCATAACACATATCATCTGGAGTCCAGCAACCAATGTAGTTCTTTGCAAAAGAAATCTGCCAAGCCTGGTCTTTATCATCAGGATTTCTATTAGCCTTCTGGTCTTCTGAGCTCTGACCAGAGTGTCCCATACAGAACAGCCTAGTGTTCCACTCTACTCTTTCAGGGAATATCACTGAACCTTTCCAAATTCTTCCCACAAGCCATTCCCAAAGGCTCTTGAACCACACTGTCAGATAAAGTCACAGCAACAACCCCACTTTCCTGGTACAAAATTCTATCTTGGTAGAAGACAGCAAAAGCAACAAGAGCAAAAGAGCGGGGAGCAAGCCTCTTTTCCTCCCTTAGGTATGCTGGCTATCTGCCCATGCTATATGGGTGCCCTCCTCTTCCACAAGCTCAAGATGTTTACAAAGTAAGGATCCTGGCCCCTGCTAAGCTAAACTTTTAAACTGCTCAAGTTGACACAATGTATCAACCTCTACAGCCACACACAACCTGGGTCCTCTAGACAGAGCATTTCAAAGGCTCCTGAGCCTGGTGGCTTGTTCACAGCTGTGACCTCGGACTTCGAGAATCTTAACATAGCTTGCTTTCCAAATCAAGCCTCTCCTGAATGGAGCACTCATGGTCTCCTCCCACAAAGACTTACTGGGCAGCTGCCATGGACCAGACAAGGCTCTAGGGTCTG
>NW_004955454.1:1824292-1860951 GCF_000276665.1 Chinchilla lanigera
CCCGCCCGGCCCGCGTTGTACCACCAGCCTCCAAAATATGGCCCCCACACTGCCCAGATGGGGTCTGGATGGGTCTCCCACCGGCCTGGCCACCTGTCCTGCACCAGCACCGCCAAGTCTGTCCTGCGGGGGACGGAGAGAAGCCGGCCTGGTGCTGGGGCTCAGGTGCCACCACACTGCGGGTCTTGGAGGAGGAGATCACTGCCCCTCTCCGTGTGTCACGTGGAACCTGGAGACGTTCACCGAGTGCTTATCAGCGAGGGTCTGGACAAAAGCCACAGTCACAGGGGCGGCATAGCACATAGTTCCGGGACCCTTGGAAACCTCCGCCAGGGTGCCCCCCCGCGCCCCGCCCCGTCCCGCCCCCGATCGCCCACCCCATACACACACACCCCACCCCACGCCCAGACCCGGCTTCGCGTGTCTCCTGCTCTTGAGCGTTGGCGCGCTGCTCCAGGGGTCCGCGAGGCCGCCACATTGCGTTCTCTCTAGGTGAGTCTCCCGCGCTCGCCAGCGCCAGGGGCGAGGAAAGGGTGGGAGCAAGCTCCGGGAGGCACGTGTCGGGGACTAGGGTCCCCGACCAGAGGGACGACCCCCAGGCTGAGCCTCCGCTCCCATCCCCCACCCCTCCCCGAGTATTTCCAGGGGTCTGGGACGGGAACAGGGATTCGTCAGTCAGCTCTCCAGCAAAGGAACAGACTGGCGGGTGGAAAGGCGCAGAATCTTGCGGAAGTCCTTAACCGGAAGGGGAGGTTTACCGGTCCCCTGACTGATTACTCTGGGACCGAGTCCTGCCCCAGGGAAGAGGAAGAAATCTCTGGTTTGGAGCCAAATTATGCACTCAAATAAAGTGCACTGTCGCAACTGGACCCTTTCCATCCCTTCAGACCGGGCCGGCTCCTACTTCTCTTGCTGGCCACTCAGGGTCAGCTCTCAGTTCCGGGGTCCCAGGCGGCTCTGCCCAGCGCCTGGGGGCTCCCGCTGCCAGAGGGAGCATCAGACAGACTCTCCCTCCCCAGCCAGAGCTTAGCTCAGCCCTGAAGGGCTCGCTGGGTGGATGCCCCACAGTGGACAGGGAGGGATGCCACCCGACCTGTTCCTGGCTGTGCACGCTAGAGCTTCCCTGGAGACCGCTCAGGGCTCTTCCAGGCTAAAACCTCACTTTGTGGAGGAGGAATTGGAGACTGTCCACCCTGGGCTGTCTGAGGCTGGAAGAGCGATGTTGGCCCTAACTCTGACCACTTGGAGCTCTTTTCCAGCCCCAGGATGTCCGTGTGTTGCAAGGCCAGTGGGGTGAGGGGCCAGGTCAGAAGCCTGAATCTGGGCCCAGCATTGTTCACCCACTTTCCATCAAGTAAGAGAGAAGCTTATTTTAAAAATGGAAAAGTGGGTTTATTCATAATTTGGCCAAATTGGGAGGACAGCTGGGCCACCCTCCTGGAGCTAACAGAAGCTCACTCCAATATGCTGGGCCCAGACTGGGAACATTGAATTCTCCTTGGCCCAGGGGCTCGGGGATGGGGCGGGTGGGGTGGATTGGAGTTGGATGGGGTGAGGGGTTTCTGCTCTCAGCTGGAGGAAGCTATAGAAACAGCTTGTTTTTTTTTAATCCTGATTTTTGAAAATCCACTTTGATCTTTCAGATACGGGCTGAAGTCCAGGCCTAGAAGGGAGAGGCCTGGGACCCATTCTTAGGGGTCTAGCCTGTGCTCCACCGCTTGTGGCCCTGGCCAGCCCAGATCTGTACTCCCCAGGATACCCGCCCACTGCCCCAAGGCTGATGTGAACCAAATCCTGCCTCCAGCTTGTTCCAGCCAGTGCCACAGACCCCAGCCCTACAGAGGAATCCTGGTACAGAGCCCACAGCAATCAGGTGTCCCCACCTAGCCAGGATTCACCTATGCCCTTCCTGCTGCCTCCCAGCCATGGAAGAGGGTAGAAGAGCCTCACTGAAGGCACCCTTGTGGAAACAGGAAGAAGGGGAATAGGCCCCCAGCCCTCATCCAGCAGGAACAACCTAGGGCCCCAACCCCTAGTGTAGCCCCCAGGCCTCCACCTCAGGAGTGGCTTGGACTATAGGCACCCGGTTAGCCAATACCATTTCTGATCACCATTCCACTACATCAGGACCACCAACAAGGGCTACTCGCAGGGCTTCCATCTCCGTCAGATTCTGAAAGTGTTGATGTTCCCCAACTTCGCCTTGCTGTTCCCATGTTTGGGGGTGGGGTTTGTAAGTAATTGGATGCTGGCAGGTCCCTGCACAAAGTGGGGGTGCATGACCCTGGGAAGAGTGAGCAGTGCCCAGTCACCTGGCACTGTCTGAGCGGGGACCCTGGCCGTGGGTGGGCAGCCTGGCCTCTAACAGCCGCATCTCTCACAGCCACAGCAGAACTGGCTTCTTTGGCTTTGTAAGCCCTCCACGGATGTCTCCCCTCTCAAGCATGAAGGTCTTCCTGCCAGTGCTGCTGGCTGCCCTCCTGGGTGTGGAGCAAGGTGCGGTGCCTGGGACCCCGGACCTCTTCACAGGCCAAGCAGCCCTGGATCCTGTCTCATGTCTGCCCTGAGCAGAGACCAGGAATCCTTCCAGGCCACCTCCCATGGGATCTTCTGGGTTCTCCTGGGCCCTCAAGGTCTCAGTGCTGGCCTAGGCATTCTCTTGTCACCCTGTGTTTGGAGGTCACTTGAGCTTGGGAGGGCCAGAGTGTAGTGTCATCAAGAAATGTCCACAAGCAATTGGGTGTCGAGGGCCAGGACTCGAAAGCCAAACTAGAAGGCCTCCCTGAGAGAGAGAGGCATAGCCTACAGCATGTCCTTCCTTCTGTAGCCCTCTCCCTCATGTGCTTCTCCTGCACCACTCAGAAGAGCAATTTCTACTGCCTTTGGCCAGTCATCTGCTCCAACATTGACAATTACTGTGTGACTCTATCTACCTCTGCTGGCATTGGTAAGTGCTGTTAAGAAGTGACCAGGCCTCAGCCCCACTGTCCCCACCTGGCCATTCCCACAGCCTGAAGCCAGGGCTCTACAGGGGCTGCTCCTTTCATCTGTGGAGTGTCTGTTCCCTCATAGCCTTTTTTCCACATAGGGAAAATTGTGGACTATGGCTACAGCCTGAGCAAGGGCTGCTCCCCTACCTGCCCTGGTTCGATCTCTGGCATGTTCGTGAGAGCTGTGGACAGCAGATGCTGCTCAACCTCCCTGTGCAACTTCAGTGCTGCTAGAGGTGGGCCTGAGGCCAGCACCTCACTGCTGAGCCTTGGGCTTCTGCTCAGCCTGCTGTCGGCCATGCTATGGCTGGCACCCTGAGCTCCTTTGCCTAGTACCCCCACGCTCCCCCAGCTCTGGAAGAAAAATCCAGCCTCTTCCAGACACCAAGAGGCTATTGGAGCATCTAGCTCCTCTTCATGCCTGATCTACCCTCTTGGCCCCTGGGCCCAGCCCACCACTGCCCCAGTGCCAGCCACCTCATTTCTGGGCTCGGCTATGTCCCCCTGAAGTTTTAAGGTCTTAGGAATGGAGCTTAGTCCTGTAGATACACAAGAGGAACACCTAAACCCCATGTCTTCTTGGTAGGTTTTTGAGAGGGGGGATATGTTGGGGAGGGCAGGACAAGATCAGGCCCAGTGGGGTCACCTGAGAAAGCTCCTTACCCTGGCATTTCTGCACACACAATGCACTAACTTCATGGTGTTAGTAATGGCTTCAGCTCCAGGCACCCACCCCAGATTCAGCTGAGCTCCTGTCTGACCCGCCCTCACATGGGTGCCCTTCTGCTGCTTTAGTGCCTCAAATAAAAGATGCTCCCACCCCTTCCTGTTCTGCACTGCTGTCTTTGTGCCCCTCCCAGCAGGGCCCTCATGGGGGAGGGAGAAGCAGAGATGCTCAGGCTCAGAAGGGCCTGGGTATCCTCCCTAGTACAGCCCCAAACTGAGGCCCACTGGGGTGGCAGGGAAGAATAAGGCCACCCTAAGTCCACAGCCAGCTGCTTATGAGGTCTAAAAGGGAACCCTGACCAAGGGATTTATACAAGATGAAGAAGGAAGGTCATGGCCCACAGTCTTGGAGTGTGGAGACCAATGGTGCTTCAGCTAGCCTTGGCTGAGGAGGGCACTGTCCTAAGTACAGCCATTCCAGGCTGTGGAAAGACCAGGCAAAGCTGGACACAGGACCTCTCCCCAGATCCCTGTCTGCCCAGTCACCCAGGAACTGAAGTAGCCTGCTTGTGCCCACATGCCCTTGTCTTAGCTACTTTTCTCATTGCTGGGACAAAATACCCAAAAGCAGGAAAGGTTTATTTAGCTCACAGTTTATAGACCACAGTCCATAATCTGCTAGCTCTAAGGCAGCATGGCACATGGCAGAGGGCAAACAGTTCATGGCAGCAGAAGACACCAAAAGCAGCAAGAGCAAAAAGCAGGGAGCAAGCCTTTTTTCCTCCCTTATATTGTATGCAGACTACCTGCCCTAGGACATGTGTAACACTCGTACTCCCAATCCCAGCACTAGACAATGAACCAATCACAATTTCTAGATTCAGCTACCTCAGAAAAGCCCACCTCCCATGACTGAATGAGGCTTTGGGAGGACATCCAGATATAGATCACAACAACTTTGCTGATGAGAAATGTGGTCTGAGCTCACAGGAAACATGGCCCAGGCCAGCCGTTGTGCTCTGTCCATAGAACTCTTGGTAATGGGCTGGTAAGGAACAGGGCAGGAGTGTGCAGGAAGCTGCTCTTCTTGAATCTGGATGCCCTTTGCAGATTGGTGTTTTCAGACACTCCCTGGATGCCAGGTTGGGGAAGGCAGAGCTGAGGCACAGTCTGCTCCAGAACTCTGTTCTGGCTATAGAACAGAGGAGGACCCAGCAGGGAGGTGGGACCTGCCTGTGTCCCATGATCCTCTTCCCCAGTCCTTCATCTGAAGCTGTGCCCATGGCCAAAGGAACAACCACTCTATCTGGACAACAGGCATGGAACAAACAAGTGCCATAAAAAAGAGGGAAATATCACCAAACACCTCACCACAGACACAAATAGAGCGCCTCAGCCTACAGCCCAGGAAAACCCTCCCTATGGGTCACATGACCCAGAAACAACACAGACACCTTTATAAACAGCCTGAAATGTGCATAACAAGCAGGTGATTGAACCTCTGGGCAGCTCTCTGGCCACCTGCACCCATTGCTCCAGAGTGGGCTTTTCCCCCTTGCTTCCACCCCTGCTGCCACTGTCACACACTTCCTTGCTGATTTGCCCCAGGGTGTGTCTGATTTTGAGTTACTGCTTGTCCAGGTGGCAGATTGGGTTGGTGTCCTCAGAACCCCACCCTGGAGGGGGTGGTGGTCTTCGTGGAAGCTCAGGGTGGGCATCTGAACTCTGTGAGCTTAGTATCCTTGTCATTGCCACCAGAGGGGGATAAGACTGAGACTGACCCCTAAACGCCTCAGGAAAGAGCCAGCCTCACCAGCGACAGGTAGAGATGTCTGCCCAGGGTGGCTCTGAGAGATGGGTGCCCCATTCTAGTTAAGCAAATCCTGGGAAAGGCTGGGAATCATGGCTGAAAAAAACAGTTCCTGAAGAATCAAAAAGCAAGAGGAGCAAGGATAGGAGTTATCCCTCATGATACCCTGCCATGGCCTTCAGGTAGACAGTGTTCCTCTGCTCCTGATCTCAGGGTGTAGGGGTCCACTTCAGGGTCAGGAGCTAGGATTCCACTCCAGGGTCAGTGGAGCCATGGAGCAGAAGGGAGTGACAGGGACACTAACACTCCCTCCTGGTACCATATGTACCTGCGACTCCTCAGTGATATTAACTTGGTGATTCTTCTCATCACTCAGAGATGGGGGCCTGGCTGAGCCTCAGGGAGCTGAAGCTACTTGCCTTTCTCCAGTCAGACCTGGGGGCCCAGCCTTCCCCCTGCTCTGCTCTGCTCTGCTTTGCTCTGCTCTGCTTTGAAGGACACTATCCTCTTAGGGCTGAAGTCCAGGCAGCTTGGACCTCTGTGAATGGCAGGTGCTCCTGTCTGGTTCCTGCTGGCCCTCAGGAGAGTAAGAAGGCTGTGAGGGCACTGCAAGGGGATCTTGGATCCTGGCCCCTTGTGGGGGCAAGTGGAGCCTAGAAGTCAAGTTTTCATTCCTGATCCAGGAGGAGGGAAGTGAGCTGTCCATAGAAACAGGGTCTAAGGTGGGGGTGAAGGAGGAAAATGCACAGGACCTCTGACAGAACCAACAAAAACACTGAGTTTAGGAACAAAGCGCAGTTTATTTTGTCTGCATCTCTAAAAGGAACTAATATCTCCTTGAGAACTCTGAACAAAGCTTTGTTTCCACTTTTATATTATTTGCTTTCTATGAGGAAAGTTTCCATTGGAAATCAGCATGAATCAGAGTTACAGAAATAAAGCAGTGATTAAGGGGGCTGAACAGTGATCAAGAATAGCAGGGAGTTCAGGCAAAGCTTTCCAAGTCCGATATGCTCCATTGACATTACCTCGTAGCTGTACCCATACATAGCCGGGGTCATAACCATCAATTTCCTCTGGCAGCTTAGCTTTACAGTTAACCTATACTTGCCCACCTTTACCCCAGAAGGGGGCTCCATCTCTCCTTCCCCTTTTTGAGGTTCTGTTGATGAGCCTTACCTTTTAAATAAACTATCCTCATCGTGTTCCATTTGATTAATACCCATGTTTACATAGTTTTTCATAGATAGATATCCCCTAGTCCACAAAATATGGAAGGTTCTTTTTTGCTCTATGGTAGCATCTATCTATTAAGACCCGCATTGTAATGGGTAACAGACATAGGATAATTAAGCAAATCCCTAGGATAGCAATGAATCCTCCCACCAATGATGGTTTTAAAACTACCTCAATTTGAGAACCATTGGCTACACATCTTTCCCAGATTCCATCCTTTCCAGGTCTGCACTGGTACATGGGCTACCTCCTACATTCTCTCAGTGACTTTTTTTTATCACCTGTTCTTGATCATCTATTTGAAGGCAATAATTGGCTAAGTTTGAACTTTCTACAAACTACCCCCTTTTTAGCTAGTAGGTAATCTAGTGTTAATCTATTTTTATATACTGTGTTTTGAATTTTTGTCTGTTGGTTAGCTAAGAAATTCAGTGCAAGGAGCATTTCCTTGGATGTAACTTCTAGTACAACTTGTAGTAAAATTATTTTATTTAACATATAAATGGGAATTCAATATACCCACATTTTATCCTCGGCCCAAGTGGCTGAGCTATAATATTGGATTATTTTGTCTGGTGGCCATTCATCATCTTTCTAATTACCTATGGTTATATTTCTTTCACAGGAGCAAGAGTATACAGGATAGCCCAAAAATCCCCCTTGGCATAAGGGCAGGAGAAGGAAGGACGGTTTGACAGCACCAAAGATGTAACTTTTTGCCCAAATTGCTGGGCTCAGCATAGGCTCTATTCCCACATAACCAGTGTAACTCCCTGGGAGCTGATCAAAAGATGAAGGCAGTTATAGTTTCTCCTCTGAGGCTCAAATCCAGGAACTAGACTACGGGGTTGGCTTCAGTTTTGTTTCCTTACCATTCTGTACTCCCGTTGGCCTCGTTATAAAATCTCTGTCCCAGGCAAGTTGGTTCTCCTACATGGACCTGGAATCTTTTTTCTTTTTGGGTGAGGCATCATCTCCCAATGATGTTGGTCTTTAGGATCCATGTGTTGCTTCTCTGTATAGATGGCTGTGTGGCCCATTCTGACCACTTTTTTCCATTTTGAAGGCTTCATGATGGGCTGAGTCTCATTTTCTGACTTCCCAAGGGCCACTGGTCTGCCATCAAGATTCCCCCACACACACAGCATGAGGTGATTTTCAGGGAGTATGCTATGCTCTCTGCTTGCCCCATGAAGAGGTTTCAGGTCACAAGGATTTTCAACAGGGGTTGGATCATTTCCTCATAAAGGCATGCTAGAGGTGGCCAAAGCATAAGTATGTTTTTCTGATATAAACCACCATCCCTAGGTCATGACCCCAACCATCTGTTTGAAGCCCAAAATCTCTGTCTTCTTCCCATCCTGGTTCCTGGGAGTCTAGGATTAAGAGTGACTGAATTGCATGTCCCAAGGGTGCAAGAGGATGGAAGCTTTAATATTTTAGAGGGAATACTGTTTGCCAGGTGGCCTGCCCAACACATGACCAGTATACACACCTGAACTCACCTATGTCACTGTACCAATCCCCTTTCCAGGGACACATACATTTTTATTATAGTTGTAGTCTCTTTCCCATCCAAGGCCTCTACATCCTACAAGGGGAAATTTAGTTTCTCCTCCTTTATGGGGAGATAGTTTATTTGCCTTGGTGGCAGAATTAATGGCCATGCAGCCATCAAAATATAGGGTTACTGGGTCTCCAGGCTTTGCCCTCATAGTTCTGTCTATCAAGGATCCAAGCCACTTTTTTCTCTCTCCCCATACTGTCCCCCATTGAGACACAACTTGAGGTATAAACTCCCATGTGGTTTCCATCTCTAGATTGAAGTAGAGAGCTGGGGTACCATCCTTAGGTTTACAGATCCTGTAAACACTTAGGTTGGACACAGGTTCCAAGCATTTCTCCAACACAATTATAGTGTGAAAGAGCATAACAGTCATGATGGAGTTCCCCATTGAAGGGACATGCAGGCAGGGGTCACAATTATTGGTTGCTTCAATGGGGCATTTCCTCTGCATGTTGCTCTTGACATGTAAAAGATGAGGATCCCTATTACAGACAGCTGATACCAGCAAAATGTCACACCCACAAAAGGAAAAGGAGAACTGGCTGACACCTTTCACTGTGTTTCCAATTTACTGGGGTGGTGCCAGTGAGGGCTATGGAAAGAACAAGGTTAGACCCCCAAGTGCAGTTAGAGACAAGGGATGAATATTACAGTCTCTAAGGAAGATATCCTCCCAGGAATGATATCCTTAGGCTTCCCCCATACATAGATTAGTCAGCCTCCAGTGTGACTAGAGCAGGGCTGTTTTTTCTCAGCAATGTTCCCAAGGTTGCAGTTGGTATCCTTCAGCCCAGTGAGGGTCTCCTCTGGGTCAAGATGATTTTAGTGTCACAGTAGGGACCCCTGGAGCAGCTCCACTCTGGAGTTGCTGTCCTTCTCACCAGACTGTGGTGGATCCACATGAAGAATTCCTCCAGTTGGACTGCTGTGAGGGTAGTCAAAATGACTGTTAGTGGCCCTTTCCACCTCATCTTGAGGATCTCCTAATGCCAAGCTTTTACTCAGACTGAGTCTCTGAGAGAGAAGTGGTATAAAGGGATAAATATACTATTGGGGGCTCTCTCTAATGTCCAAGCAGCTATCTTTTAAGAGACCTTTCCCAGCTCAGTTAGTTGCTTTTGTATGGAAGATTCCCTTACTATTCTTACTGGGTGAGCCAGCCCTCTTAGGATGGGAAGAGGCCTGGCATACAAACTCTCATAAGGGGAGTGGTGCATGTTCTTATGAGGAGTGTGTTGTGTCCAGAGGAGCACAATGGGCAAGGCTTGGACCCAGGTGAGTTTGCCTCTTGGCAAAGTTTTCCTAAGCCTGTCTTTAGGGTCTTTTTAGGTTGTTGTTTTTTTTTTTACTTCTTCTGAGCTCTGGGGCAAATAGGCTGGCTGAATGTAGATTCCAATTAATTTTCAATGATTGCACCACCCCTTTAACCACCAATGCCATGAAGGTAGGTCCATTGTCAGATCCTACACTCAAAGACAGGTCGTAATGGAGGATGATCTCTTGTAGCAGCCATGGTGTTACTTCTTGGGGCTTTTCAGTTCATCAAGGGAAAGCTTCTACTCAGTTTGAACTGAGGCACTGCAACTCAACCATCCAGGAGCTTATACCATTTGTTCATTTGTCTCAAGCAAGGGGGCCAACCCTGTGCTACTCCACTGAGCTGTATTGACAAGTAGACCAGTGGCCTTTCCCAGGAACCAAGGGTTTGGACTAGCATCCCAGTGGATGTCTTTTTCCATTCCATCATAGAAGGTGAAGGGCTTGCTCAGGTCAGCAAGGCCTAATGCTGGCACTTCTGGAAGTTTTTCCTTTAGAGCCTTGAAGGTGGTTTGTTGTTCTTTTTCCCAGCTCAGAAGTTTCTCCCCCAACCTCTTTGTAGCTTCATATTTTGCCAGAATAGCAGAGTTGGGGATCTACGCTATGTAAAAGCCTGAGGCTCCCAAGAACTCCCACAACTGCCTTTTGGTCTTGGACTCAGGCATGTTCCATATCACTACCTTCCAGGCTGTTCCCAACCTACCCTCTCCCTTGTGTAGATGAAATCCCAGGTATCTGACCTCTGTGTAGCACAACTGTGTCTTTTTTCAGGATACTTTATATCCTTTCCAGCAGAGGTGTCCAAGCAGCTCATCTGTGTCTTTCTTGTATCCTTCTCAGGTTTTTAAAATATTTTATTTAAATTTTTATTTTAATTAATTAATTAAATTTCAATAATTAATTGCTTTAATTAATTTTTAATTTTTATTAGTGCATGTTCCAGTACTTAATGATTACATTCCTCGTGGGGAGTTGATGCATGTTTTCTGTACTTTTTTACAGAGAAAAGTAAAACAAAATTTCATAACAAAATAATAAGAGAATAATAGTACATTAAGTATTGTTATCTTTACAGTAGTAACTCAGAATACAAGATATGGGCATAAAAATTCTCCAAACTATATTAGCATAAACCTTTCTTTTCAATGAACTAAGAGAAACTAGTAGTATAACTATGTTGTATTTTTTTCCCTTTTCCTTTCTTTCCTTTCCCCTTTCCTATGTCCCAAGAGGAGGTCATCAACATGCTGCAACAAAGTACATACTAGAATTTGTGCAGGGAACAAGCAGAGCTTTAGTACTAATGCCTCCCTAAAAATGGTTGGGGAGTTTTTAAAACCTTGTGGCAGCCAAGTCCAGGTGAATCAGCCATGTTGTCCAGTGCTGACTGATCCCCACTGAAAAGCAAAAACAGACTGACTCTCCAAGGCCAAGCATATGCAGAAGGCATCTTTCAAATCTAGGGAGGTAAACCACTCTACTGAAGCTGGCAACAGTGCTAGTAGAGCATAAGGATTTGGAACCATGTGGTGCTAGGTCACTGTGGCCTCACTGATTGCTCGGGGAGATCTTGGACCAGGTGGCAGTCTCCAGTGCCTGTTTTCCTGACTAGAAGGAGAGGCATGTTCCAGGGTAACTGGTAAGGAACAAGAATCCCATAGGTTTGCAGTCTTTCAAAGTGCAGCTGAATTCCCCACTGGGCTTCCTGAGGGCTCCAGCATTGATATTGAGCAACTGGTATGGCACCCAGCTTGAATTCTTTGGAGCCAGTGTCCAAACAAGTCCCTGTCTCCCTTGGGGGCCTTTCAGACTGGCCTGCCATGAAGTCTCCATTCTTCCTCCCAAGGTTAGTCAGGGTCAAGATCAGCCATGGCAGTGGCAGTTTGAGATGTATCTCTCTATCCCTGAAGTCAATTTTTGTCTTTAACTTGGCCAAAAAATCCTTCCCTAAGAGCTTGCTCCACTATGTTCCTCTTTAGCTTTGGGCATTCACACTTGCAATGGCCCTTTTCCTTGTAATAGGTGCATTGGTCCTTCTCCAGGAGTGGATGTGGCTTGTAGATACAGTTCCCTTCCTTCTTTTGGTTTCCTTTATGTGTGTCTGGAGTCTCTGTTAGTCTGCCTGCCAGGGCTGTGATAATTAGATTGCCTTTTCTTCATTTTTTATTCAGCTCCTCTGCATTTCTCCACATCTTGATTAACAAACACCTTGTTGGTGACTACAAGAAGTTGGACCATATTTATACCTGTGAAGCCTTCCACATTTGGGAGCTTTTGATGAATGTCCACAGCAGTATGACTCACAAAGGCTGTGTTGATCATCTTCTGGTTTCAGGGGACCTCTGAGTCAAAGGGTGTGTAAGTACAGTACACTTCACAGAGTCATTTTAAGAATGTACTTGGACTTTCATCTGGTCTCTGGAGGGTCTCTCCTACCTTGGCAATATTGGTCACCCTATGGCCTCCACATCACAGTCTTTGTAATGGGCCAGTATGATAGTCCTTCAGCAGTTTCATGTAGTCAAGAACATTAGAGTCTCAGCCTGGGTCCTCTATAGGGAGCTGTTCTCTAGAATAAGTGCTTGGATAAAGGGTGCCTGCAGGGGCATTTTATTCCAGCCACTTAATAGCAGTGGCAAGAATATTCTGGCACTCATTAGTGCTGAAGAGAGTAACCAGAAGCTGGTGGCAGTTAGGCCAAGGGAGTTATGAGTCTGGAAAATGTACTGGAGCAAGTCAATGAGTGTTTGTGGCCTCTTGGTGTTCAAGGGAGTGTGGTGTTTCCAATCAGTAAGTCAGTGGTGGTGAAAGGCTAATAAATGAAGGTGGGTCACCCTGGGGCCCTGGAACCATCTGCTCTGACTGTTGGATACTCCCTTGATACTTCCTGGAAGGGGAACTGGAGTCCCCATGCAGAGAAACTCTGGCTAGAAGACACCTCTGTTGTGGTGGAGAGGTGGGAGTGACTGGTGATAGGAATTTAGGGCCAAATCCCAAGGCTGACTGAGTGTGAGGTAGAGTAGGTAGAGTGGGGACACAGAAAAGCCCAGAGGACTGTGGCAGGGGTGCACAGAGAGAAGATTCTGGCACTTTCTGGTGGGACAGGTAGCAGGACAGCCTCAGGGCTAGATGCCAAGAGTGCTGAAGGTCTCTGGCTCTGGCCTGGGGCCAGGGTTCCCTGGGTAAAAAGGAGGTGACTGTTCTAAAAGGAGGTCCTCAGAGTCACTTGAAAGACTAGGCAGTGTTCCTTTCGACAGATGTTTGTTTGAGTGGGCAACGAGCATTCAGGAAAGGGGCTCCCTCAACCAAGCAGGGTGGCAGGGGAGGGTTACAAATAACTAGCTGCAGTCATGAATCTGCATAGGGAAACTGATCTGGGTGTCCAAGATCTCCTGGAACAACCTGCCAAACCTTTTCTACCAGAGTCCTTTCCAATGAACCCTAGGCTGGCCACCCAAGCTGGAAAGATGGCCATCCCACTTCACAAAGGATAAGGAGTTTTCCAGGCATGAGTTTCTGCCCATAGTCTCCGTTAGCAGGAGCTGATCAGGCTCCAGATCTTAGAGATAAGCTTGTGGGGAGTCCAGGAAGGTTACAACTCTCTTAAAGCTAAGACAAAGACTTCTCTAGATAGCCCACATTTATTGGGTTTCAAAGCAGCAAGTGTGTAAAGAAGTGCACAGAATAGCTGAGACAAAGCCTTTGGAACATGAACAGGCCTTGAGAAGTTAGAACAAAGACAACAAAGAAATTCTAAGCAGTAAACTTTGCTAATTAAGAGAACTGTCTTACCTCTACAATTGACAGTTTATTGCCCTTGAATCCTCACTTCAGCCCTGTGCACCCAAACTGGAGTTCAGAATGCAATGTCCATCTCATTCACACACTTTCACACACACACATTCCACAAGACTCCCACCCGCTAGCAGCGGCCTAAAGCATTCTGGTTTCACTGCCTTTTCGGCAGCTAGTCAGGAAACACATGAAGATGATCAGTCCTCTCAGATCTCCTTCCAAGCTGGATATCCTGTTTCAGATTCCCTTCTAAATCAGGGCCCCTGTCCTTACCATGATTTGGATGCCTACCAAATGCCATATGATCTTCTCTGTGTAACCTCTCCTGGGACAGTCAGCTGGGGTCTTTAGCCGGCTAAGCAGAGAGGCCTCCCATACAATGAGAAATGATCTGCCAGTGCTTGATCAGAAGGAGTTCACCATCTGGCTAGTCAAGCTCCCCACTCCGTCTGTGAGGGGAGGCAATCTGCCACAGGTGGTTGTGGTCAATCCCAACTTTCCCAGTCACAAAACCAAATGAATCAAGATAATGCATGGGATCCCCCAACAGAATCAATAAAAACACGTAGTCTAGGAACAAAGAAAAGTTTATTCTACCAGTGTCTCTACAAGGGACTAACGTCTTCTTAAGAACCCTGAACAAAGCTTTGTTTCCACTTTTATATTGTTTCTTTTCTACAGGGAAATTTTTTATTGGAAATCAACATGAAGCAGGGTTACAGAAGCAAAGCAATGATTAAAAGGGGCTGAACAGTGATCAAGGACAGCGGGGGGTTCAGATTGAGCTTCCCACATCCTCTATGCTTCACTGACACTACCTCATAGCTGCACCCATACATAGCCAGGGTTATAAGCATTGATTTTCTCCAAAAGTTTAGCTGTTAAAAAACAAAAAACACTGTGACTGGGCCAGGGATTTAGCTCAGTGGTGCAGCACCTGCCTGGCAAATGTGAGGTCCTGAGTTTTATTCCCGGTACCCACCCCTCCAAAAAAATACTGGGATTGTTCAGTTAGGCCTACCGATGCCCAATGGTAACTGAAAGTAGTACAGAGCTTGACCTTCATTTTGTATTCTTATTATCTTAAACTTTGCATATAGGTGTATCACCAGACAGGGTTCAAGGAGGGACCTAAGGCAGCAATGGGGACCTGGACTCGCACAATGCATAAGATTGGTTGCAGACTCGCTGACTTCCACTGCAGAAAAACAATTTTCAGAATGGATCAGTAAGAGACATAAAGAGATTTATTAGGCAAAATTTTTAAAGTACCCACTCAAAGAAATAGAGAGGGAGCCCTTAAGAGAGAAATGCATTATCTTCTGGAACTGGGAACATTTATATTAAGCAGTCTTCTATGGACATGAAAACCTATGGGCAAGATAGCCCACCCACAGGAAGGATAATAGCCCATTTTAGAGGATATGAAAGGTATGAGTTTATTGTGTTCTTATTTTAAGATGGATAATGTAACCATTCTTTGAATTCTGTCAGTGTGTTCCTTTAAGGTCAGGGTTTTATTCTTTACTTTCTCAGTGAAACTAATTTTCAGACTTACAGTATCTTTAAGGAATTTGAGTTGTCATGTGTCTAGAATGACAGGAACATGGACTAGCCTAGGGAACACTGATATGGATAGCCTTGGGTAATTTCAACTGTGTCCCGGAGGCCATAGTCTTTTTAAAAGCACAATTTTTAAATTATTATTTTCTTGACCTCTTTGGTACCCGCCTTTATTTAATCTATTCTACCTCAGATATGCTACTAATTTAGGAAAATTGACAAAACAATATTTATTAGCTAGCCCTAAATTTACCTAGTTACTACCTCATTCTCCTGCAAGACTTGAGCACAACAAGACAACACTAATATCATTTTCATGATTCACAGGGACATCTGATAATCTCAGGTCCCTGGAGCAACACTGAACGACCTCCCCCTGTTGGCCTAAACCTGTGTCCCAGGAAAAGCAGAGCCCCACATGGCTGAAGAGCCACAGAGACCGTCTTGTTTGAGACAATCACTTTATGGAAACTGAATCACCACTCAAGCTGTGAGGATTCCTGTTGAGCTAAGAAATCAGGACTGAGCTAGTGATCAGCCACAACCCAGCCCACCATCCACACAGCTGGTCTCTGTCCTTTTGTGAACAGGCCAGTCTGATCCTCCTCTCCAGACCTGCTCCCCTTTCAAACCAAAGCCCTTTTCCCAGTTATCTGACTGTCTTTGCGTAAGAGACCGGCTTGACCTCGGTCAGAGCTGTACTCCCCTTCATTTTCTCTTTCCCAAAGCTTTTGCCTGTAAATTCAGACTGTCAGTTTATTGCTAAAGCAAGGAGGTGCAATAGCCGATGACACTGGGAGGGGCCAAGGCGGGACCAGGCTTTATCTCCTTTCTGGCCTCTGAGACCCTGGGCTTGGCCAGGAGAGGAATTCAGGGCTTCTCAATGAGTGATGTCACCAGCTTTAGCAATAACGGAAACTAAAACTAAAATGACTACATGAATGTACAGGCAAAAGCTTTAATTAGAAAGTAAGAGAAGACAGGGAAAGGGCTCTAGCTTGAGTAGCTGGAAGAAGTGCACTCTGATGAGAAGGATCAGATGGAAAACTGTGCATGGTGATACACATCTGAATCTCTGGAGGCTGAGGCAGGAGGATCACTGCAAGTTTGAGGCCGGCCTGGGCTACATAGTGAGTTCAAGGCCAGCCTGGACTATATAGCAAGGCCCTATCTCCAAAAAACAAAAAAAAAAAAAAAAAAGAAAGAAAGAAAAGGAAAGGGTTAGACTGATCTGTTCATAAAAGAAGGGAGACCAATTTTATGGGATGCCATAGTGTGCTCAGGTCCAGCTGATTATCATATCAAGCCTGGTTTCATAGCTCAGGTTGAATCCTTGTGACTTGAGTGGCAGTTTGATTCCCATATATGAATCCTTATGTCTTGAAGGAAAATTTCAGTCATGTCAGGCTGCTGGAATCCAAGGTGACCCTACGTTTAGGGCAATGGAGATTCTGGGTATAGCTGAACGTTTCTAAAATTTCTTACCCTGGTGTCCTCAGTCTTGAATGGGGGATGAGCTAAGATGAATCTTTACCAACTCAGACAAACACTTCCTAAATGATTAACATGCCCAATGCAGGGAGCTGAGAAGGACTGGACTCACTGTACAAATGAATTTAAGCTTTGTTCTACTTTTAGTTAGTTAAATATTGGGCATCTGTAGGCTCAAGCGAAGAGTCATATTTTAAAACAAAAACAAAAACTACTATTAAGTCCCTATCTGCCTCAGAACAAACCATAAATTTTCCTTTTGATGAGTAACAGGTCAAGGGCCCTGAAGCTTGTTCTTTCTCAGTTTGTTCTTTCTCTCTATGGTATCGTTGGATCACCTGTTCCTGGCATGGCAGGATGGAAGGTCCCTCAAGGGTCTCCAAACATCTTCTATCCCAACACCCCGAGTCCCATCCTGTCCCTGCAGTCAGCATCTCTGTCCAGGTACACAGAGACCCACACCTGCACCTTCTGGGACAAAAAGGAGGCACATGAAACAGGGAGGGGATTAGTCCCCTCCAAGGTGCTGGGCAGGGAGCAGCCAGGCCACCATGAGTGAGAAGACAGAGCCCCTGTGACACTGTTGAGTAGAGGAATTCTGGGCCTTGGGGAGGGGTCCCCTCCATATGGCAGAACCAGAATTGGGTTTCCAGGGGTCACAGGGCTAGGAATGGAGCTTTTGGAGAAAAGAAGCCTGCAAGCAGAGACCCCCACCCAGGAGAGGACCCAAAGCTTCCCAGAAGATGGCTGAGGACAAAGACATGTCCTGGTCACCCGGATGAGCCCTGGGTTCCTGAGAACCAGCTGTCCTGTCAGCTGTATTGCTTGTCTACAAAACTTAAAGCCTGGATGCTGAAACCAAATGTCCCTAGCTACCTGTCATAGAAATACCACGCTCCCCACAAGGGAAGCACTGCCCTCTGGACCCGACTTTGGAGTCATATTAACACTCCTGATGGTGTTTCACTCACTGTAGTCTCATTATAATTATTTTAAAAACACACCCACCAGCACCGTGACAGATCTGACCATGCCCAAATTCGGGAAGAAACAAGGTGGCACCTTGTTTCTAAAAAGCTCTGGAGACAGCAAGCACAACATACCATGGTCACCAACCCTAATAAAACAGGCCCACCCCTGCCAGGAGGAAAGTGCCATTTAATAAGCTCTCCTGCTACTTATTTGTTTATTTACAGGCTGACTGCACAATGCTGAGCTGGAGAGGAAATTTCAGATTTGGTGACTTCCTTACATGACATTCAGGAGAGACCATAACAAAGCAGGGGACAGTGACCTGGAAGACCCAGTGGTGACTCAGGCAGTTGTAGGCAAGGTCCCAGCCACCCTGAGCCTACCGTGAATGTATGTGCCTCTCTGGAGCCAACGTCCTCCTGCTCAGGTATCACCTGAGTATCAACTGTCAAAGATCAGTATCCCTACAGCCAGGCCCTGTCCACACCTGAGGTGGACAAAACAGCAAAAAAGTAGGAGTTAAAGTAGATGCTGCCCAGGTGCTACGGCTTATATCTGGATGTCCTTACAAAGCCTCATGTCCTCATAGATGGGCTTTTAGGGAGGTGACAGGATGTGATACTGGATTAGTCCACTGATGGGATTATAGCCGGGTGTGATATTGGAAGGTGAAGCCTAGTGGAAAGAGGTGGGTCACTGTGGGTGTGGCCTGCAGATACACATATCCATCCTCCCTTGAACACTGTGTCCTGCCTCCCATGCCGTGGACTGTCTCTCCTCTGCCATGCCCCTTTGCCATGCCATCCTCCCATGTTGCCCTGCTGTTGAGCCAGCCAACCAGGAATGGAAACCTCTACAAATTAGGAGCTAAAATAAACATTTCCTCCTTTCACTTACAGGTGCCAGGTATTATTACTCAGCAGGGAAAAGGAGCAAAGACACCACCGCCCACAGCAAAGTACTTTTCAGTCTTTAAGCCTTACCTTGTCCCTCAGTAAGAAACACATTTCTATGACAACTAGAGTGTGCATGCGCATGCACTCACACACATACACACACACACACACACACAGTGTGTGTGTGAGTTGTGTGTTTTATGTTTGTAAATACAGCAAAAGTTTGCAAAGCAGTGATCACCCCTACTTTCTGTGATGAACTGACACTTTCCCTTCTGTTTTATTTGAGAGCACATTGGATATGTCCCACTTAATTTCTTTTACCACCCTTTAATACACAATCTGCAGTTTTGAAAACATAGGGGATATTTCCTTTTAAAACAATGTTCCTAATTCTAAAAATATCCAATATATTTAGCACCGAGTGACACCCATAAGTCATAAAGCTACATAAAAGGTGAAGGGAACTAATGGGAAACGAGAAGTCATGACATCTCCAAATAAATCTCACAGAAGTATATTTCCAACAGACTAAAGCTTTGTGGCATAAAGCATTAGTGGCAGCAATGCAGAGGTTTGCTTCAAAATGATTTTAAAAGTTTGCCAAAAGTTATAAAATTCTAGATGTGTACACATTCATTGCATGGTCAGAAAATGAAACTGAAAGTTGACAGGACTAAAATGAAAAATATTCACAATCATGCCGAAGCCTTATAAGCCATCCTGTGAGTAACAAAAGAAGCAGACAGAAGTCAGCCAAGATGGTGAGATGAGAACGGCAGGTGGGGAACATGAGCAGACAGTTCCCAAGAGCCCCATGCGGCAGAGCACAGGGCTTCTCAAGGGCACACAAACCCCAACAGAACATCTCATGGTGAGCCACAGACAAGTCTCCACGAAGTTCACATAACTGAAGTCACAAAGGGGCTTCTCCAATTGCAGTTCAATAATAGCAGAAATCATTAACCAAAACACAGAAACCCTCCTGTCATTGGCAATAAAACATGAGTAAAACATGCGTCACAGAAAAAGTTCAAGAAGAAATCAAAAGGGAAATCAGAAGCAGGGCATGGTGACACACCTGTAATTCCAGTACACTTGGAGGTTAATGTAGGAGGATTGCAAGTTCAAATCCAGCCTGGGAAACGTAGCAAGACTCTGTCTCAAAATTTACAAAAAATTTTAAATGAGCTGGGAATGTAGCTCAGTGTGAAGGCCCTGGGTTCAGTCTCCAGTACTGCTAAACAAACACAAACAAACAAACGAAGAAATGGAAATCAGAAAATATGTTGAGCTAAATTGATGGCAAATACACTGTAATTCAAAATTCATAGATGCAGCTAGGGCAAGCTTAGAAGGGGCTTATACACTTGCCTTTATGCATTAAACACAAAACAAAGCAGAAGAGTCCACAGTAATGAATGAAGCACTTGTCGCAGGAAGTTACAAGAAGAAAAGGAAAGTGAATCTGAAAAAGTAAAACAAGGAAACAATAAAAAAGCAGCAATTGCAGTGTAGAAATCATGCACACATTGGACATGATCCACAAGCACAGTCATTTATTTGGAAAAACCAAGCATGTGTGTAAGTGTGGAAAAATGAGTCAAGGAACAAAGAGGAGAGAAATGGCCTTAGGAGCAATGAACAGGGCCAGGGATTTAGCTCAGTGGCACAGCACCTGCCTGGCAAGTGGGAAATCATGAGTTTGATTCCCAGTGCCAAAAAAAAAAAAAAAAGAACAATGGACAAAGATCAGTATCAACAGAATTCTAAAATGTTACAACTGTAATGGAGAAAATTGGGAAATTCAAATGCAAGCAATGTTATTCATTCTACATAGTGACACAAGAAAAACACTCGAGTTTTTAAAACATTTCACTTGGAAATTATTATCAATTCACAGGAACCTACAAAGACAGCGCAGCAAATTCCCCGTGCCTTATCCCTGCCCCCCAGCAATGACAGATGACAGTGACATCTTCCATTTTGCACGACTGTGTGGCCAGAGTGGACTGATACTGATGAGGAGTCACTGTGCCCAAGAATGGAAACCGCAGTGCAGCAGCCCCAGTACTTGCACCCCCAGCTGCCCTGTGGTCACAGCTGCCCCTTCCCCACACTGCTAGCTCTGGCAATGTCTACCCGGGTTGCAGGTGGACCGTGTTGTTGCATTCGGAACCTTACTGGATGCGCATCATGCAGAGTGGCCTTGGAGACTGACTCTTCACACAGCCTAAGCCCTCGAGGCCCCCGAGGTTAGCCTTGTGTTGAATATCACTCCTCCCATGGGCACACACCACTGCTTCACCCGCAGGTATCTAAGCGCTCCCACGCCATCCGTGAAGGGATGTCCTTTCCTCACGATTGCTCTTCCACTTGTGTGATGTTATTTCTGACCTCAGTGCTCGGTCTCTATCTCTTCTGTGCACACCCCTCAGTGCCTAGACTGGATGGAGCTACCTGCAGGAGGTCCAAGGCCTGCCCTGTGAACCAGCCCCTCCCCTACCAGGCCCAGGCCCTCTTCCATCCTTGTAAAACACTAAGTATGTCGTTCCTTCCTTCCCCCTCAACCCTCCCCATTCTCCCTCCCTCTCCCTTTGCCCTCCCCCTCCCATTCCCCCCCCTCAGGGGTCATGGGTCATGGAGAAGGACTGGATCCTCTTATGAGAGGAAGTTTGAGAGAATGACTTGGTGGGGGCAGGAGGACAGGCACTGGAGAGTGGTGAGGGCAGCTGGCAAGCAATGCTGCCTTGCTTCTTCTGTTACCTGACTGTCACATGGAAGGGACACCAGGAGAGACACTGAGTGGATGTGACAGTCCCACATCTTTTGAGGGTACATGTTTGTGGCTGACCATGACAGATAAGGCAAGGAGAGAAGCTGGGGCCTGTCTAATCCTCCACTGTCCCTCCACCCCTGTGGGCTGGTGTGGGAGGGACAGGAGTCCTGCTCACCCCTCTGCTAAGCACTCTTTTGGTCAACTTTCTTCCCATTTGCTTGAAACAATGCAACTTTGTCTTCTCGGGACTTTGTAGGCCCAGTGGTCCCACTCAGGCATCATCAGGCCACATCCTATCCTGGGGCAAGACTCACTGGCCCCTTGGGTGTGCTGTGGGAGCTCCTCACCCTGGACACTGCCCAATTCCTTCCTGACACTTTGCAAGTGGCCCTCAGCAAAGATGGACGTTCCTCTGCGCACCTCAGTTGGCTTCACTTTCAGCCACATCTCCTTGCCACCAGCTGGAGAAAGCGCTGGCTTTTTGTGTGCCCCTGAAAGCAGCTTTTTGTTTGCCCCCAAACACTGCACCAATTTGTGCACCTTGGACATCTTCCTAAGGTCAGGTAAGGCGCGATGCCTGCCCTCAGCCACCCACATCCAAGGAGTGTGTATTCACCACCTAGGCTTGGGGGGGAATCTGTGGTGGTAGTTAACCCTCCTTTTTCACTCTCAGATATTTGGATCAAGCAAACACAAACTACAAGACACCCAGTTAAATCTGAATCTCAGAGAAACAAGTAATTATTTTTACTAACATTTGGAACACACTCGGGCTAAATATTTACTTATTGTTTATCAGAATAAATCCCCGATGGGGGTCACCGAATCCAAAGAGACAGAGCAGTGGCTGGACAGCGGCTGTCCCTCTGTGTGACGTCACAGGGATGGTAGTATCCAGCACAGGCTGGCTAGCATGGGAAGCCAGGACATGTCACATGCCCATAACTCCTCTCTAACCCAGCCCTGAGCCTATGCAGTGGGTGGCACTCACCTCCAGGTGACACTAGGCCAGTAGGGCAGGGCCTGCTCACCACTGAGAGTACCTCCCAGCTGACCCTCCCTTTGCCCGTTCTCCCAGCCCCAGAAGTGCGCATGGGAGATTTGATGGACCCGTTCTGTGCCCCAAGCATCAGCCCTGAGGGAACCCCTCCCTCCTACTACCAAGAGGCACCTCCGCCCCAAACTGGGCCAGCCGTGAACCTCAGCCAGAGGGCAGACATGGCGGGTGTGGGAAAACTCAACCTGGCCCCAATGATGTCTCTACTGGGATGGCTCTTGGAGCCACATGGTAAGAGTTCCACAGAAAAGGCAGAGAACCAGATACTGGCTGGCCACCCATGGCTGACCACCTGTGGTCCAGGAACATTCCTCAAGGTCAGGGTGCTGGCCATAGTGTTGCAGGCACCTAGGTGCGAACAGATGACAAAGAGAAGCTAAGCCCTATTGCTAGGTGAGCAGATGGATTTATTAACTGCAAAGGGAGGGAATACCTTGACCTCACCCCATGCTGCAAGGGAGGGTTTCCTATTTTCAGAGACTTACTGCACATCCCCTGGCCCTTGAACAGGAGCTGTCAGTGTCCCATGCTTCACGCTCCGGGGTCCGAGCAGGCTGACCACAAGGGGTCGCACAGGCCTTCCTTACCCTTTGGCACATGTGCTGAGCAGCGGCAGGCATAGAGGGGTGAGGCACACCTGCACTGTGGTGGACGGGGCCCACTGTCTGCTCCTGTCAGCAACCCCCCCCCCCCGGACAGGTGGATGTGCACTGACATGTCAGTTCCACCAACCTCTCCTGTTCAGGCTGGAGAGCAACTGGCAGAAGGAATCCTGAGTGGGCCCCATTGTGACGCTCTGACTCTGTGAGCAGGGCCTGGGGTGAGAGAGCCCCAGAGAAAGTCTGAACACAGGTAATTCTGTCCCACGCCCGAATGTCATGGCTGGGGTAGGGACATTACTGGCATCTTGTGGGCGGAAGCTAGGGATGCTGGCTTTTGTCCATAGTGCCATCCTCGTGGAGCTACCTCACCCCAGAGAAAGGCAACTCTCAGGTGATGGAGGAATCACAATGCAATGGTTCTTTGCTCTCCTTGGCAGCCAGGCGAGGATGTGCTGGGCTAAGCCAAGGATTTGAAAGCTGCATGACCATAGCCCTGTGAGGCCCAGGGTGTCCTGCAAGGGGACACAAGTTTCCCCAGCTCTCATGTCCCTACAATATGGCATGATATTCAAATTAATTACACGTCCAATTCTTACTTGTCAATTAGTATCTCTTGCCAGGTCCTGGGACAGGCACTGGGGGCTCTGCAGTAAACTAGGCACTGGAGTTCCTACTTCGTGGAGCCTAAAGCCCCAGGTGCTCTCTGTCCAAGTGCCTGCCACTGATGGCAAGCGAGGATGGACGACAGGGCAGTGAGGGATGGGAGCTGAACAACTGAGGCCACCTGAGGCCAGGGGAGGAGCATGTGCGCTCAGGGAGCCACTCACGCCCAACAAGGAACAAGCACAGAGTGGACCCAGGCACACCTATGTCCCCCACCTGACTTTCCAGGAAAGAGGAAGAGGTGGGAGGACACTGGGCCAAGGACTCAGATTGTCCCTCCTGGTAGAAGCCAAAGGGTAGGGATGAGAGTTTTTTTCTTTCCAGAAAATAACCCAGCTATATCTGCTAGTTTGTGCATTCACACCTGGAGCTCCAGGGCCCCACTGTATAGTCAGTGTCCAGTTCTTGCCTCTAGACCTGGGGCAGACCCTCCCAGTTACCTGCAGGATGAACTGACCTGACTCACTGCCAACCATACTCCCAAACCAGGTGGTGGAAGGGAACAAAAGGAAAGGAGAAAGAAGCCCTGTTTAACTCATGCCACAAGTATTGTCCCCATGTCGACTGCTACAGTGCAATCTAGTTGAATATATTTAAGTGGAAGAGGGGAGCCATACACAAGGCTACTTCTCTGTACCAATGTATCTATAGTCACAGGTTCAGACTGACTCCTCTGTTTCCACCCAACACCCTGCTTTCGTTCTGCCCTGGCTCCTTTGCTTATTCACTTCCTTCTCCGACAGTGAAATCTGACCCACTGTCTACAACATGTTCAGTTCTCAGGCTGAGGGAGCTTTAGAATAGCTAATCCTCACTTCTGTGAAAACAAGACATACTGACCAGAATTCGGTGTTTGTCCCAACCTCTTTCTGCCTTTCACACAGGAGATACCGTCCAGACTGTGTCAAAACCTCAGGATTAAGCTTTTTCCTGCTTCTGTGTGGCTGGCTATACTATTCACTGAAAAAATAGTTTGGTTTATTTGCCTCACCTCCATCTGTAATAACTTTCTTTTCCTTTTTCTTTCTTTTTTTTTAATTTCCATTCAGTGGCTACCAAAGTCAGCACTGTACAAAAAGGTGCACTGGGAGAGAGGACTTTCTCTCCTGGTTTCTGCCCCTCCACTCTGCCTGCCTTCCTGCCCTGCCTGCCCGTGGTCCCCACCAAACCTGCAGTTGTCTTCATGCTTTTGTTTTCTCAAAATTAAGCTGGGATCTGTCTTCTTTCTTATTGCCCCTTTCTTTCACCCAAGCTGGTTGCTGTAGATAGGTGCCGTTGTTGATATCCCAATAGCCAGTTCTTCTACGGGGAGCAAACAGGTAGGTTGTTCCAGGCTCGATTCTTATGAATAGCACAGCTGTAACACTCAGGAACATTCTTCTTGGTGGACCCAGTTCTCAAAGTGAGTACCAAGTCCTGGAATTACTGAGTCACAGAGTGTATGTGTTAGTAGGCAATGCCAAGCTGGTTTCAAGTGGGTGCACCCATTTACTCCTATACCTAAACACACACTTAGGAGAGCTTTGGTTGCTTGACTTTCTCATAATACTTGCTATTTTTAGTGCTTTCCCTACCAGACACTCTGGTTTGCATCCTCTTACCGATGCTATCTATTGCAATGGACTTGTTAGCCATGTGAATAGCCTCAATGTAAGATGCCTGCTTAATTTTTTAAATTTTTATTTCTATATGCTTGTACAGCATAGTGATTACATTCATCATGGGGGGTTGGTGTATGTACATAACGTATCTTGATTTTTTTAATATCCCCTTCCACTCTTCTCTCCCTCCATTGTTGGTCCCCTCTTCATTTGAGAAAGATCTATGCTGTCTCCCTGTTTCTTGTTATCAATTTTTTATTTTGCTCTTTATTTATATTTTGAGTTTCTCATAGTGTGTCTGATTTATTTCTCTTAATATTATCAAGATGCATCCATTTTCCTTCAGATGACTCAAATTTATCATTCTTGATGGCAGAGTAGTAGTCCATTCTGTATAAATATCACATTTTCTTTTTGTTGTTCTTGTTGGTTTTTTAGTTCTTGGTTTTGTTTTTGGCAGGGTACCAGGAATCAAACTCAGAACATCATGCTTGCCAGGCAGGTGCTGCACCACTGAACTAAATCCTGAGCCCCACATTTTCTTTATCTACTTATCTGGTGACGGGAATATAGGCTACTACCAAGATTTAGCTTTCCCTATGTTTATGCATGTATCACTATAATATGAGGTCTTTAACAACTTTGGGAATATACCTAGAAGGGAAATAGCTGGATCAAATATAATTTCTAATTTTAGTTTTTTGAGGACTCTCTATACTGATTTTCATATGAAGAAAGATGCCTTTTCCCTACAGCTTCACCAGTGATTGTTCTTGTTTGATTTCTTTTTTTTTTTTTCCTTTTTTCCTGTAGCGAGAATCAAACTCAAGACCTTGTGCTTGCCAAGCAGGCACTGTGCCACTGAGCTAAAACCCCAGCCCCCTTATTTGATTTCTTGATGGTAGCCATTCTTTTTGGAGTAAGAAGGACTATCTGTGTTGTTTCATTTTTTGTTTTATGTTATTTGTTTGTTTGAGACAGGGTCTTGCTATATAGTTCAAGCTGGCTTTGAACTCACTATATAGCCTAGGCTGGCCTCCAACTTGCGGAGACCCACCTACCCCAACCTCCCAAGTGCTGAGACCACAGGCAAGCACTCCATGCTCACTGTCAGGGTTGTTTTAATTTGCATTTCTCTAGTAGCCAGTGATGTTGAGCAGTTTTTCATGTATTTATTGTCCATTTGTATTTTTTCTTCTGAGAACTGTCTGTTCATTTCAGTTGTCCATTTTTTGATTGGGTCTTTTATCTTAGGAGGACTAACTTTTTGAGTTCTTTATGTATTCTAGATATTTGTCCTCTGTCCAAGGTGTGACTAGCAAAATTTTTCTCTATTCTGTGGGTTCACTCTTTACTCTGTTTTCTTCATTGTGCAGCAGCTTTTTAATTTGATAGGATCGTACTTGTTGATTTTTAATGTTATTTCTCATGTTCTACTCAGAAATTCCTTACCTATGCCTATATCTTCAAGAATTTTACCTACTTTCTCCCACTTCCTCTCTGTCACTGTGGGAGCCATGGTGAGCTGTGCTGGAGAAGAGAGATCCCTCCCACCACCTCTCCACCACCTCTGGAACCTAAATGAGCCACTCCAGAGGAGGGAAGCCCCTCCCCTTGCTACCATCATAACTGAGGTGAACTGCCAGAGACCAGAAGGAATGCCAGTAACACAGTAGCATCTCAATTATGGTGCACAGGATGGACAGGCAAGACTAGTGTTGTGGAAAATCCAAAGTAACAATAACAATATGAGGCAACAGGTGACTGAGGCCTCTCAGGGACTGGCAACCAGCTCAGGAAGAATCCAGGACTTGGTAACTGGCCCTTCCAATTTTTTTCTCTTCTTTTCTTTTTCTATTCTCCCTCTTCCTTTTTTCCTTCCTTCTTTCTTTTGCTCCTTTTTTCTCTCTTTTCTAAACAACTTGGGAAAACTCCAACCACAGAAAACTAATCCCATCCCACAAACCCAGAGACCAAGTTCTGATAATCCCTCAAATACTCCTTTGTTCTTTCTTTTCTACCCACTTCCCTAGTTTCTCAAAGCTTGTGTGATCATCCTTTGTCCACCAGTCTTGCTTCTACCTCCTTTCCAGTTATCTCTGTTTTATGCACTATCCTACCTAAATTCCCCCACCACAGGGTAAAGCCAGTCTACCGAGGAGAAACACTTTGCACACAATCTCCTAATTTAGAGTCAGTTCTGTTATATAACTATAGACTCTGCTCTTATGGTCTAAAGTACAAAATCAATAGTTATCATAGTTTGCCAGTTTCTAAATTGTGCTTGATGCTATTGTTATTGCTAATTTTACTACTTTAGCTAGGATGTGATATCTGTTGTAGACAGTTGTTCTCTCTTCTGTAACAATAGTGGGAAGCTCTGGAGTAATAACCTCACCACAAAACTACTCCAAAGAACTGGGGACAAAGCCAAACAGATACCAACATGCCACTCTTAATTAATTGGGAAGATAGGCTCTTGTAACAGACACAAACCAAGATTCTCCTACACACAGAAGACACTCCTAAGAACAGACTTTTCCTAGAGGGCCTTGATACTGGTGACATAACTACCTACTACAAAAATCCAAAAGGATCATCACAGAAAACAAAATAAAAATTTATTTGAAATACAAAATGACAAGATGAAAAAACAAAGTGCAGTCTCACACTTCCAGCCAACCCGGAACAAGTCCAAGATACATCAATGTAGAAGAAGTTGGAAGATACACACCCAACTGAAGTAAAGAAACAAATCAATGAGGCTATAGAGGACATCAGATCAGAAATCATTTCTCAGGTTAAAAAAAAAAAAAAAGGAAATGTCAACATTTATAAACGAATTGCTCAGCAAATCTAGAGTAAAAGTAGATTTTAAAAACACAATAGGAAGAGGATGGAAACCATGAATGATCAATATAGGAAAGAAATAGGATGCATGAGATGGATTCAAATAGATAGTCAGTAAATTAAAACTTTCATTGAAAGCTGGCAAAACTGCTTGAACAAAATTAAAGACAGACTTTCAGACCTTGAAGTCAAGATTGACAATAGTGATCACAAAGGGAAAGACATCTTAAAAATAAAAGATAGGAAATAACAATTTGACATCTACAAGATGATGCAAAGAAAAATAATATAAGAATAATAGGAGTCAATGAAAAAGCAGGAGTCAACACAAATGACATTAAAAAAATTATTTGCAGAAGTAATAGCAGAACTGGAAGAAAGATAGCCTCTTTAATAAATGGTGCTGGAAAAACTGGTTTTCCACATGCCAAAGACTAAAACTAGACCCATGTCTACCACAATGCAACAAACTAAAGTAAAAATGGATAAAAGATCTAAATACTAAGACAGAAATACTGGAAGAGAAAGTAGGTAGAAATCTCAAAGACATAGGAGTAGGCAGAGAGTTCATGAACAAAACCCAAACTGAACTGGAAGTACTTCAAAGAATCAATCACTGGGATCACATCCTATTAAAAAGGTTTTGCACATGAAAAGAAATCAGGAAGAGAGTGAAAATAAATCCCACAGAGTGGGAAAAAATTTTAGCCAACATTCCACAAAGGGCTTATATCTAGAACATATAAACAATTTTTAAAAATCAGGCCTCCCCCAATTCAAAGACCCAATCTAAAAATGGGCATCTGAGATGAATACACACTTCTCAGGTGAAAAAATACAAATAGCAAATAAATATATGGAAAAATGTTCAACATCATTGGTCATTCAAGAAGTGCAAATTTAAACAACACTGAGTTTCCATCTCACCACAGAAAGAATGACTCATCAAGAAACTAACCAATAGGGCTGGGGATTTAGCTCAGTGGCAAAGCGCCTGCCTGGCAAGTGCAAGGTCGTGAGTTCGGTTCCTGGTACCGGAGAAAAACCAAAAAAAAAAAAAGAAATTAACCAATAACAAATGCTGGTGGGGCTGTGGGGGAAAGGAACCCTTCTCCACTGTTCATGGGATTGTAGACTTGTGCAACCACTGTGGAAATAAGTATGGAGATTCCTCAAAAAACTAGGATTAGAGGTCCCACTCAACCTAGCTATTTCCCTTCTGGGTATTTTCCCAGAAGAATTAAAACATACCACAGTGATATATGTGTACCTATGTTTATAGCAGCGCAGTTTGTAATAGCTAAATCTTGGAAACCACCCAAATGCCCATCAACTGAGGAGTGGATAAAAAATGATGTGGTATTTTTATATAATGGAACATTGCTCAGCTATAAAGAAGAATAAATTTGAGATTTTATAGGTAAATGGATGCAACCAGAGTCTATACTCATAAAGAAATACATCAAACTCACATGTGTAACCAATTGTATTGTCTCCCTAGTGTAAGAAACTGAAAAGATAAATACATCAAAATCTACAATAGATATTGTTAAAGGGAAAGGAACTGCTCAAAAGGAAAGAACAAGAGGAATGGATGAAAGGAGAAAAGAAGGAAAAGAAAAATATATATATACATACAAAAGGTAGATAAGATAGTTATACTACTGATATCTTTTAGTTCATTGAAAGAAATGGTTTGTGCTTATATTATTTGACCAATTATACACGCCTATATCTTGTAATCTGAGCAACTAGTTTGAAGATGACAATATGCAATATATTAGCCATTGTTAATCTCTTATTATCTTGTTTTGAAATTCTGTAACATTGTCTTTACTGAGTTTTTCTCTCTTTAAAATAAAAATGAAAAAAAATATTACCTATTTCGTCCCACAGACTGTTTCCACTCTAACATTTTGAATGTGCCTTGGATTTTTCTCCATCCTCTGTTTTGTCTCATTGATCCATGTGTTTGTTTTTGTGCTAGTATCATGATTGTTTTGAATCACTATAGTTTTGTAATATAACTTGAAATCCAGGATTGTGATGCCTCCTGCTTTGTGCCTGTTACCCAGGATTGCTTTTGCTACTGTGGGTCTCTTTGAGTTCCCTATGAGCTTTAGGATTGGTCACTCTATTTCTGTGAGGAAGGCTGTTGGTATTTTGATTGAGATGTCATTAAACCTGTGTATCAGTTTTGAAAGTATGGCCATTTTGACTACCTTAGTTCTGCCTATTCAGGAACAGGGGAAATCCTTCCATTTTCCAATGTCCTCTTTTATCTCCTTGTTCAGAATACTTTAGTTTTACTTATAGAGGTTCCTCTCTTCTTTTGTTAGGTTAATTCCTAAGCATTTAACTTTTCTTGAAGCTGTTGTGAATGGTATTGTTTCCCTAACTTCTTTCTTGGTGAGTTCTTTATTGATGTACTGAAATGCCTTTGATTTTTTGTGTTGATTTTGTATCTTGCTAACTTGATAGAATTTATGAGTTCTAAGAGTCTTTTGGTGGAATTTTTTGGGACTTCTAGGTAAAGGTCATGTCATCTGTGAATAGTGATAATCCCACTTCTTCCTTTCCTCCTGGGTGTGAGGTTGGAAATCAGAGTTTATTGAAGGGTTGTATGTGGGTGTGGATATGGATATGTATTTTGTTTTGTTGTTATCCAATTAAGAGGGCATAAGGCTAATTCTGTCATCAAGGCACATAAACATGGGTCTGTCAGACCCACATTTATTATTTAAAGTACTTTTATTGGTGAATTATTAATTTTAATTTTATGAGCTTTATTATATTAAACAATGAGTACTTAACAGGAAAAATCACAAAAAATACAGTATTGAGTTTTTAATATTTATTAAGTGTTTATTAAAAAGCATCAAAATTTTCAACAGTAACTGGTTTTTGGTATACAAAGTCTAAAAAAGAACATCAGAAATAAATTCCTCTATGAGCTACAATGAAAATACCCATAGCACTCTACAAAACACTTTCCCTTCAATTATCATACCTAAGGCAGTTTGCACACATGACAACAACACATTCCATACACACACATTGCTTACACTGACGACACATGCCTTTTGCTTTCCTCCCTTTTTGTGGGACATACTTGACATCTCAGTGGTCTTGCTCTTTTGTTAGGAGGTTCTTATTATATTGTACACTGTGGAGTTAACAAGAACACAAAATAGCAATAAAATAAATTCTTAATATGTTATTGTGCATTTAGAGTAGACTTCAACCTTTTCACAACAGCTGTTACTTGCCTATAAAACCTAAAAGTTAACATCAGAAATAAATTATTCTATGAACTACAATGAAAATAACAATAGAACTCTACAAAAAATAACCTTTTCTTCAATTGTCAAACCCAAGGCAGTCCTCATTCATGCTTTTCTGTCCTGGTAATATTTTCATTGCTGCAAGTTGCATGGTGACATTCCCCACTGTCACTATTCTGCAGTCTCACTCCCTCTTTAGCTCTGATGACACTGGCTTTACATATGAGTGCTCCAAGGGGCTGGGGATTTAGCTCAGTGGCACAGCGCCTGCCTGGCAAGCACAAGGTAGTGAGTTCGGTTCCCGGAACTCACCGGAAAAAAAACAAAAATAAAAAAATAATAATAATAATAATACATATGAGTGCTCCAGCACTAGCTATATATGCACATGTATGTTTGATTTATTTCACTTATGAGTATGGTTTCTAGTTGTGACCATTTACCTATAAAAGCCTCGAGTTTATCTTTCTTTACAGCTGAGTAATATTCCATTCTATAAAAGTACCACAATTTTCTTATCCAATCCTCAGTGGATGGACATTTGGGTTGCTTCCACATTTTAGCAATTACAAATTAGCACTAGCTATATATGTATGACAGTGTTTCTGTCTTCTTGCTGAGTCGAGCCCTTTATCATTGTAGAATGATCAGATTTGTCTCTTTTTATAGTTTCAGTTTATAGTCTGTTTTACCTGATGTAGGTATAGTTGCTCCTGCTCACTTTGCTTTCTCCATTTGCACAGACCTCTTTTCATGCATTTGCTCTGGGTAGATGTATGTGCATCCTTAAAGGGAGTCTCTGGTGTGGTCCCAGGGATCAAAGCCAGGATCTCACGCATACCAGGCAAGTGTTCTCTCACCCTTAAAGTGTGGTCTTTTAATTCATGAATTATATCACATTCATTACCTTGGTTCTTCCTTCCCTAATTCAATACTTCTCATTTCAGTTTCAAAATTATAATTTCAGAGATTCTTTCCCTTGGATCTGTAATTTAATCTTGGCTTCTAGTCGGTTTTTTATATTTTTCTTCCATTTCTTTCCTGAATTTGGTCATTTCTCACATCCTAGCTTCCTTTTCATTGTCTACTTTTGGTCTGAGTTTTTTATTTGTTTTTCCATTTTAATTCATTCTGTGCCATGAAAGTTAAACATATAAACCACAGCTTTAGATGTAGTACTGGGCAGTTTTTTAAAATGCTGAGTGATCTGAGACACTCCATGTCTTTAATTTTACATCTTGTTATACAAAGGTGCTGTTCATACACATGGTTCTAATTCCTTACAAACCTATTTGCCAAGCAGTAACTCATCATAGCACAGCGCAGAATGTTTCCTTTAGGAAACCACATCAGCAGTACTTGGTAGAACTGACTTGGAGGTAATGTTAAACATTCCTCATAAAACATGTAGCACATGTACTCTCACAACTGGGGACTGTGATGGAGGTTTTGAATGTCTGATGCAACATGAATTTTCAACTCTTTAAGAAGGTTAAACAGGTTTTACAGATTTCTTCTGCTCATAGGTAACTTGCTGGAAAATTTTTCAGCAGCAGAAAGGTTTTATTCTCGCTTTCCCTTTTCTTCTCACAATAGTTTCCTGCGGATGTAGACGTCTCCTCCTGTGAGTTGGAGCTGCAACAAACACAGGGAAAAACTGATGTAAAACTGATGTAAAACCCTTACATCAGCATTTCACAGGCAGCCGCCAGAGTCCCGCAGAGACTGCGTGTCACGGCCGCCCCCTTGCGACAGGGTGGCGAAGGGCAGGGAGAGCGAAGGCCTGGCTGGTGCTGGGGTGGAGGTCGGCTCTCCTTCCACGGTGCTGCGGCACTCAACTGTACCCTTCTTTCCTTGTGCCACCAAGCCTGCATAGTGTACCCCCGCCCCAGTGATCTGCTTCCCACAAAGGGAGCGTTTCCATGGGCACCTGGTTCCCAGAGCCCTCATCTGCTACCTGGAGCCAGCTGACCTGCCAGGTCCCGGAGGCTTCCGGACCGAGCATTGGGACACAGGTGTGGGTTCCTTCTGAGGGTCACCGCTGCTGGGCGAGGAGCTCTCCTGCCGGCACGTCGCTCGTGGGCCCTGCTCACCTGCTCCTCTTCTCCTCCTGCTCGATTTCTGCACCGTGCGTCAATGAGCTGCTGGGATTCTGCACTTGTTCTAGGGAATGATGAACGCCCCTTCGGGGTTTTCCACCTTCCACTTGGGACAAGGTGAGGGGGAAGACAAATACGCCAGTCCGCATACTTGTTTTCTGGCTAGAAAGAGGAAACAGATTTGGACTTTTGTGGCTGAAATTATCCTAGGGAAACCCAGAATTCAGTGACTTTTTTAAAAATTAAGATTCTAAATTTCTCACTGTAGTATATAGAAACATAATTGACTTTGATAGTCATCTTATATCCAGTGACCTTGCTAAATTCACCTATTAATTCCAATATGTTCTCTGAACATCATACTAGACCCAAATATGAGGGGCTGATTTCCAGCCTTCAAAGCCCTCACTTCTTTTTCCCGCCTCCATGCTCCAGTTAGGACCCCAGCACCAGCGCGAGTGGAAGTGGCCACAGCGGGTGGGTTCTTGCTTTGTCCCACACGTGGAGGAAATGGTTAATCATTCCTAAGTGTTCTTTAGTCCATAAAGGACGTGGAAGGTGTAGTCTGTTACACAGGTGCGCTTTATCAGGTTAGAAAGGTCTCTTCAATCCTGAATGCTGAGAGAGTTCTAAATTGTGAATTTTATCAAATGATATTCCTCAGATATCAGAACAGTATGTAGTGCATCTCCTTTCGTGGGTCACTGGTGATTCTCTGATATTATCTGTAGGATAATTTTCATGAGATAGTGGCTTGATTTTTTTTTTCTTGTAGGCACCTCCTTACTGCTGAGGTGAAGCCAGGTGCAAGTTTGGTGAGAGTCTGGTTGCTGTTGATTCATTCCTGGACTCCAGGGCTTTCACTGTGTGGACCCGAACTCTCATTTTGTCTTCCAGATTTTGAGACTTTCTGCATTAAATGGTCAGCAACCATCAACATGACAACTTTACTCCCAAATAGCAATTGATCCTCAGAGGAATCAAATGGAAAAATATAGAACTAAAAAAATCAGTTTCTGAAAATTAAAATTCTGTAGATATATCTAATAATAAATTGAATAGACACAGCAGGAACCAACTTAGTGAACTGGAAGACAAACTGATAGAAAATATCCAGACAGGCACATAAAGAGGGTAAAAAAGAATATAAAGAAAATCATCAAGATGTGTGAGATGCAGGCAGAAAAGTTCCAGTATGTGCAGTTGGAATTCAAGACATAAAGGAGAGGCCAGGTGTGGGGGCACCCACCTGTAGTCCCAGAATTTGGGAGGTTGAGGCAAAAAGATTGCTGGGAAGTTGAGGCCAGCCGGGGCTAAATAGTGAGTTCAAGACCAGTTTGAACTACTTATCAAGATCCTGTCTCAAGAAAAGAAAGAATTCTAGGTAGCATCACCAATAAAACCAACAAATAGGGTTATAAACAAGTTTCACAGCATCCTAACATCCTGAGATGCACAGGATTTGTTTTCTTTTCAAAGTTAAGATAGGCTTAGCTGCTAGAAGGACTAGCTGCCTTTGTCTCACTTCTGTATCTCTACTTGCTTGACATCACAAATTGTGTGAAAGGGGACCTGTCCTTGGTTAAGGGCCCAGTCCTTGGTTAGGGGCCCAGCCTGGTTTTAAGCATTTCTAGTGGCTAGGTCATGCACTGTAATCCCTTCTGGTCTCTCCAATTTCTTGCAAATTCTGCAACAAGACCACAGATGACAAATAGTATCCACTAGAACAGTTTAGCAGAGTCACCAAACCACACCCTAGACAGCAACAGAGAGACAAGGGAGAAGAAGATATGTGTATCAGCCAAAACAGCTAAAGTGGCCAGTTTTCTGCAAAAAATGATGAGGCATGAAAAGAAACAAGAAAATATAGCCACTCAATGTAAAACAAGAGATTAGCAGAAAGTGTTGCTAAAGAAGTGCAGATATTGGACTTTTACTAGCAATGACTTTAAAGTAACTGTCTTAAATTTCACTCAAAGATCTGAGAGAAATCATGACAAGAACTGAAGTGAACAGGCAGAGATCCTCTGGATACGTGAAGGGCTCCGCCATCTTTATTCCTGCCTTCACACCAAGAAAAAGGCTTCACATACTGAAAATCAGCAACACTTAGTTTCATCGGAGAAATGAGATCACAGAGAAAACAGCCCCCAAAGCCCAGGAGAAGAGGACACAGGGAGGACAGCACAGTGGGGCAGGAGCCACTGCCCTCAGGAACTGGCAGGCACCTCACCAGGACACAAGTGTGGCCCAGCAAGAGTCTAAAGCTCCAGAGCAGCCAAGGTTCTCCAGGTGAAGACAGGAAAAACTTTCCTCATGCTCAGGGAAGGGAGAAAGTGGCCACTTCGAGATATACCCTAAGTGTTCTATGAAAGCATGCCCTCAAGGTAGACTGCCAGAACCTTCTCTGGCCTTAGGGAGAGGCACTTACCCATCTGGAACGCACACCTTCCCCAGTCTTTCTATCTCACATAAATGGAAACAAGAGGCCCAGTAAGCTGTTTTGACGGTCACAGTCCAGGGACTCTGACACAATGAAAAAACAAAATGTAAGATTCTATCCGAAACTTGTAGAATGAGTCCATTCCCCAGTCCCACCACCACAAAACAGGGCTTCAGTGTAACAAGGACAGCAAAGGGAGAGCTGCAGGACATACTCATGTACAAAGTCATTTCTAGAAAGCCGGATGCTGGAGGGAACTGAGGCTCCCACACCTGCAGCCAGCATGAAGCCCAAACAACAAAATCCCAGACAGATAAAACAGAATCAGGCAGCACAGGCTAGTGACCTCACTCCTGAGACGCAACACACTACATTGGAATCACACAGCTCCTGAGGCCCAAGTATGTCCAAACCTCAACACAAGATATGTTCAAGAGGGAGCACAAGCATTAGAACTAGATACATGGGAGACAGTGGGATGTTCAGACCCTAAATTGGAAACAGTTGCCGTGAATGTGCTAAAGATGCTGACAGAGAAATAGACAACATGCACTAACAGATGGGTAATATAAGCAGCAAGACCCTAAGGAGAGAATAAGGAGCAGAACCGGGCACAGTAGTACATTCTGTAATTGCAGCACTCTGGGAGGCTAAAGCAGGAGAATCACAAGTTCCAGCCCATTCTGGGCAACTAGAAAGAACTTGTCTCTGAAAAGAAAAGAAAACAAAAGGGAAGAAAAGAAAGGGCTGTGGATATAGTTCAGTGTGAAGGCAGAAAGAAAGACAGAATATGAATATACCAGCAAATAAAAATACTGTTACACAAATAAAGAATGCCTTTGATGAGACACAGGCACTGATTGTGATGAACAGCTATTCTTTTTTTTTTTTAAATAAAAGGAGGAAAACATTAACAGACAGACAACATTTTACAAAACAGCAAAAGAACAGTACAGACAATACGGAGTTACAAACAAA
>NW_004955454.1:1865863-1905209 GCF_000276665.1 Chinchilla lanigera
CTTCTGACTCTTGACTTTGTTCTTCTATTTTCTCATGTATTCCTTCTTCAGACTTTTTGAGCATTTCCTTCATTATTCTTGTCATTTCACTTTTCACCTGAGAGATTATTTCTGATCTCATCTCTTCTATGGCCTTATGGAGTTGTTTTTTACTTCCATTGCAATCATTTCAGCTATTTCAGGCACGTGTTTACCAAGTTCTCCTATGTTGATGTCTCCTGGACTTGTTCTGATTGGGGTGGAGTTCTGGGATTGTGTTTTAGTCCTTCATTTTGTCATGTTTGCTACCAGATGCAGAAAGCTCAGTTTCCCTCTTCAGTAGCTGCTCAGCCAAGACCACTAGTGTCCCTAGTTTTCCTGTTGTTCAGGTTTGCCCCTGAGTGACCTCTGAGTAGTGCTACTTAGTCTTGGGTTTTCTGGCAGTTTTTGATTTGTATCTAGTTATCCCTGTTCTCAGACACGAGCACTTGTGTCAGTTGATGGCCAACTGTCTGATCCAGTGTCCCCTTACAGTTCAGGGCACGTGCCTGACCTGACTGAGGTTGCACTGGTGTTACAATCCCGGTCCAGAGGACCTATGTCCCCAGGCAGTTCAGGGTACAGGCATAATTCAGACTCAAACTGTAGGGTCTACAGTTTGTGAACCACCTGAATCTATGTCTCCAGTCAGTTCAGGACACATACAGGAACCAGATACAGCCCAGATGGGTAGCAGTCACAGACTTCCCCAGCCTTCGACTCACTAGGGGGTCTGGGTAAAGGTAAAGCACAGACTCAAACCATGGGTCCAGCAGCTCCTGGAGCACTCGCTCACTCAGTGCAGGGTGCACGAGGGGCTGGGAGAGTCTACAAGCCCCTACCTCGAGCCAGAGAAGTCCCTGGGGCTTCTGAGTGAGGATCTCCTCTCTGCTACAGATGCAGGGAGGGCAGAGACTCAGTCTGTAATTTTGACAGGGTCCTGGTTCACGCGCTCTGCCCTCATGGAGTAGATGGGAAATACCTGGCTCTCTCCACGCATTTCAGCTGGGAACTGTGGTGGTGTGGGCCAAGCTCAAACTTGAACCCACGGGTCCAGCAACTTCCGGAGCACTTGCTCTCTCGGCACGGGGCGAGCAGGGCTCAGAGAGTCTGCACACCCCGCCCCCAGCCAGAGAAGTCTGAACGGCTATTCTTAACTGTTAACTTGACTGGCTCATGAATCTCCTAAGGGATTAGTAAAGCACACTGCTGATGTGTCTGGGTGGGTGATAGCGACTTGACCTTGGGGTCTACATCTGGGCAGAGAGGCCACCAGCTACCCTAGTAGCCTGGAGCCAGAGCATAGCTCCTTATTCCACAGCTTGTCAAAGAAGGAGCTGGACCTCATAGTCCTGGGTGACTCCCTGCTACTGCTGGCCTCCAACCCTTTCTTCTCCACCTTGTTCTCCAAGGCCTCCAAGGCCATCAGTCTGGTTTTCTCACCTTACAATAATTCCTTCACATTATAATCTCATCAGTGGGGTAATCCATTGATAAAGCTAGATCCCTCATATTATGGTTGACATCTCAATGTCCTCTGAGACCCTTATATGCTCATAGATGGGGCCTTTGGAAGGTGGGCCTGACTTGCTGTCAGAACATGAGATCTGCTCAGAGGAAGTGGGTCACTGAGGTGTGACCCAGAGGGTAGATCTCCCCTACCAGATCCGCCTTCATTCACTCTGCTTCCTGTCTGCCAGGAGGTGAGCAGCTTCTCCTCCACCATGCCCCTCTACCATGCTGTTTCTTCTTGGGAACCAGCAGACCATGGACTAAAATATGAGCCAAAATAAACCTCTCATGCTTTAAATTTCAGAGTTGTATTTTGTCCCAGATACAAGGGAAGTGACTAAGACATGTCATGATCCAATCAAATTCCAAAAGCCCCATCCCTGAACACATGAGGTTTTTGGTGGGACATTGTAGGTTAAGCCATAACAGACTATAATAAACATACCACAAGTATGCCAGGTGTTGCCGATGAGCAAAACAGAGGGGAACAGATGTATAGGAACACTCATAATATCTGCTTAGTTTTCCAGAAGCATTATTCTAAGAAATAAAGTTGTAGGGGTTTTTTTTTGTTTTTTGGTACTGGGAATTGAACTCAGGACCTTGCACTTGCCAGGCACTTGTGCCACTTAGCTATATCCTCAGCCCCGAAAATAAGGCTTATTGAAAGGCAGGTTGAGTACAGAGCCACATCCAGAAACTGTTCTTAAGGGACTGGAATAGCTCTTAAGAGCCAGCTGGTTACAATCACTGTTCCAGTCCCTTAAGAATAGTTTCTGGATGTGGCTCTGTACCCAACCTGCCTTCCCAGTCTAGTACCCATGCTTCACTTTAATTCCTTAAAAATGCATACATGTTGCCTAGAGCCTGCCAAACTCAAAGTGATCATGCAGATGGAACCAACAACAAATGTGTCAGACTCTTTCTACCTGGAATCAACCTTTCAAAGGGAGTTCATAACTACTACCAAACTACAACATGACTTCTATCAAAGATCACTTAGACTAGCTTTCTGGAGAAAGCCCCTGACTGTGGTCACCCCTACATTGACTCTTCTCAACTTGAAGCAGCTACAAGGAAACTATACCCATTCTCCCCTAACTGCAGTTAGGGATACCTCTCAGAGGGGGAAATATGACAGGTAGCTAAGTTATTTAGATATATTATAGGCAGTCAGACTAGGCTGGGCCCTGGAAAGGTCAGTGCAGAAGACAACTGTTGCTGAAAGTGCATTCACTGAAGGTCAGGCCTCAGGACAAAGAGGAATGACTACACCCATATATGTCCCCTAGAGATGAGAGAAATCAGTGACTGATACTCTAAATAGGCATTAATCACCTTTGGTGGAGGACCAAAACCTCCTTAACCTACCCCTTCCCAGAAACTCCTTGCTCATCCCATGTGCACTTGCTATGTGACTTGCTTCCCCATTTGATCTCCATTTAATCAGTATTAGCTAAGCCACTGTACTTGTAACTTATTAGTTAACTATAGTTATATCCCACCTTATACCCACCTCACCTCGTGGTTAGACTCTATAAAACTCCCTTGAGAAGCAGGTTCCCAGAGCCACCCACTTGGGACCCCCTTCTGTCTCGCTTAGATAGAAGCTTTCTTTCTCTCAATAAATACTTCCTCTTCTAAAAAAGAAAAAGAAAAAGAAAAAAGAGAAAGGAAGTTTATCAATTAAAAACATACAAACACATGAGCAAGTTTTCTTGGAAGCCCATGGCTCAAGAAACTTCTAGCCCAGTCTCAAATTGCAGCCAAGAGAGAGCACCTGCAGAGCTCACAGGGACAGCTGAGTGGCTCCAGCCCTCATGTGCACCTGGCATCCCTGAGGCCAGGTGACAGGATGACTCCTCTCCACCCAGCCTTCAAGCCAAGCCCCACCTGAGCTCTAAGTCAGAGCTGCGGAGAGAAAGATCTGGCAGCTCCTCAGAACAGAGTGTGTGGGGCACTGAGGCAAAGACAGAAGGCCCAGCACCGTCCACCAAAAGGGGACTCAGCACCTGCCCATGCCACCCCTCTGAGCGAGGACACTTCAGCATCGCATTTTCTGTCACCTTTGGCAGCTGGCAGTGGGTTCTTTCTGCTTTTATTTACCTCAAAAGTGCCTATATTCCCCTTCATTTGTGAAGGAAATTTTGTTTCATATGAGAATCTGAGCAGTAGTGTGATTTTTTTTGCCATGGTCATTCTCTGGCTTGGAGGGTGCCGAGGAGACAAGTTTCAGCCTGCAGCCCCGTGCTTTCCCTGGCTGTCTTCAAGATCCATCCCTGCTGTCCATCTCAGCAGTCATCTCAGTTTCCCCTGTTTTATAATCCGTGGGATTTAATAAGCTTTTTGCTTCTATTGCTTAATGTCTCTCACCAGCTTTGGAAATCTGTGGTTACCTATCAAGAAAATATTGACTTTTCCCCATCCTGGCCCCTCTCCTCTCTCCTTTCTCCTGGAATTCCAACTGCTGGATCATTGTCATTTGGCTTTGATCTCTCCCTCTCCCCCTCCCCCTCCCCATCCCTCCCTCTTCCTCTCCCACTCCTTCTCTCAGTCCCCCCCCCGTGCCTCTCCCTCTCCCACCTTCCCTCTCTCCCCTCCCTCTGTCCTCTCCTTCTTTCTCTCCCTCCCTCCTACTCTCGCTCCTTTCTCTTGCTCTCTCATTCAATTTTGTCTCTATGCTTCATTTTGGGTCATTTCTATTGACCTATCTTAAACTTCATTAATCTCTTTTTTTTTTTCTTCTGTGAATTTAGTCTACTATTAAGCCCATTAAGAAAGTTCTTAATTTTAGGCATTCATTAGCTCCAAATAAGCCCTTATCCTTATATCTTTCATTTCTCTGCTGAAATTCTCCATCTTTTCACTATTTTGTCTACCTTTTCATCTATTCTATTTAATACAGTTCAGTAGTACTATAAAGCACTCATCTGCTAATTCCATTGTCTGGGTTACCTATGTGTCTGCTTCCACTGAACAGGTTTTCTCTTGATTGAAAATAACACCTTCCTATATTTATTATAATTTTTGGTAACGTGTCAGAAATTATGTACCAAATAATCAAGAAACGGCATATTCTCCCCAGGCGGAGCCCCTGCTGCAGGACAGCACTGTCTGCCTGTCCCCAGACTCAGCTCTTGCCCCATCCACTGCTCTGCAGGCACCTGCCCTTCCCCATGGCTTCTCTGGGCCTCACAGCACCGCTCTGCAGGGCACTGGACAGCACTGAGGACCCGCAGGTGCAGTTCTCTACTCTCACTGGTACAACCAGAAGGCAGGTTTCAAGCTGCTTCCACAGGCCAATCAGAAGTGAAAGCCTTTTTCCTATCTAGAATCTGTAAATCTGTCCCTGGTGTCCATTCACTTGATTCATAGGTGGACTCCATTTCCTTAGTTTGCCAGAAATGTGTCTAATTTAGGTTGTTTTTAAGAAACAGCTTTGACCCTTGTGATTGTGTCTGTTTCCTGTCCTGTCACTCTTCATCCCATGCCTTCCTGCTCTGTTACACTGGGGCTTCCGCATGCCAAAGCCTGACACTTGGTTTGTCACCTTCAGACTCCCAGCCATCTCCCCCTCCACCGCTACCTTCAGCATTGATCTGCAGAACATCTCCCTCTTACTCACTAAGGTGCCAAAGAAAATTAATTGGAATTCCTCAAAACTATTGCTCTCCTATTTACCTATGCAAGCACAGGGGCTATTCCCTTCAGGGACAGCTCTTGTTGATTTTGACAGGTAGGTTCTTCATTTTATCCTTTTCTAATTTCCAACAAAATCCTCCTTCAGCCACAGTGTATCAAGATTTCTGTATTTCAATACACATGACTATGTCATTTGTGTTTTTTTATGAATCCTGCATTGGGCCCAAGAATATTGCTAGCATGGGTAATGTACCAGTGCGAAAATAAGCACGATCTGGGCACTGAGCACAAACAAAAAGTGCTTAAGGCGTCCTTGGTGCACTGTGTGCCTGAGTTTGCAGAATGAATGAGGAGGGCTAAGTGCCTGAGGGACTCCAGCATCACGATGTCACTGAACTTGGAATTAAAACTAGAACACAGTCACATCAACTGTCAGCCCCAAACACCAGAGCGCTAGGTCGGCTGCTCCAGGTGGGAGGAGCGGGGCCTGTGCACAAAGAGCCACTACTGCCTGCGCCCTGCTTGTCAACACCAGCCAAGAGTGAGCTGATCAGAGTCGCCTGACTGAGGTAGGACCAGGGCAGGACCTCCTTCTGGAGGCCCAGGAACTGGAGTCTGGTGGAGGCCGAGTCATCAAGTCTATGTACAGCCAAAGAGTTAAAGAACCACAGTATCTAAGAACCAGACACTCAAAGAAGGCCAAAAAGGAAGAGGACGAAGGCAAATAAGGAATGACAAGAGCAGAACTAGGAGAGGCAATTAAGAAACCTACAAGGCCTCGTGCATGTGCCTGGGGCAAACATTAGGCTCTGAGCTTCCCAGCAGCTAAGGTGAAAAGGAAACAGGGCCATTTATATAAGCTTAGCAAGAACACTGTGATCTTTCCTGTTGAAATTCAGCTTGGCATTCCAGTGTCTTGGTTACTTTTCTCTCCTTACTGAGACAAAATACCCAATGCCCAAAATTAAGAATGGAAAGATTTATTTAGCTCACAGTTTGTGGAGGGTTCAGTCCATAATCAGCTGGCTCCAAGTGAGAATGGCATGGCACAGGGGCAGCACCTCAAGGTGGTGGAAGACAGCAAAAGCAGCAAGAAAAGAAGGGGACGGGAGCAAGCCTCTTTTCCCCCCTTATATTGTATGCCAGATATCCACCCATGCCCACACCATCTTGTGCCCTCCTCTTGCATAGCCTCAAGATGAATACAAAGTAAGGACCCCAGCTCCCTGCTGAGTCACATAGTTAAACTTCTCAAGTTGACACAATGAACAACATCCTAGAGGAGGAAGGGCATGTCCTTTCCATCTCGGGATATAGAACTGTTGAGTTACTTAGTTAAGCTTCAGGACTCGGCAAGTTGACACAGTATATCAACCATAGTGCACAAAAAAACACAGTGAGGGAGATCATGGAGCTGACCTCAAGATATGTCACAGGTCACCTCTGGACATCACACCAAGATCCACTTCCCAGGAAAAGTTCTACTGATTGTTTCTATCTGTGTCTCTACTGGGGTTTGAACACACACCTGTAATATGGATCTTGATGCCCAGCTCCCTGGTGCTAGAGGCCACCATAAGGTGAGGGATAAGAGTTGCCCACTGTCCTTCAATACATGGTTTCTGAGTTTCCTTGACTGAGCTAAAATTCCCTTACAGTTAAAATAGCCTCAAGAAAAAATTTATATGACATCTAAACATGTAACATATAAACATTTATACCTGCATGATATATATTTTTTTGAGACAGGGTCTTACTGTGTAGCCCAGGCTGGCCTCAAACTCTCAGTGATCCTTCTGTCTCAGCCTCCCAAGTGCTGGCATTACATGCAGGTGCCACCATGCCTGGCCATGCGTGACACATTTATAACAGATTAACACTGATTTACAACATAGGAACATAAATACTATATATTTACAAGATAAAACATATTCAATATATCTCAAACCAGCATATTAATAGCATTAACATCCATAAATAAATATTGCATATTTAAAACATATATACACAAATATATATTTGCGGGGCTGGGGATTTAGCTCAGCGGCAAAAGCGCCTGCCTGGCAAGCGCAAGGTCGTGAGTTCGGTTCCTGGTACCGGAGAAAAAAACAAAACAAACAAACAAAAAATATATATATATATATTTGCATATTTAAAGCAGTATTTATATTTGCATACATATCTCAAAACACATACATTACATTTAAGTCAAAATTTTCATAACATAACACATATCCTAATTGTGTGCATTGTGTTATGACAATATTTGCTGTCCTGTTCCTTCCCTTTCTAAAACACGCACCAGTGGCTATTTTTACCAGGTGAATGTCACAACCCCCTGGCATCCTTCCCAGGCAGCATTCGGACAATGGAAAGTCAAGCCAAGGGAGACTCTGACTTTGGCCCTCCACTGTGGGAAAAAGGGGTCCAGAGGTCTGGTTGAAGGCTGTGGCAGAGGAGCGGGTCTGAGCAAACTCACACTTGTCATGTCCTCAGCAAACCGAGTGAGTCGCCCGCCTAGCCTGTCCCGCTCTGACCTCTTACTTCCGCACCGCCCCTCTTCAATAGTACCACCTCCAAACCACGCCCCTAGCCCGCCTCTATTGCCATGCCTCTAGCCTGCTCAATAAAAAGCCTGATACTTCCACAATAAAATGGATCTGCGCCATCAGCCTGGTCTCCAGTGTCTCTTTTCACAGTGTCGCCGCTTACCACGGGCCCAGGAACCTCATCCCGAGGAGATTCAACCTCACTCCACCTGTCACCTGAGTGACCATGAAGTGGGTTTCCAGGACACTCCACCATCAGTCCCAGGCTCCAAATGAACAGATTTCCTCCCGACCTGCATCCTTCCATCCAGGCTCCTTCACCACATGCCCCTCCACTGCTCCCCTTGGTTTTGACTTTATGAATTTCACAGTCAAATCAATTGCAGCAAGAACACCAAATGCATAGATGCATAACATAAGAAATGAGTAAGTGCACGTGACCCCTCCCCTCCAAATATTTTCAGTTCCATCCCCTCCAAGCCCATCCCACCCAGAGGCTGGTGGCAAAAAGGGCAGAAGTATCACGGGATAAAAGGATCAGAGGAAGCTGTGGCTGGACAGGTGGGGTCAGAAGGCACAGCCACCCTGGGCCACACACCGCAGCATGGAGAGTGGGTGGACAACAGGCTGCAGGGCAAGGGGCTTACTGAGCCTATAAGGGGAAGCCAGACACCTGGGGAAGGTAGGCACACACATCCCAGCCACTTACAAGTAGTAGTTATCCTTTTATTGTCTACAGCTCAGCTCCTATGAGATTCCTGAGGACATATAACTGGGCTGTGTTCATCAATGCAAATTCCAGGTCTATACCCCACCACCTTGCTACAGTGTTCAAACATGTGGGTAAAGATTTGAGGCCAGAGAGGAGAAAGGAAGAATGAACCTGACACCTAGTGTGAGAGCTACATGGCCCCTGACCCCAGGTGGACATATCTGACAGCTTAGGGAGATGGGCTCAGGAGACAGGGTCCAGGGAGAGGCTCGCAGGAGGTGCTGGGCTGGTGGCCCTCAAGATGAAGGCAGCATTTCCTGCCCACTCCTAGGTTGGGCACAGCAGAAATCCTGGTCCCCTGGTGAGGTGGTGGAGGTTCACAGAGGGTTGTGGGCACTTCCAGATAGGAGAAAGACCACCCAGGGACACCTTGCTTGTCGGAGGCAGCTTCCACCTTGTATCCTCAGTGACTGCAACCTCCAGGCCAGCTGGTTCCAATGACCCAGAGAGAACTTGGTTCAGCTTGCTTGGCTCCAATAATAATAATAATAATAATAATAATAATAATAATAATAATGGGACAAGGGGGAGGATTTGTAGATGACTGTAAAGGTAAGTGGGGAGTGGGGCTGTGGTAATGGTAACAGAGAGCTGTTCTGTACGGAATCTAGTATACAGCAGGGAAGAAACTAGAATCCCAACCCCTGTGGGCCCCCAAGGCATTCAAGCACCATGACAACCTGGCTGGGTCCCATCACAGGGATAGTCAACTGGTCAGGAGACTGGCCTGGGGCAAAAGGGGCTCCTGGAGGCCCAGGCACCTGGGCAGGGGCTGTGGTCTGAGGACCTGGGTCTCAAAAGCCCAGCTCAGGCCCCTCAGACTTGGCTTCCCCAGGGAGCAGCGCTTCTGCATGGCCTGGGAACCTATTGGGATCTCTGTATCAGTGCCTCACTCCCATCTGAGCTGTAGAGCCTACTTTTCCCACGCTCGACCTAAGGGATCTGAGGAGGGGGCCTGATTTCAGGTGCTCAAGCATCCTCCTCACTTCTTTCTCCTCCGATGGCAGTCTTCCTCTCCCCGTTCCCTGCCCTTCGTGCTCAAACCAGCATGTCTCCAATGGACCGCTTGCTCAGCCCCCTTAGATGTCCTTTCAGTCTCCAGCCCCTGACCACTCCCACCACACCAGAGGGAAGGTGTCCCATTACCCCCATCCTCTCAGGGGCTCGGGGACATGCTGTCCTTCCCTGAGCCATCCTGGCCCTGATCCAGGAAACGATCTGGGCGCTATGTCCCCATGGCATGCCCCAGTAGTGGGTGGGGAAGGGACCTCAGGGCAGAGGCAGGACTGGCTGAGAGGCCATAGTGACCCAGCTTCTCTTTCTTGATAAGGAGGCTGTCAGATCCCAGGGCCTTAGAGAGGCACGGATCAGGAAGAGCTCAGGGAGGAGGATACATGGAGGGGCTCATGCTGGTGCTGGTGCTGTGGGTGTCCCTGGTATCCATGGAGATCAGGAGAGGCAAGATGACAATGCCAGGTAAGACCAGGGGGTTGGGGGAGGAATGGGGCTGGGGTGGAAGTCCAGAGAGAAAGAAGAGGAAAAAAAGGGGCAATGGGGCCAGGGTCCCATGCCTGCTGTGTCCCCACAGCCTCAAACCTGAGTTGTTACCAGTGCTTCAAGGTCAGCAGCATAAGCCAGTGCCTGCCTGCCGTGTGCCGCACCACTGACCAGGTCTGTGTCTCCCACGAGGTGATCATCTACACCAGTGAGTCTCACCCCGGGATGGGGGGTGGTTGTGGTTATTCATGTTCCCCATGCCATTTGGAGGACCAGCTCTTGTGTAACAGCTCCCCCACCAAAATGTCACCAGGACAGAGACTCTGCTGTCACTGAATTCACCAAAGAGGGAGGCAAGAGGAGGGTCAGCCAGGCAGCAGAGACTTGCTATCCCTGGACAGGAACTTGTGCCCTGTCCTACCACCCAAGACCCTCACACACCAAGGCAGCCCCCTCACATGGCACACTACAGGGTCTCAGAAGCAATAAGACCTGATTCTAAGAACAAGTCATAAAGAGGATTATAAAGGGATCCAAGAACACGTCTCCTATCCCCATGGAAGCAGTCATTTATAAAAGTGTCCCAGGAGCCCCAAGTAGACCTGTTCTGAGCACATGTGGATTTCTTGCTCTTGCTGGATAGCTGAGACCCAGGTCCTCCAACCATAGCTCCTGCCCAGCTGCCTGGGCCACCAAGCACCCCTTTTCCCCAGCCTGGCAGAACTGCCTTTCCCTCTCCTAGAGGGCCAGTCGCAGGAAAACTCACTTCACACAACTCCGCTAATGGACCTCAGGTCAGCTCCCGTCCTGATTTCCTAGAAGCAATGCTGCAAAGCACATCTAGCACACTTGGGCTTCCTGTAGATCAGTCTCTAAAGTGGAGGTGTAGGATTGAGATGCCTTTTCCTCAGGAGCAGGCTTCTGACAATGGGCACGTTCTCCATGATGTCCTCCGTGGCACCTCCAACGGCCATTACAGCTGATGTGGAACCCAGTTGTTCCTTCATTACCCCAAATCCTTGTTCTCTGCCATCCCAGCAGGTTAAAGCATTAGTTAAGGTGGGATTTTTCCCAAAGAAGGTGGCAAAAGGACTGGCAGGCCAGCCGTTTGTGAGGCCCCCCGTGTCCCTATGGTGACTGCCCCAGCCCCTATGGTCTCCCTTTTTCCCAACTAGAATGAATTTCACACTTGGACTAAGTCTTGTTTTCACCCTCAGCATTATTTTTCTTTTAATATTGTGCCCTCTATCTGAACTCCACCCAAGATCTTCTTTACAGCTTCTCTTGGCCTGGAAGGTTATAACAGGGGTACTTGATGCAGGAAGTGGGGATGTTTGAGGGCTCTCTTCAGGGGTCACCCATCCCGGGGAAGCTCCCTGGCCCTTGAGGTCAGCACTGCCTGCACTGTGGGGCACATCTGGGGGACAGCTGCTCAGAGTCAGAGATTCAAAGGAGGTCCAGTGCTCCACACTCTTTTAGAGGCTCCTTCATTACCCCAAATCCTGTGTCACCGAGCAGTGTTCTTTGTAGCCTGCAATGGGCTATCATACAGTACAATACACTTCAGTGTAATAAAGCATAGCATAATACATCATAATGCAGTACAATGTAATACGACGTAGTAGATTGCAACATATTATACTAGGACATAAATAATTGCCATGCTATATCACAGAATACATTGCAACTTAGTATACTGTAATACAATACAATAAAATATATGATTCAATATAATAGGAAATTATAACACAGCATAAGAGGTAGATTTCAACCCTAAATGACCCATTTTCTAATCAGATTGGGATGATGGCTTCCTGGTTGTTAGAAATTACAACTCTCCTGAAGACCCTGCTACAACTTTAGACAAACAGCCCCCCTGGGCACTCCCCAGGTCCTCTGTGGTTATCAGTGCCTTTGCATTCTTCCCCCTTCACTCCGTTTCCCCTGATTCCCATGTCCTGGGCAGGAGGTGGCCCAGGCTTGTCTGGCTAAAAGGAAGAGCCCCAGCTCCTTGCTGTGCCTATTGGAGGTAACCTTGGACAGCCCCGCTTGTGAACAGACAGCAGATGGCAGCTTCAGTGTCCCTTGGAAGGCCAGATCCCACTGCTCAAATGGAAAGCCCCCACACCTCTCCCCCTCACCTGCATCTCTGGGGCCACCCACCATCTCCTGTCTTTACAGGTTCAAGAATGAAAGCTCAGATCAGCAAGCGCTGTGCCCCAAGATGTCCCAACTCCAACAGCTGGTATGAGTGGACACCGAAACCTGGGCTGCAGGCCAGGATTGTCAGGGATTGCTGCTCCAAGAATCTCTGCAACAAGGCACCCACCAGGCAGGAGGGGCTCTGGGTCAGGCGAGAGGAGGTCCTGCCACTAGTGGGCCTGAGCTTCCTGTGGACCCTATTATGAGCACCCTCACCCGACACCCCCACTCAGCCATTGGTACATCCTGTTCTCCACCTCTGGCTGCCATCCTCTGTCCCTTCCAGGACACCCAGGGGGATACTGCCCACAGGAGGTGCCAAAGAGGGCACCTTGATCTCCACCCTGGACCCCACCATGCCCTTGTCTGACATCTTCACTCAGGAAGGCAGGAAAACAGGCCTTGCTTCGCACAGAAAAGAAGGTGGCTTTTGGGTTTGAGGAGAGGGCTCCTTGTACAACGTTCCTGCCCTGAGTAGGCTGTCAGGCCCCTGTGAAGGACAAGAAGAGGCTACTAAGACCAGACTCTAGCTCCTCCTTCTCCATCTCAGCCACTGCTGCCTACAGAAGCCAGGCAGAGGAACACAGTAATCCCCCCCACCATGTGCTGGGATCACAACCCTCACTCCTCAGAGACAATAAACTCTCATTACTCCATGCCTGGCTCCTGCTCCTTCACTGTCCCTTGCCCACAGACCCGTGCCCCCGTCCAGTTCCATACAGCCTCTGTGGGTGTTGCAGCCAGAATGTCTTCAGAACCATGCAGGTTTCCACAGCCACAGGAGGACCGGACTGCCCCTGCTTCAGGGGCCCAGCATGTGTGCAGAGTGTTCGAGGCTCAGGTGTGGAGGGGAGGTGCGGGGATGCAGAAGAGCGTGGGGCAGAGGGCCAGGCAAGAGTCGTGACATAGTCACTGTTTGCTACAAGAAGTGAAGCCCGATGGATGTGAGCCGCACGTCTAGCCTGGGAAGAATGAGCAGGAGGGTGACCAGGTGAGAGCACAGGTGAGGACCAGGGAGGCACTAGGGACTGATGTCAGTCCCAGGGCTTCCAGGCTGAGCAAGCACCCCTGGGCATGGGGATGGGCATGTCCCAGTGGACTAGGGAGGGTGCTAAGAGCAGGGCCTTTGATAAGAGGAAGGACTGGCCAGCATCCCTCTCTCAGGCTCCCTCCCTGCCCCCTACAGTCTGCAACCATGCCCCCCATTCACCTACTCCCATGATCCCACAACTCACTGATCAGCTGTCATTTCCCTTTGGGACCAAGGTGGGCCCAGTAGCTCCTCAGTGGGTCTGGATGACCCCATGCCTTGGCCTCCCTGTTCCCAGGAGGCTGCCCAGAGTCTCAGAATTCCTTGCTGAAGCAGGATCCCTCCCCTCCACTTGTACTTATGAATTTTCATTCCTTGCTGAAGCAGGATCCCTCCCCTCCACTTGTACTTATGAATTTTCATTCCAAGTTTCAACCACCATCAAACACACACACACACACACACACACACACACACACACACACACTGCAGCACAGTGGCCCCTGCTCCCTCCCCAGGGTGTGGGGTGTTGGGGCTTCTGAAATCTCTGAGTCTCAAGGTTGCAGGGGACAAGGGTGCTGAGGGCCCAATCTAGCTGTGGTGGGGCAGACTCCTAGGAATGAGCATGTATAACCTTGATGCTGTGCTGGGTCAGGGTTCACTGTAGCCTCTGTGCATATGACTCTGTCCCTTTTGGAGCTGGGGGCCTTTGGCCCTCCTTTGGACAGAGGACCCTGGACTTCGGGCCCCTCAGGACAACATCCCAGCTGAAATCGGTAAAGGCTGAAAGAGTGGATAAAAAGGAGTGAGTGAAGGAGAGATGCAAATGGGTGAGGACCCAGTGGCGAAGACTGAGAAAGAGCTCTAGTATAGGGAGCACATGCTAACCGGGACTGGACTAGGGGCTTGAGAATCTCAGGGACAGCCAGGGACATGTGAAAGAACACAGGGCCCGCCCTCCAGTGAGGCTGCTGCTTCTCCCCCAGCCACTCAGCTTCCTGAGTTCCTCAGACCTACAGAAATTCCCATGCCAGGCAAGGTGATGCACGCCTGTAATCCCAGCACTTGGGAAGCTGAGGCAGGAGGATCATTGAGAGTTTGAGACCAGCCTGAGCTATGTGAGCTCAAGACCAGCCTGAACTGCACAGCAAGAACCTGTCTCAGAAAGACAAAAAGAAAAAAAAGAAATTCCCAGAACTGTCCCAGTCTGTCGTGGGTACAGGGCTCTTTCCCATCACCTGGGGACTGGAGCCATATGTGGCCCTCATGAGTTCACAGTCCATCCTGGGTCTGAACCCAGTATGACAGAACAGGTCATGCACACAATCAGGCTGGTGTCTCAGCTTACCTAGACACAGAGAGGCTGGAAGATCAGGTGGCTGGGCCAGTTGGGTGACAGGTCAGGAAGGCAGAATGACAATAAAAAATAAAGTCACTTACTTTGGCTGAAAGAACCCTATTCTTCTTTATCATAAGAACAGGGTTAGGGGCACATCTCAATAGTAAACACTTGCTTAGCATGCATGAGGCTCTGGGTTCAACTCTCAGTACCACACACGTACAAAGGATAAAGGCAAACAAATGTACCTTATTTAGCCTGTAGTTACATAAAATTCACTCTGTGTATAAAGTTCCATGGGTTTTGACAAATATATAGTGTTTTGAGCTCACTGTTACTAAATCCTACAGAACTATTTCACTGCTTTAGAAAATCCTTCACCCTCCTCCCCCACCAGCCCCTGGCAACTGTCTGCTTGGCTTTACCCCTCCAGGATGAAAGAGTTGGAGTAACACAGTTTACAGGCTTTCAGACTGGCTTCTTTCCTTTAGTGATATGCATTTAAGTCTCCCAGCTTGTTTCTCTCTCTTCCCCCTCCTCTTCTCTTCCTCCTTCTCTTCCTCTTCTTCTCTTTCTTCCTCTTCTCTTTCTTCCTCTTCTTCTCTTTCTTCCTCTTCTGCTCCTCCTCCTCCTCCTCCTCCTCCTTCTTCTTCTTCTTCTTCTTCTTTTCTTTCTCTCTCCTTTTTTGATGGTACTGAACCTTCATTCAGAACCCTTATATTGAACATTCATATAGGGCCTTCATAACAGTTACATCCCCCAGCCCTTTTTTTAAATTTTTGAATCAGAGTCTCACTAAGTCACTAAATTACCCAGATTCAGCTCAAACTTACAATCATCCTGCCTCAGCTCCCCAGAATTCTTGGATTACTGGCGTTAGTATCATACCCAGATACAATTTTTTGTCACCATTGTTCTAAGAGAAAGCAGTACTATTCCTCTTTCCATTGTGCTAAGAAAGGTAGAGAATCACATAACAAAACCCCAGATAATCTCTGATGTTCTCATTGAGAGCACATGCATGCTGGATCTCCTAGCCTGACCTTCAGTCACCTTTCCCCTACTCCGCCCTTGTTAAGGGTTCATGCATGTAATTAAGATCACAGTGAATTCTGGGACAGGCATGCATGTTGAGGGCACCTGAGATAACACAGCACCCTGTCAATGATTCTTGTCAATTATACCTACAGTCAGGGAAGGCTGGGCTGAGGTGCATATCCTTTAAATTCCAAAACCCTGATTTTTCTGGGGCTGCTGCTGTGTACTGTGTGCTGTGTTCTGTATGCAGTGCTTTAGTTTTCCTGTCGTCCTGGCACCATTTTTTGTTTGTGCCATACATTTCTTGCCTTGAGCACTTCCCCTGATCTTCAATAAATGTAGCTGCTTTGCACTTGCAATTCCTTGCTCCTTGTGCACAGGAGCCTGCCAAGCTTATACCTGTTAAATTTATCACAGAGTCACAAAAATATAGAATAATTCTCATACTTTTGTGACTTTTTATGAATCTGAAATCATTCCAAATTTAAAAGTTAAAAATAAATCTCTCACCAGAACAATGGCCTTAATTCTCCTTTGATATAAAGAAGCATATAAATGTGAGGATATAAATTTCTCTCCACTACCAATCTTTACCACAATCCAAACAAAAGTAGAATTTTCCTCATTTTTAAAAAAAGTTGAGGTGCGCACGGCTTTAGAGGATGAACCAACCAGAACCCACAAGACCAGGACAGCTGGTCCCAGGCATACAGTAATCAACAAAGCCAGCAATGTGGAAATGTGTGAAGTAGAAGCAAGGAGCTAGCAGTTGGGCTCTGGAGAACTGCACCAACAGAAGACCACACAGCCAGAAGCCAAGATCAGCTCCATACCCAGCACAATTCCCATGGCAAACTTGGCTGGAGTACACAACACATTTCTGGGATCTGACATGGACACTATCACAGAACTGTTAGTACCAGAGGTATTTTACTACTTTTATTCTCCCTTGTTTGTCTGATTGGCTTTTTCCTGTCTGGTTGGAAGTCATCTTGTTTTGTCTTGTAGTTTGTGGTTATTGTTGTTTCTGGATTTTTTTTTTATTTTCTCTCCTCTCTTTCTTGGGTCTACTTTTTCTTTTCTTCTTTTCTTCCTTTCTTTTCTATTCTCTTTCTCTTTCTTCCTTCTTTCTTTTCACTGTTTAGGTTTCTTTCCTATAACTTTTGGTTTTTTCTATTGATCTTCTTTCTCTCTTTCTTCAACTACTTTTTTAATTTAAACTTTCAAGTGAGAAACATTGTCTCTTTCCTTTCTGATTACTCCTTCAAATTCCATTTCATTCTTCCCCCTCCCCATGTCCTCCAGTTGCCCAACACTTGGGTGATCATCCTTTGACCTTCAGCCTTGACTCTACTATATTTTACCTCATTCATTACTTTATCCTGTCCCCTACCCATCTGACCCACCCCCACCCCACAAAAGTGTAAAATCACTCCACTAAGGAAAAATCACTGCATACAAGTACATGGCATATGCTTGATTTTGTTATATAACTTTAGAGTTTGCTCCTGTTTTTGGAGATAACAGGTTAATGGTTATCATAGTTTGTCAGTAGTTAAGCAATATTTGAAACTATTGTTATTACCAACTGCACTGCCTTAGATGTCATACAGGTCATAATCAGTTTTTCTCCCCTGTATGATAATGCTGTGATTGTATGGGGTCATAGTCACCACCACAATCCAGTACCAAAGGATTGGTTGCTGAGTCAAATAGTAACTTTGCATTCTCTACAAGTTGGGAAGGTAGGTTCTTGGGATAGCTATAAAGAACCACTTATATCTAGAGGATATCCCTGAACAACAGACACCTACTAGGAAAAACTCTATATTAGTGATTAAAGCTATCATAAGAAATCAGCAAACATCAACATAGAAAACAAAATAAAATAGAGAAAAAAGAAAATGACAAGACACAGAAGCAAAATGCAACCCTATATCCCCAGCCCACCCAAGACAAGTTCAAAACACAATGAGATAGACAAACTGAAAGTTAAACACTAGAACTTTCTAAAATTATAGCAACAAAGGTGAAAAAACAAGTGGAAAAGGTTACATAGAAAATAACCTCTCAGGTTCAAAAAGATATGTTGCTTAAAATCAAAGATATTAGAGAAGGCACAGATAAAAGAATAGATAAGCTTAGAAAAATGATGGAAAGAAAAAAATGCCCAACATAGGAAAGAAATGGAATCCATGAAACAGGTCTAAACAGAAATCCAAGAGAGTAATTAATACTGCCATTGAAAGCATATACAACAGATTGAATGATGGAGAGGAGAGAATATCATATCTTGAAGACAGAATTGCAGCTAGTGATCATGCAAAGAAAGATATCTTTAAAATAGCAAGATACCATGAAAAATCAATCCAACAGATACAAGATATCTCAAAGAAAAATTGCATAATATTGATTGGGGTCAATGAGAAAGCAAGAGTCAATACAAATGACATGAACTATTTGCAGAAGTAATAGCAGAAAATTTCTGAAGAATGGGAACAGAATTTGACATACAAATAAGTGAGGCAAATAGAACTCTAAATAGTCATGAATAAAATAAATCTACACCCAGACATAAAATAATCAAGATCCCAGAAATTCTGTATAAGAACAGAATATTAAAAGCTGTTAGAGAAAAAAAAAAAAAAACAGATCACCAATAAAAGAAAGCCCACTAGAATCACAGCAGACTTCTCAACACAAACCTTCAAATCAACAAGACTTAGAGAAAGTATTAAGAATACTGTGGAAGGAAGGAAGAAGGCAATTTTTAACAAATGATAAAACCTGGACACTTTGAACACAGGTGACACATTAGGAGGTCCTGCCCAAGCTTCCTGTGAGCAGCTGGGCACAAGGGCATGCATGTTGACAGCTTTCCTTGGTGAGATCCTGAGAGACTTGTGGGACCAGCTTGCTCATGAACTTGATGAAACAAACTGTCTTTCCATGTTCTCAGCCCTGGGCCTACTCTCCTCAGGGCCCAGAGTTGTGAGTTCCTCCCTGAGCCATTGTGAGTCCTGAGTTGGAACCAAATCTCAGCCCATGTTCCCCACAGCCTAGAGCCAGTTAACCAGCCCTTGGGTTTTGTTCCATGAAGCAGCCTGACCTGCTCTTCCAAATGCACCAAGTGTGCCAGTGGATGGACACATTGGGAGACTCAACAAACAGACCAACAGACAGCCTTAGACAGTGAATGCAACTTAGTGGCCTTGATGACTGTGTCCTGGGGTCTACCTGGGACATTCACAAGATCCTTTAGACATGGCCTGAGGGCTGCAGGCAGGGGTGGAATGTTTGAAGTTGAGCCTACCCTGGTGGAAGAGTGTTTTGGAGCAATGTCCTCTGTCCAGTTGAGCTAACTATCCATAGCTTGGGAAAGACATTAGCCGTGGCTTAGCTAGGAGAGGGCCTACCCTGCTGGGCACTTGGCAGAAGAGGAACAGGCATTAAGACTTGGTTTTAGGATCCCAAATCAGGTGGAAATAACTTTCCCAAAGTTCCTCCTAGAGAAAAAGGCTTGGTGTGCCAAGTAGGGACATGAGAGGGCAACCTCTTTCAGGAGTCAGCCTTGGTCCAGGGGTTTGGAGGGCCAGAGAAGCCATTAAATCACCTTGAACATTCCTCAGAGAGGGCGTAAAGTGACCCTACCAGAGTTCTTTATGGACCAAGTTCAAATTTGATGTTGTTCAACTGTTGTTGTCCAACTGAAGGGGCAGGTGGCAAAGTCCAGAGATGTATGATGACAGGAGGGAGCTATCTGCAGTGTGCTAGCTAAGCCCATAAGCCAGAGGAATTCAAAGGAACTGAGCAACGCCCTCTTGCCAGCAGTCACATTTCAGGACCAGGTGGCACTCACTGAAGGTTGTCTCTGTCGTGAAGGATGAGAAGTGACACTGCAACCTAACTACCTTGTAGCAAACATCGTTTAAATCTCTGCCACAGCTCTGTAGTATAACAAAGGATTTATAAATTTACTGATAGAATTAAATGGGAAAAACAGGCTTATTCCAAGAAAATATACTTGGAGAGGCCGATTTGAAGCCACTGGTTTATGTAATACCTTTAAACCTGATTTAATGAAGGGAACTGCATTATAATTGAAAATTATACACACAATTAATGCCTCCATCAACACATAAAATATATTGGCATAACCACTGAGGTTACAATTAAAGAAAAGCAGAGGTGTAGCCCAAAACTGGTCCTCTAGTGGACCACCAGATGCATCACTCTGCTGTCTCAGGTGGATTCTCATTTGCAGAATAGAGATGATGGCAGAATCTCCCACATGCTCAGGAACCAGGCTGCAGCAGACACACTGAGGGTCAGAGATGTCAAGTGAGATTATCTCACACTAAAGCATTCCTGTTCCCACCAGAACTTTTCATCACCTTTTGGCAACAGTTATGAGAAACCTAACACTCCACCTCCTTTCATAGCCAAGAAAGAAAATGTTTAACTCCTGTGTGCCCCAACCAAGGGGCAGGCAACAGAGGCCTGAAAACTGACCCCAAACCTTCTGCCACAGCTCTAAACCCAGGTCATCTAAGCACATGTCCCCAAGGACTCTCGTTGGCTGCAAATACAATCAGTTCTCATTGCCACTGTAGTCATATTCAATAATGTCACTATTTTTTTTTATTTTAAAGAGTAAAAGAAGGATAACATAATAATAGGGGGGACTTAGCAAATTACAGACAAAATGGTAGGAAATTATCAATGGTTATCGTTTTACATATTATTATCTACAAAATAGTTTCTCAGGAAAACAAATAGACAAATAATAGTGAATTAGAGACAAAAGAGGTAGGAGATTATCAAGAGCTGTTGTGCTATACTTTGGAATCTTCAAAGTCAGTAATGTCACTATTAATACTGTGTCAACCAATGCTGAGCTGCAGCTGCCAGAGTACCAACAAGATTAGGGTCTTTCAAGCCTCTGGCTATGTTTCCTTTAATGGATCAATACGTGACTTGTTTCCTGTGTGTTTTGTGTAAAGATACCTCATAGAACACATCACTGGTCTAGATGCTTGTAGTGATGCTTATTGTTTAACTGTCAGGATTTATGAGAACAAGCCACCTGCTTCTTCCAGTGTGACCTTAAGAAGAACACAGCACCTAGCAGAGCAGTGAGCGGGTATCAACTGTCAACTCCCACTTACAAGGACTCCTGGGGATGGACCTGGCACCCAAGACTAATTGGAAGGAAAAGCTACTGAATCTGCATAGCAGATACTGGTAGTAGTCATTTAGTCCTCCTTGGTCCACTCTGTTCTCTGGTTTTCTACAAAATTTACCTCTTCAAAGACTGTTTAAGGTTTAGATCTAAAATGTTCTGCCAGTATCATTTATGGAAGGTGATTGGATCAGAGGGGCGCCATGCTCATCAGTGGCTGAACATGCAGTTAGGTGGTAGGGCTTGGCTGAAGGTTCAAGGTCACTGGAGGATGACTGAAAGGTGTACACTTGTCCCTGGCTTCTCCCTGGCTTCTCCCTTCTCACTCTGCTTTCTGGTATCACAGTTTGGCCACTTTTTCCTCTGCCATCTTGTTTCTGCATTGAAGTTAGCTATCATGGACTGAAACCGTGAGCCAAAATTAACCTTTCCTCCTTTAATTTGTGGCTGTTGGGTATTTTGAAATAAATTTACTTGAGCCTCATACTTTGTGACCACAGATGCCTCAAGCAGCGCTGAGGTATCAGCTGCAGTGTTAGCTTCTCCTGATACCACGTGTCTCCCGGGAACAACATGCTAGCACCAGACTTACCTTTTCCTCCTACTGCTGTCTCCAGCTCTCCACAGATGGACACTAGCATCCCTGGGTTACCCAGGCAGAGCAAACCCAACCTGGTTTCAAGAATAATGGTGGGCAAAGCTTTTCTGAAGACACCAGGAGTGGACCCCAGTAGTGAAGGGAATGCAGGTGTGGAAGGGATACAGCTCCAGAATGAAGAATGGCCCCCGAATTCTCATCCACCCAGAACCTCAGAATATGACCCTATCTGGATGAGTCTTAGCAGACCATTGAGGTAAGGATGAAGATGAGCCCATACCGGATGTTCCTGGTGGACTTGAGATCCAATGCCAGAGGTGGTCAGAAGGATCCTCCCAGAGCCTTAGTGGGAGTGTAGCCCTTCCAACACCTTTACCTCAGACTTCTGGCTTCCAAAAAATACATTTCTATTGTTCCAAGTCCCTGGTGGCCCAAGGAGATGAGAGCAACAAGTACTACTTATGGCTGGACATCAGACTTCTCTGTCCCAGAGCCACCCCATGGTAACTCGTGGCAGCTGTGTACTCTAGGGTCAGTTTGTCTCACCTCCATGGTCCCTGCTCCCAGCACCTCCTCTGTAGGGCCAGGCCCCAAGCTCTGGTCCCATCTTCCCAGGGGGGCTACCTCCTCCTCACTTTCAGAATCCCCTCAACACTCAGAGGCCCTTGAGCAAAATGACTGCCATATTGTTTCCCTGAGATGCCTTCACAGCATGATGCAGGGACTCTGGGCGCAAGATGACAGCTCATTGGCATTCAGGAGAAGCCCCAAGGAAGGAGACCCATACACTGAAGGCCTCCCAGCAGTCACCTGGGAGCAAAGTCAGAGCAAAGGACCCTCTGAGGCTCTTCTGTAGCCCCAAGTTCCCACATGCAACAGGCAAGGATATGGTGGTCATTCTGAGAGGATGGTGCTTGGCTTGGTTTTGAAGAAGGTTAGTTTTGATGCCTCAAGGGCATAAGAGTGTATTTTACTCTTCTCTTTGACCTGAAATCTCCTCATGGTAAGCCCTCCATGATCTAGTCCTTGCTTCTCTGATTCTGTAACAGGCATCCACAAGCTCAGCAACCAGCTGAACATCTGTGCTCTGAGAAGGCTTACTGCAACCTGCAGGCTCCTTCACCAGCCCCCACTTTGTCTTCTCTTACACCCTACACAAATATCAGATTCCGGAGGCTCAAGTTAATGTTCTCATTACAGATAGATTAGATAGATAGATAGATAGATAGATAGATAAACACATAGATACATAGATAATAGACATGTGGAAGATAAATAAATGATAGAGAGAAAGACTACACAGATGAAATATTATGACATGTATCTAGATGTCCCCCTCAAAGCCTCATGCTATCTCAAAGGTCTTTACTCTCACTGCTGAGACAAAAATACCCAGACACCCAAAGTTAAAGGAGGAAAGACTTATTTAGCTCATGGTTTGTAGAGTTTTCAGTCCATAATCAGCCGGCTCCAAGGCAGGGTGGCTTGACAAAGAAACAATTCATACCAGCCAGAAGATAGTAAAACAAGCAAAGGCCTTAACACCGTCTTTCTGCCCCTTTTATCCTCTCCAGTCTACTAGGGTTAGGGCAGTGCTAACCCAGTCAGTGTGCCAATTTGATAATCACCCACCTTAATCTCAGCATTGTACCATGAATCAATCACATACTCTAGATTCAACCACCTCTCAAAAAGCCCACCTATGACCACATGAGGCTTTGGGGAACACCTAAACAATGCCGTAACATGGTCATAGGAAGAGGTTTTTGGAAGGGACTGGAGCTAGAGTGTGTGATGCTGGTATTAAGGATTAGATCCTGGGTTTGATTCATGGTGAGCTACTAGGATTAAGGATTCCCCACCCTGGGTGTGAGTATTACCCAACCTAAAGGCAGATAGCCTGGACAGAATATAAGAGATAAAAAGAGGGCTGCTGTTGTTACTGCTTGTCCCTGGCTGCTTGTTGCCTTCTGCCCACTACAAACTGTTTCTCCTCTGCAATGCCACTCTGCCATGCTGCCCTGCCTTGGAGCCAGCCAGCTATGAACTGAAACCTCTACAAACTGCCACTACAATAAACATTTCCTCCTTTAACTCTGAGTGTCAAGTATTTTGTCTCAGCAATGAGCAAAGTACCTAAGACATTAAGGTAAGTAAATAGATGGATAGATGACTTAAAAATTTAAGTCTAGGTGAGCACAGTGGCATAGTAGTCCCAGCTACTCAGGAATCTGAAATAGAAGGATCACTAAAGCCCAGGAGGTAGAGACCAGCTGGGCAACATAGTAAGACCTTGTCTCAAAAAATAAATTAGCTGAGTTTGGTGGTGCACACCTGTGGCTAAGGCAGAAAGATAGCCATGAATTTAAGGCTAATCTGGGCTACGTAGTGATCTCAAGGCCAGCCTAAACTACACAGTGAGACCCTGTGCCAAAAAAAAAATTAAGTTTTACTTTTTAAAATCACATTTATATGCAACATTATGAAGTAATGTGTGAAGGTATCATCAAAAATACAGTGAATGTTTAAATTTAGAAATTTATTACAGTAAGACACAGTGCAATTAACCTCCCTCAAAATATTCCCCTTTGCTTTAAACACATTTATTCCACTTTCCTGCCACTTCTTGAAGCAGTTCTGGAAGTCCTCTTTCTTTAGTGTCTTTACTTGGGCCTTCATGGTTGCCTCAATTAAAATCAATTAAAAACATTTGCCTTTCATTATCATTTTGACTTTGAGGAAGAACCAAAACCCACATGGTGCCAGATCAGTGAATAAGGTGGATGACTACACACTGTAATGCTTTTACGGGGCTGACTTTCTGTTGGATGGCACTGGTATGGTTTGTGTCTGCGTGTCCCTCAAAGCCACATGCAGTCATGGGGCAGGCTTTTAGAGTTTTGATTCATGGTTGTGAGTGCTACACTGCTCTAGGGTGGATAGTTTGCATATGTAAGGGAGAGGAAAAGGCTGCTTGCTGCCATTCCCCTCTTTTTGCTTGTTGCTTTACTGTGTTCTGCTGCCATGAACATTTGCCCTCTGCCATGTGCCACTCTGCCTCGGAGCCAGCCAAGTATGGACTGAAACCTCCACAAACTGTAAGGTAAATAAACCTTTCCTTCCTTAATTTTGGGGGTTGGGCATTTTGTCTCAGCAACGAGAGAAAGAAAGGACCCAAGACAGCACTCAGCAGCAACATTCACATTATTTATCACACATCATAAAGAGATTCATGAGAAAGAACTTCAAGAACTGCTTCAAAAAGTGGCAAGAACAATGTGAGAAGTGTGTTCAGATGGAAGGGGAGTATTTGGAGGGGTGGTTACTGGAAATGTGTCTTTTATTGTAATAAATTGTTTTAAATTTTAACATCCAGTATATATTTTGATTATCTATTTTATGTATGTGCCGGTTTTATGTAACCTTTGAGGACCTGTCCACTCATTTTCCTGCTGCTCACACCCACCCACACTGTTTGGTGCACCGTGACTCAATCATTGCAATTGCTGTGTAGGAGTCCATTTCATGATCACAACACACGTTTTTAACATATTCTCCAGCTGCTGGTCATTTTGGCTGCTTTAAGAGTTGCCCTTGTGAACAGTGCAGTTAAAAACTGTCACATGCGTCTTCTGGTAGACACATGTAAGGTGTTTTTACAGGTAAATATTAAACTCTCCACAAGTGCTGCTCCTCATATGGCTGTACAACTAACCTGAAAAGCACAAGATGTTGGCAGAGCGTACTGTCTTCAACACATGGCACTGTCAGACTTCTGAATGCTTGCTATCCCAATGGGGACAGCTTGTATTTGTGATTGTTGTTTCCCTGGTAACTAGTGAACTCAACCATCTCCCTTTGGTATGCATGCTCTATAAATCACCTGTGTGTGCCTTTTGCCATTTTTACTAGATTGCTCACCCTCTTCTTGGTGTGCGTATAATGAATCTGTTCTTAATATGAGCCCTTTGGCGGTTATGCTTCTTTCAGGTCTCTTTTCCTAGTTTGTAATGTAGTCTTTTGTTTTCTTTAAGATGTGCTTTCACAATTAAAAGCTTTTAATTCTGAGATTCTCATATTTATCAGTCTTTTTGTGACTTATTCTACTTGTGTTTTAGTTAGGAAATCCTCCTCTCTCCGAATCACACAGAAATTCCATTTTGTTTTCTATTAGAAGCTCTTCAGTTTCTCTCTTGATTTTTATTTACATCCTTAATCCTGGAGTTGATTTTGATGGATGTTGGTGTTCTCAGTTCCTAAACAGTCCTTCCCTTACTAGAACTCTTGGTCATTTGGGGTACACACTAGGTTTCAGATAGGCTCTCTGAAGACATTAGAGGTACGCCTTCTCTTGCCCCAAAATGCTAAAACACATGAACTGGCAGGAACCAGAGCTGGAAGGGAGGCTGACATAGTCTTATTACTTAATGAGACATTTACCCTCTGCTCTTAGGGCTGAGTGAAAGGAACCTGGGGCGGAGCCTAGGGAGGCAGGTGTGCTCCAACTCCAGCACACACAGCTCCAGGTGTCACTAGGGAGCACAAGGAAGGGCCTGTTCAGGGCCAAGGAAGAAGCAGGTGGCAAGGGCCCAACCTGCCCCAGAGCCCTCAGCCACGTGGGGTTCAGGGCTTTAAGGCAGGTGTTGCTGAGGACTCTCCTGGCCCCGTTCCACCTCCACAGAGTGGAAAAGGAGTGCTCGGCTTGAATAGTGGCTTTCCCAGGAGAATCTGTAAGAAATACAAGGGGATTTGAAGCCGCAGTAACCATGGTGATTGCTAGATGAAACACTAGGGGACATTTAGCAAAAAATGACTAAATTTTTTGTTAGCCTTTAATACACCTTCCCATTCATGCCACTCAGATGGGCCAACCCTGCCTTTTGAAGCTAAACCTGGATTGAGACCACAAGCCAGGATACCAGAGGACTTATGCACGTCTTCCTGTGTCCTGTAGGCTCAGTCCTGAGCGTCCACACTGTGCAGCTCTGGCTCCATGTGGCCCAGGGCATCCAGATCAGGAAGAAGGCCCAGTACCCAGGAGTGATTGGAACAAGGACTTCAACGTCTGATCCTCAGTCAATGGTCAACAGGAGATGTGGACCCTGGGAACCCTAGCCAAGGGGGGGCCTTCTTCCACCACTACCAGCATTCAAGACCTCTCCCAGCGTGGACCTCCCTATTCACATAACACCTGTTACTCAGATCCATTAATTCATGACTCATGGCAGATTCCCTGTCATTTGCATCCTTCATTCATTCCTCCTGTTTTATTTATGCATTCAACAAAATTACTGATAACCTCCTCGGGGCTGCTTGACAGATCCCGATGGTCCCCATCCAGGGAAAGAGCCAAAGTCCCCGCTCTGGAGGGTAACTTGCCAACATCCACCCACATGGGAGGGAAGGGTGGGGAGGGAGGGTAGAGAAGCAAGGGAAAGGAGGGATGTGTCAGGGGCGTGGGGCCTTGGCACACACAACCGGGCCACCAACTCTGAGTGTTGCTAGGAAGAGGCAGCCTCAGGACCAGCCTCCATAGCCCCCTATTGACCTCAAGGCTGCCTCTAAAGCATCCCACACGGTGTGTCAGTGTCTGCGCAGGCAGACATTCCAGTGAGTTCTCCCCTAAACCTCGCCTTCAGCACTTTGCCAATACCCAACCAGCCAACCCCACCAGTGCCAAGGAAAGAAGCCCCTGTGAAATTGGGAGCAAGGGATTGGGGACAGTGGCCAGGGAGAGTAAAGGCTTTGCAGGAGCCTGGGAAGTCTGGAACTCCAGCCAGGAGAGCCACTGGTAGAGGCCACAAGCAGGTAATCTGATGCCACTCCTACCTACTGACTGTCCTTCCCTTCCTCTCCTGCCACACTCTCCCCCATCCTCCATGATGTTCCCCCAAGCACCCTGGTGCTGGTTTAGCCTGACCAGTCCTAAGCTCAGCCCCTGTCTCTGCCCAGCCTGGTCCTCACTGTGCCCCCCACCTATGGGCACACCCCTCCCAGGTCTGGGTTAAAACATCACTAGTGAGACTGGTCTGTCTGTCCTGTGAGGTCCCTTCTTGCCAGGGATGCTGGGCTGGAACAAGAAGGGCCAGGCCTCCTTAGCCAGTGTGTTCCAGGCCCTCTCACTGCAGCCTCTCTTTAGGGACTCCTAGTCCTACCCCAAAGAGCAACACAGTGGGGACCGATTTTCAGATTGTGAATAGTAGTGCTGCATATAAGGATAGAGCTCTATCTCTGGGAAAGGGACTATAGCCTGGGAAAATGTGTGTGACCGGGGCCCCATTTCCTCTCCCACTCCCCATGGAGCAATGGCTCTCTGAAGGCTGGATATGAGCAATCCACTCCATCCTGTCCCAGGCACAGCCCCACATCACAGATTCACATGCACATGTACACACACACACACACACACACACACACACACACACACACACCTGACCTCTCTGTCAGGGTAAGTCCCAGGCAGACACCAAGCCCTCTGCTACCCAGCTCTCATAGGCATCGTCCATCAGTGCTGAGCCCTGAGATGAGCAGCAAAGAATTCATGGCCCAGTCCAGAAAGAAAATGTGAGAGGATCTCTTTAAACATTGGAGAAGGGAAAGGTTTTCCTCTGGCCTACAACCCCAAAACCATAAAAAATAGTGATCACAGCATCTACACAGAAATTCAAGGAAAAAAACTTCCACATTGAAAAAGGCCATAAACAAAATCTAAAGAGAAATATTTGCAACTTATAGCATGGAGGAAGAATTTATCTCCCTGCTCTCTGAGAGCTCCCAGAAACAGATAAGAAAGATACCAACTATTCAACACAGAAATAGAAACTACCTCCCCACTGCAGAAAATGGAGAAATCAAAACACACAGGAAGAAAACACAGACTGGTGATGAGCCATGCCAAGGGCCAATCCTCATCCAAAGCTGTGTACCTAAGGTCCCCTTCTCAAAACTATAATGAAAGTGTAATTCCACCTTCACCACCAATCAGACTGGCAAAGTCTAACCATTCCCAAGCACCCTGCTGTTTCCTGCCCGGTTGGTGTGGCCCCAAACGCAACCATGGCCAGATTCATGGAAGCTCCACAGGCCCAGCAAGGCTACCCTGAGGACTTGCCCCAGACACTTTTGCTGATGCACATGTCCAAGGCTGTCCACTATAGCACTGCATGGGAAAGTACCTGAGCAACCTGAACATGCAGGAGGAGGAAGCTGAAAGCATCCAGCAGGAAGTTAGGATGCATCTGTGGATCACAGTGCAGCAATAGGAAGACATGGGAAGCTCACACTGCACCAATATGTAAAGATCTCCAGGGTACATGGAGGAGCCCCAACAGTGAATGACCACTCTGTTAGTTTTAATTTCATTGTATTTGCATAAAGACACCCTGAACAGAGACACAGGAAACTGTAGGGACAGAGAGGGCTGGAGGCACACTTCTCTTGGAGATTTTATATTGGTACAAATGGAGCAGGAAGGATCAGTCTTCCTTAGCCAGGGTGCCCCACACCTCATGGTGTGGGCTCTGCTTGGAGACTCCTGGTCTTGCCCTAAACTGCCCCAGGGAGAGACTCACTTATAGACGCTGGACTCAGACTGAGAAGATATCTGTACCTCCTGCCATCTTTGGATAGTTGGATGGAGCCCTTCACCTAACTCCCCAGGACTGGGCCCCTGCCCCTGTGCTCCTTCCTGTCTCACTCTCCCTATTCCCCATAGCCCACTTCCAGACAGGGTAAGGGATACCCCAGCCCCACACCCACAAGCCCACCAGGGAGAGGGATTTGGCCCCTCCTTGGCACCAAATCAGGACCAGGGACTTCCCCCAGGCCTCACAGTGAGCCTGAAGCTGTGCCCTGCAGTGTCCCAGATAACCTTAGGTCCCCCACTACTTCTGCTTTGGGTGGCAGTGTAGCCTGTGTGTGAGGCACACTGTCTCCTTTTCCCTGGACATTGCTCACTTTGGTAGGCATCATGCCCCACTATTACCTTGCTGAAACAATTCCACGCTTGGTTAGCATTTGCAACACCACAATTGTCTCTGCGCATGCACGCACACATGCATTTATACACACACACTCACTAGAGGGCCCACCCCTTCTGCCTGTCCACTGTTCTGTCCCCAGGCCCTAGAGCCCAGCACTTAGCTCCTGAAAAGTAATAAAAGAATATAACTATAATATTGTCAGCCTGCTCTTCATATCTCTTCTGATGGTGATACTTTTGCTTATGGGGTATGGACGGTACAGATTTCTGGAGCCAACACAGAACACTTTAAGTCAAGATTTCTGGGTGCAGAGAGCATTGTGGGCATCCTGACACCAGTTGGAATTTGAGAAGATGCCCCAACAGCCAGGAACCCTAGCACTATGGACAGGTCCCAGCTCCCAGTAGGCAAGAAGAGAGTAGAAAGATGCATGCAACCAGACTGTGCTTCTGTGGAGCATGGGAAGCAGAAGCCACCTTGGTCTGGAAAGGCTGCCCACAATGTGACGCCCCTCTGAGGAGGACGCCAAAAGAGAATGACGGTCAAATCTGTCTGAAGATGATGCCAAAGTCTCAGGACACAAACGTCTTAGCCAAACACCACTGTTTAAATATAGCAGTGGCTTAAAAGAATCACATGTCACAAGCCAAAGTGGCTCATTGTTAGGAAACCTAATAATGAAATTTTGCTGTATCGGCTATTCATTAAGTGGGGAAAATACATGGTTCTATCACCATATCATGAAAGGGCATTTCTTTTAAATTTACTATCCATTCCTAATTTTAAAAATCTAATTGAAATATGAATAAACAGAGAGTCTAAGTTGAATAAAGTACGTTCAAGCGCAGCAACAAGCCCTGTTGACAATATGTGAGGTATTCTGTGTGCAGACGCCCTGGGCCACTGTCCTTCAGGAACATTTTGCAGAGGGTGTAGCTAGCACAGTCCACAAACCCTGACCACGCAACAGAAATAGCAGAGAAGAGACCAGATCATCTTCATCCATGGAGGATACGTTGTATACTGTGAAAATCTAAGAGATGCAGCAAGTAATGGAATTTTAAAATATATGTAGAAATATATGTACTCAAAAATAAGTAGCCTTCCTTTCTTCCAGTTGCAGTGTTATTTATAGCTGCCTCAAATCTTCCAAACACTCCCTGCACATTTTGGATAGTTCCTATGTTGTGAATCCCACTTCAGCCTTATAAAATTTGAAATTTTTATCTTGCAGTCTCCAGCACAAGGGTGTAGCAATAGGACTTTGGACCACGTGTGGCTTTGGAATAGATAACCTGTAGCTGCTAGCCCACAGGCAGGAGCCATGCAGCCAGCCAGGCCAGCTCAGCACCTACCTTGAGCCTCCTCACCGCAAAATTAGAAGTGTCGTATTAAGCCTTCTGCATAACCTCACTCAGGCAGACTCTGGGGTCCACCCCAGAAAGGATAGTGTGCACAGAATCCCCGCTGGATTGAATGAGAAAACTCCTACTTCTGTACTTCTAGGCTCATCCATTCACCAAGGCAGTAGAAGGTTGACATCTTAGTACAACTTTCCCATCTTCTTTCCCAGGGCAAGTCCACCTGGGGGCGGGGGACTGGCAGACAACTATGTACTCAGATATTTCTTAGAATAGATCTTGTCCCTATGTTCTGCTCAACCAACACACATAGGCTGCTGCGAAGGTAGTCTTCACCTCATTTGTGAGTCAATCCCTGTTCCTCATTGGGCCACAGCCCAATCTTCAGAGCATGAGGTTACCTGTGTTCCCCACCACTGTCACCTCCTTGAGGCCTCAGCTCTTGAATGGAATCCAGACTCCTCTCTGGACCAGCCTTGAGCAGAGGGGCTTCAAGGCTATTCCTCCTAGTTTAAGATAAACCTCTCCCCCCTCCTTATCATGAAATAGCTGAGAGGCCCCTCCTCAGCTCCTGCCTGTCTCCATCACTTTGGGGGGCATGTAGGCTTTTGGACATGTAGACCTGAGGCTGTCTGCTCTGCCAATTGGCCCCCTAAGACAACAAGCAGCCCTTGTCCACCTCCTTGCATGGGGTGGGACACTTGTGAAATGAATGTCAACAAAAAAGTCAAAAACATCTGCTTCCCTCATCAAAAAGGGCCAGTTAAATTTAAAGGAAAGGGAGAAATCCAATTTACAATACCACAAAAACTATAACTTACCCAGCAATAACTACCACAGAAGATGCCCACCCCATGTAGAGACTACACAGCTGCACTGAGAGACCCACAGACCTCTGAGTGGAGACACATCCAGGAAGGAATCCACTTCCCCACTTCAGACCCAGGAAGTGGGAACTCCACTGGATCCCAACAGAAGGGCACCTGGACACATGCAACATGTGAGAGGGAGAGGTGGCGGTGGTGTCTGGGAAGGGCACCTGCTTTACCATTTGTGGGGTGCTGTGACTCCACCAAAACCAAAACAGCATCACAGTGACCAGTAACCTCTGACCAGGGAATCCCTATGGTAGCAGATCACAGTATCTTGAAATACATGGGAATGTGTTATGTCATCAAGGGAGGATCTTGAATCCATGAAGAGGAGGGATTATACAACAAGCAGCACCGAGAAAAGTGGCCACATAGAAGTCTCTCTGTCCAGCCACATCACAAACAAAGACAGACGGACTGATGTCTGAATGCAGGAGTCAAATCTGCAAAGATGCTAGAAGCACATACAGAGGCTATTAGCATAGGGCAGAGGTAGGTCTCCCAAGATAAGAAGCCCCAAGTCGTTCCAGAACCATTAGACTCTACTGCAACCAATCTCACAGAACTGAAGGAAGCGTTCACCAAACACACCCTGGGAAGAGCTCAGATAAATAGGGGTCGGTCACACCCAACAGTAAGAACAAGGCAGGGCCAGGGCAGGGCACAGGTGAGAGTATACAGGGAGAACACAGTGGCTGTCAAGCATAGAGGACGCTCAGCCCCACCAATAATGCCTCAAGCAGAATCAGTTTCTTCCACCAGATGGGCACAAATTCCTGGAGCTGGATCGTGCCCACCACTGGGCAGGGTATAAGGAATTGGTGGGATATAGACTGCCTTGATAGAGGATCTACTTCCTTGACAGATTTTCTCTCAGGCTCACCTGATCGTCTTGGCCCACAGAGAAGGGAGGACAAGGGCATCCCTTCAGAAATGCTGATGGCAAAAACTAAAAACCACTATGCCCACTTATGAGGGACGGTTACATAAGTTATACAGGGGGACAAAAAACAAAAGGTCGACCTAGAAAACCAGCCTGGCTGGAGGCCGCCACGAGCTGCGTGGTGGAAAGGGCTAAGCGGAAGCTAAGTGGCAGTACTCTGTGCCTGGGCCACCCAGCAAACAAAGTCCATCTCACAGCTGTGGAGCCCGGCCAAGCAAACCCTTCTGTGACCACTTTTGAGACAGAACCAATTCAAACTCTCCTAGAGATGTGCAGAATGGTTTGAAAGTGGGGCTACAGCGTGGGGACCAGCCCTCTGTGCCTGCTGCTCTCCCTCAGAGGTTTCCCAGGGTAAGAGCAGGAGGCACTCCCTTGTAATGTTACGGGGGGAAGTTCCTTCCTTTTTATTTTTAATTTCTTCTCTCAGACAATAAAGTGGGCATACAAAGATGTGTGTGAACTCTGGCCCAGAGCTCACCCCTCACCCAGGAGCTGAGAGTCTTCCTCCTTCTGCTCACAGGTGCTTCCATAGTTCAGGACCTCCCCACACCTGCTTCCTGTGGCCTCTGAATTACTGGGGATTAAATGTAAGACACTGAGCTGTGTTCCCAGCCCCCTTTGTCTTTATTTTCTTTTAATTTTGAGACAGAGCCTCTCTGGTCTTTAAGTTGCCCAGGCTGGGCTCAGTCCTCCTCAACCTCCCTCCGGCCTCAAGTCTCCCAAATTCCCTTTGAATTATTGAACTTCTCTCCCTTACTCTAGCTGTGGTCCTCAGGTCCCCAAAACACCAGGCACGGGTGGGGAAGGCAGAGGAGGGGCCCATGGCACAAAAATGGGGCAGAGTCCCAGCAGAAAAGGAGATAAATCTCCAGGGAAAACCCTTGGGCCATGTCCACAGCAAGGAGCCAGCTCCAGCTTCAGGGAGGACTGGAGGTCTTGCCCCACCCTTCCTGCTCACCAGACCCTGATTTCCCTTGATCACTCATGCAGAGCCTCCGAGAGCAATGCCAATACCAGGTCCAACAGGAACCATTTCCTTTTCTGAGGAGTCCAGGACCTAGCAGTGACCATAAGTCTGGACGGCCACAGATAGCAGAACACACTGGCCAAAGACCAGACCCCAGAGAAGTCCAAGCATGTCTACTGAGCACCTCACAGCAAGCAAGGGCTACAGGGCAAGCCATCCTGCAGCATCAGTGCAGAAGAAAGGGCTAGAGTCAGAGGCTCGTAGCTGCACAGAAGGATTAGGGGGGCAGCCCAGTTTACTTGGAAAGGTCTCCATTCCTCCCCAACTGTGCCACCCACACAGGCTCAGCCTCCTCAGGTCTAGGTCCAGGGAATGGCCCCAGGATACCCCCAACCAGGATACAGGGCCCAATATCCAGCGAAGGAGCAGGATCTGGTCCATGAAGGCTTCACTCTAGGCTGTAGCAGCCCTGTGGCTCTGGGTAGCTGAAGAGGAGTAGGGGTAGAAACAAGAGCCCTGTAGACCAGACACAGCTGTTGTAAGTGTTCACGGCGCACTGGATGCTGAGTGTCCCACAGTGAGTGTGCACGGGGACATACCAGCACGTGTGGTATGATGGAAATGCCTCATTGCCTGTCTACGCAGATATCCCTGGATGTAAGCATACAACAGTGAACACTAACTGGGTTTGTGTGCATGTGTGCCTGCTGCCATACTTGTGTGCACTTCTACCATCTGCATGTGCATCGTCCCGTTCCCCCCCCCTCAAGTCCACCCTGTGGTCCTGTCCATCCCAACTCTCACCCATGCGCCTCAACACACCCACACACCACCAGTACCTGCAGCAGGAAGAGTGTGGTCTCCATTGTCCTCCAATGTCTGCTCTCTCAGCTTCCACTCCCCACCAGGACCCAAGCCCACATCCACACCCAGGCTCAGACCCAGGGCCTCAGGACTCAGAAGTGATTTTATTTCTTGGTAAACAGATGCCCTTTGGGCCAAGCCACTGGGCGGCACCTGGCTCAGCCTCATATCCCCTTAGGGACCTGGGGGCCCCAACCCCCTGCCCTCACCCCTGGCCTCCTGCCTGGACACCCTGGAGAAGCCCAGCTGCCTGGGATGCAGTGCTGGTGGACAAGCAGTGAGGTCTCACCTCTAGGGAAGCACAGACCCCAATGCTGGGCCACTCCGCTCAGGCCTCCATCAAGCCAGGCAGGGAGGGGCAGTGTCAGGCTCAGGGACAAGCTTCAAACTCCTGCAGAGGCCAAGACTCAAGGCTCGGCCCAGAGCAAGGCAGACCCCAGGCTGAGCAGGAGCCCTGCAGCCAGGGCCCAGGTGCTGTGCCCCACCTCTGCGGCCACCCCATTACACAAGTCCTTGTCGCAGCACTCCACGTCCACTCTGAGGATCCCAGAGTTAATGAACCCCATCAGATACTCTGAGAAAAAGTGCCGCTTGATGAATTCACAGGAGAGGGCACACATCTTGTTCACAGAATGATCCTTCCTGCCTGGGGGAGAAAGGGGAATGAAGCTCCACCCAGGCCTGTGCTTCCTCCTCCCCAGTCCCCAGGCCCCTCTCGGTCCAGAACTGAGGCCCTCAACCCACCAAATCTTGGGACTGCATGGAAAAGCCACCAAGGAGCCAGGGAAGGACAAGCTGGGCAGCATTCTGCCCCTAGACCTATGCTCTTGTGGCAGACCTAGAGGCCCAGAGAAGCCCCCAAGTCTGTCTCTCAGCAACCCCCACCCATGCAGGCTCCAACTTACTGCTGCTGGGGTCAGTGATCCGGACGCTGACACACACAGTGTCTGCTGGCTGGCACCGCTTTGGGGTACACTGGCTGGAGTTGGTGGTCAGGGTACAGTCCTGACACCACAGGCCATGAGCTGGGCAGGGCATGGGATGGGGATGACCAGAGGAACTGGCCAGGCCCTGCATCCCCTCAGTCCCTACCTGCTGCAGGGATCCTGGCAGAACCATGCCCATAGGAGACAGGGGGAGCAGGCTAGGCTGACCCCTGCACTTTCCTTTGCACCTTGGGCACACCCCTAGAATGGAAGGGTTCCAAGCTTTGAAGGGCAGGCCAGGGGCTGGGGATTTAGCTCAGCGGCAAAAGCGCCTGCCTGGCAAGCGCAAGGTTGTGAGTTCGGTTCCGGTACCAGAGAAAAACCAAAAAAAAAAAAAAAGGGCAGGCCAACACTCATTTGGCATGGGTGGAGCAAGGGGCATCCACACTGGACCATGAGCCTGAGGAAAGGCAGTCATGACCTCGGGTGCTCAGAGAGACCCCCATGGCCAGACAGAGTTGGCAAGGACTGAGCTAGGGTCACAGGAGTCCGGGAGAGGCTGGACTTTATGAAACAGTGGGAGAATGGCCCCACCAGCACAAGGTCCTTTCCCCTTAACCTCCAACTCACCCGGCATGGGGCACAGCAGCAGGGTCAGTATCACCAACCCGAGAGCCCTCATGGCTGGAGGCAGCATGTTCCGAGCAAGCCTGGGGGAATCGCGGGGGTTGTGGGCAGGGGTCCTCTGGGGGGCCGGCCTGGTGGAGAGAAGTGCTGATCAGGAGACCCAGTCCTCGGCAGAGCCCAAGGATCCTCCCCTTTTCTGGCCTCTGGACACGACCTCCTCCTAAGAATTGGAAGACCGGGTCAGCCAGGAGCTGGCAGAGCCCCACCCCACCCCATCCCCCTGAGCGTCCACCATCACAGCATCCCCACCGGTTGAAAAAGGTCTGCCCTCTCCGGCGAGCTGTCAGCCCGGCTGCCCCCACCCCTCACCCAGCACCTGTGGGGGTTGGGGGATGTCTCGTCCTCCCTGGGAAGCTGTAGGTGAGTCCAGACAGGAACGGTAGGAGGAGGAGGAGGAGGAGGAGAAGGAGAAAAAGGAGGGAGAGAACTGCACCTGCTGCGGGGAGAAGGGTGCGTGCCGTATCCCCAACCCCATCCCCACCCCTACCTCCAGCCCCCATCCCCACCCCCACCCGTGGGCTGGGTGGCCGGGAACCCCGCGCCGAGTGCCCCCAGCGCGCGAGCCTCGGCGCTTGCCGCGGATGGGGCGCAGAGTGCAGGCCTTGGGGTCAAGGGGCGCACTCACATCCCTGGGGTGTCCGCACTCCGGACTCAGGCAGTGTGCGCGGCTCGGGGAGCAGTGCCCTTCGGTCTCCCTGCGGACCAAAACCCGGGCGCAGCCTCGTCTTTCGGGGAACGCAGCCGCAGACGCGGACCCCGCTCGAGGGGCGGGGCGGAGCCGAGCTGGGGCGGGGGCGAGCGAGGAGATGCCGGAGCTGGAGAGTGCCGGGGGCTCATGGCCCCGCAGGTCGCTACCCCTGGCCTCGATGCGCCCCTTGCCCGCTTGCGCGCACACCCCCTCGTGCTCGCGCTCCCGCCGCCTCCCAGCGCTCCCCTGCACACACACCCTACCTCGCACCTCCCCTTGACCGCTGTGGACAGGACCTCTACCCTCTCCGCCTTGCTGAGGTCTCCTTGGAAATTCTCTGAAGAACGTTTCCTGGGAGGAGGAGGAAGGGGTGAGCCTCACAAAGACCCAGGGAGGGAGGGCGGGAGGGAAGGGCTGGCTGCGGAGCTCCGTGCGGGTCCCTGTTCATCGATGCCCTCCCGCTTGGACTCCCGACCTTGGAACGCCTCCCTCCAGCCATCATCCTCCCTTCCGATTGTCCCAGGCAGTCCTACTCCTGAGAGCATTCCTGACTACACCTACAAGCCCCGGGGATTTCTGTCGCCAGCCACGTTCACACCTGAAGAAAACAACCCTGATGGGTCTTGGGGCTTCAGGCCAGGTGTCAGTGTCCTCTTTCACCTTCCCTGAAGTCCCTATGCCAAGTCCACCGGGTAAGCCTCAAGCTGCCATCCGACCTCTTTCACCTGCCTTCGTTCATCTGGCCATACTAGGTGCCACTTTTGACCTGGCGCTGCCCTGTGCTCTGGAGCACTCTGAAAAAACACGCGAAGGTTTCCCGCCTCCTGAATCTTATATGAGACATACATCTTTGCAAGATGTAACAAGCTTAGCTGACATTTATTGAACACATACTATGTGTTCCACCTGTTCTAAACACTTAACATATGTTATCTCAGGCCAGTCTCACAACAACCCCGCTGTGCAGGGTTTTACCATCATTTCCATCCTAGGGATGACGAGAACACGCACAGAGAGGTTCCGCTCCCTTCTCAGGGCTATTGCGCTCCATTGTCTGTACATCTCGCTCCTCCTCTGGGTGGCTTCAGAGGAGTGAAGGCAAAGGGAGACATTAAGAGAACTTTGGTTTCCATTAGGGTGAGGAAGACTTCGAAGATGTGATGCTTGGAACTCTGAGTTGTAGTTAATGAAGTACAGAGGGCAAGAACTAGGTCACAGCTGAAACACAGTCCTCAAAACACCAAGAAAGTAAGAGAAATTTCTGAGTTCATAATTAGGCAAATGTGATAGTAGAGCCCCAAAGCCTGCATGATGAGTAGGAGGGAGATGTGGAAGTCAAAGGTGTCCTGGGCAGAGCTAACACCTACAATGGGTCTGAGATCCTGGATCTTGGTATGGCTTTTTGCAGAAGCAGAGCCTGAGACGAGGATTCTAGGGCAAACTTATTTGGAAGATCAGGAAGCAGGTGCAGGGAGTAGGGAAGTGGTCTAGGGTGGGGAAGATGGTCTAGACCAATAAAGGCATAGTATGAGCAAACCACCACTAGATCCCATCCCAAGAGGAATTCTAAAAAATGTTGTGCAACATGTGCCTCAGAGATGATCTCACCCAAGGGATGAAGAGCTATAATATTTTATAACAATTCTCAGGGCTGCTCCGCAAGGTTCAGCTTCTAGCTCTTCCCATGCATCAACCCCACACAGCAGGCAGAGTAACCTCCCTCCACACAGAGGTGGGACACAGGCATGCAAAGCTACAGCACAGCACATCCATATGGTTGAGAATCTGGGGGAGTATTTGCAACACCCACCCTAAAGTGTGTGGGCAGTGCCTGAGCTCCCACAAGAAACTGAGCCTACCGAGAGAACCAAGGTGGCCCAGGTCAGCAACACCCAACTTAGGGACTGGGATTCCCATGGGTTCAGCTGAATCAAACATGAGCTCCAAATCAAAACTTAGCAAGTATCCCAAGGGAACAAGCCACCAAAGCCACACTCAGCAGAAACAAGGACAAGCCACATATTTAAACATGCATAAGCTCTCCAAATTAGAGAGATCAAATATAAAATGAATATAAAAAATATAGAATACAAAATTAATCTGTTTAATATGTTTAAGATATATGAAAAGGAGTAAGGCAGTGTTAAGCTGACCCCTTGTTTATCCAAAAAAAGTAAAACCTTTAGAAATGAGAAAGTTTCCATTGAAATTAGAAGCCTTAAAGAATAATGCTGTGAAAGAAACCAATCACCTACAAACGCATATATTACATCCTTTTGTTACAATGAAATGTCCAGAATTGAAAAATCCAACAGAAACAGATTAGTGGCACCAGGTACCAGGAGAGGGAGGAATGGAGAGTGACCGCTAGCGGGCACTGCTAATAAGTGAAGTGGTAAAAACTTCTCAGTCAGGAGTGATGGAAATGTTCTAAGCAGGGTACTGTGGTGTGGGACTGTAATCCCAGCTACTTGAGAGGCTGAGACAGTATTGTAAGTCCAAGGCCACATTGGGCAACTTAACCAGACCCCATCACAAAATAAATATAAGAAGGAGCTGGGCGTGGTGGCGCATGCCTGTAATCCCAGCACTCTGGAGGCTGAGGCAGGAGGATCATTGCGAGTTCGAGGGCAGCCTGGGCTACAAAGTAAGCTCAAGGTCAGCCTGAACTGCATAG
>NW_004955454.1:1905309-1920523 GCF_000276665.1 Chinchilla lanigera
GAACAAGGTGAAATTCCCAATGCCACCAAAAACAAAAATTATAAAAATGGATGATGGTAGTGGCAGCGTATGTTGGCACACTCTTGCAATTTTAGGAGGCTGAGGTAGGAGGATTACTGTGAGATCCAGCCAGCGTTGCCTATACAGTGAATGCAAGACCAGTCTGAACTACACAGTAAGACTCTGTCTCAAAAACAAAAAAGAATGGTGGTGATGGTACCATGACTTTGTAAATATACTAAAACCTACTAAATTATAGACCTTGAGTGAATTTTATGTGAATTATATTAATTATCACTATGAATTATAACTCAATAAAGCTGTTATTTAAAAAAAAAAACCAGCAGACATGTTAGGCAGCAAATTAGACACACCTAAAGAGGGATTTTGTGAACTGGAAGATAAATCTAAAAAAAATTATTGTGGATACAGCACAGATTTGGAGAGATAGCTCATTGTAGTGTCTTCAGCTAGCATGTGCATGACCCTGGGTGTGATCCCCAGCACCACAGCACCACAGCACCATACACAGATACACACACACACACACACTGAAAAAGAACGTACCACAGAAAAATAAGAAGCTAAAGAATCTAAGAGACACAAAAGCTTGCAAAGAGTTCATAGAAACCTGATGCAAGGAAAGTCAATGTTTAGAGACATTATACTGGTGAATATTTCAGAACTGGTAAAAGCTAAGTGCTCACAGAGAACACAACAAATACTAACTAGAATAATAAAGAGAAGCGTATATCCAGGTCAAGCAGTGAAATTTCAGACCACCGAAAACAAAAGAAGATCTTTAAAAGAGCCCACCCACAAGAGAAAAGTAATGCCAAAGAAACAGCAATTAGACTCAGGGCACAATTTCAACAGCAACAGTGAAACCAAAGACTGAAATAATCTTTAAAAATCTTTATCTTTAAGTAATCTTTAAATAATCTTTAAAATATCTTTTAAAGTGCTTAGAGGAAAGTAATTTCCAACTAAGAATTTATACTCTGTTTTACTGAAATAAATACAAGATAAATTTTTTCAGATAACTATAAGTCTAGAAAACAACTCAATAGAAAACAAGTAGCCTGATTTAAAATTGGGCAAAAGATCTAAACAGGCGTTTGCCGAAAGGAATATGCAAATGTCCCACAGGCTTATGAAAAGATTCTCAACATCACTATTCATCAGGGAAATGCAAATTAAAACCACAGTGAGCTATGACTTGACTCTTGTTAGAATGACTACTATAAAAAGATGAAACCTCACAAGTGCTGTGGAGGAAAGACCCCGAGCACCCTCTAGGTGGAAGTGTAACCTAACATCACCATATGGAAAAGCAGATAAGGTTCCTCAAGAAACTTCAAACAGAGCTCCTGAGTGATTTGGCTATCCTGGCCCTGCCACCGGGTGCCGATCCAAGGGAAGAGACATCTGCATTCCGTGTTCACTGAAGCACAATTCACAATGGCCAAGTGAGGAGTTGACCTAAGTGTCCATCTGTAAATGAATAGATTTTTAAAAAGTTGGCCGGACGTGGTGGCACATGCCTATAATCCCAGTACTCAGGAGGCTGAGGCAGGATGATTGGTGCAAGTTCGAGAACAGCCTGAGCTACAAAGTGAGCTCAAGGTTAGTTTGAACTACATAGCGAGACCCTGTCTCAAAAAGATAAAAAAAAATAATAACAATTAAATAAAAATAAAAAGTGGCACATACACATAATGGGATATTATTCAGCCTTTAAAAAGGACCATGTGGATTAACCTGGAAAATGTTGTGCTAAGTGAAAATCAAGTACAGAAAAATTAGGTAGTCTTATTCACACATGGAATCTAAAAAAAGTTGAATGTCCAAAAGCAGAGAATGGAATACTGGAGGCAGGGTAAGGCAGGTGGTTCTGGTCAGAGGTGGGTGCCTCCTTTAGACAGGAGGTAGAGGTGTTTGAGATCTACTGCACAGCATGATAACTATGGCTAATACAATGTACATTTTAAAATTATTAGCAAGTATGTTTTAAATGTTCACACCACAAAATATAAGCATGTGAGGTAAAAGATATATTAAATACCTTGATTTCATTATTCCATAGTGTATTATACATTGAAGCACCACACTATATCTTGTAAACACATACAGTTATTATGCATCAGTTTAAAAAAATCTTAAAGGTTAGATCAGTACATTTTTCAGATGAATAAAACTCAGAGACATTGGGAGGTGTGATGGTTAATCTTGATTGTCAACCTGATTGGCTTGAGAGCTGCTAGGAGATCAGTAAAGCACATTTCTGGGTGTGTCTACAAGGGTGTTTCCAAAGACAGCTGGCATGTGAGCCAATGAACTGAGGTAGGAAAGAGCCACCCTGAGTGTGGACAGCTGTGTCCAATAGGCCAGGGCCCAGATGGAATAAAGGTGTCAGAAGGAGGAAGCCAGCCTGTGCTTGCAAGCTCGATTCTGCTTGGGCAGTTGTCTCTAGCTTTTCAACTCAAAACTCACACCAGCGACTTTCCAGGGAACTCCCAGGCCTTCAGCTTCAGACTGAGGCTGCATCCTTGGCGCCTCTCATTATGAGGCTTCCAATTTCTTGGACTTAGCAGCTATTGCCTTCCATGGCTCTCTAGTGTCTAGACACCATTGTGGACTACCCAACCTCACATCATGTGAGTCAATCTCATAAATTCCCTTTCATGTTATAGATAGACAGATGATAGATAATAGATAGATAGATAGATAGATAGATAGATAGATAGATAGATAGATAGACAGGTTTCTAGAAGTAAGGAAACTTCTACAGAATACTTCAAGAGGAAAACGACCACCGAAGAAAAGCCTAGAATGCAAGAAGGAAGGGTGAATGGAGAAAGCTGGCTTAAAGAAGGAAGAGCTAAATTAACACTGTCTTATGACAATAAAAATGTGTGCAACATGAAGTTTCAGATGTTGAAATGCAGCCCTGCTCTAAATTAAAGGGTTCTGATCCCCAGGCATCCTTAGGAGGGAACTAACAGAGGGACAGACTGAAGGTTCCTTATTATGATTTTTATCTAGATGTCCCCGCTAAAGCCTCATGTGGTCGTAGCTAGGGCTTTTTGGAGGAGGCTGGATCTAGGGTGTGTAATGCCAGGATGAAGGATGTGCTGCTAGGATTGATTTATGGTGGGATGCTAGGATTAAGGCTGCCTCACCCTGGGTGTGATGGCTATCCACCCTAAGGGTGGGTAGCCTGGATAGTACATAAATGACAGAAAGAGGGTTCCTGATTGTCACTTGCTGTTTTGCTTCTTCACTACTTTACTGCCTTCTGCCTGCCATGAACTGTTTCTCCTCTGCGATGCCCTCTGCCATGTTACCTTGCCTTGGAGCCAGTCAACTGTGAACTGTGAGCTACAAGAAATCTTTCCTTCTTTAAATTCGGGTGTCAGGTATTTTGTCTCAGCAATAAGAAAAATAACGAAGACATCCCTTTAGATACTAAGGATGCGGAGAGAGGTTTCCAAGGCAACCACCAGCATTGCCTAGGGAGGTTGCAGCACTGGAGAGTGCCATGCCTGCAAGGGCTGGAAAGCCAACCAGGGAGGGACCTGCCACCATGATCCAGGGAGACCAAGGAGAGCTGAGATCAGTAAAAATGGCAAAATGGGACCATGAGCTTGAAATTATACCTCAGGTCATGAACTATTCCCTAAGGACTTGAGTATATGACTTGGACATTCTTTGGACTGTAAACAACAAAATGTGCACTGAGGAGTGTGTTGCTAATTTTATATGATGGCATGGCTGGACCATGGTTCTGAGATAGTAGATCAAATGTTATTCAGGGTATTTTGGGGTAAGATTAACATTTCAATTGGTGAAGAAAAGCAGATCATCCTCCCTGGTGTGGGTGGGCCTCACTCAGTCAGTTGAAGGTCTCAGTAGACCCAAAGAACAGCCTTGAGCGGGAGAAAATCCTGTGGCAGGTGAGTTTTCAGCATGGGTTGCACATGGGCTTCACCGTGGCCTCCAGCCTGGCTCCCATCCAGACTCCACACTCACCCTAGCTAATTCTTTAAAATAAATCACTATATAGTTACACAGCCTATAGGTTCTGTCACTCCGAATAATACAAGGAGTGGTGTGCACACCAGCAGTGAGCAATGATTCACTACTCCCTGAAGTCCATTCACTTTACCTTCCCCTAATTCCAAAGAATGATGGCAGAGGAGAAAGAGCTCAGGGTGGTTTTGAGGTACATGAGTACCAGTGTCTGCAGAAATAGGAGTACAGAGGTTTGCAGCAAGGAGCACACATCACTGATACACATCTCACAAGGTCCTCTGGCCACTGAGTTGGGGGTGGATGGATGGGCCCAGGACAGAGCTGGGTGGATGGTGGCACAAGCCCTGGCACTAGCTATGGTGAGGGTAAGTGGTGGGCTCCCTTAGTGATGTCTCTGTCCTTAGGCCCTGGATGGACTTGCAGATGAGTCTACATGCAAGAGGCTGGGCAGAGCTGCCACAAGAGGCCCACAGGCTTTCTGTTGGTTTACAGGGCCTGGGGGAAACCCCAACAGGTGACTTCAAATGAAGCCAGGGCTCAGAAACATCTGTGCTAGAGACAGACAGATTGGTGGCACCCAAAGGAGGGAGCAGGTCCCACCCCAGAAGACATAGAGGGAATGGGAAAGTTCTGGTTGTGGGCTCCCTTTGCCAGGGTGAAACATCTGCGAGAGCTGGACATGGGGCTAGCACTGGCACTGGCACTGCTGTGAATGCCACAGTCATCATGTCTGGGCAGGTGTGTGTGTGTCTTGTGGTCTCTGTCACCCGTGGTGGGCTGGAGTCCCCACAGAGGTTCACACAAGGGACCTCTTCCCGCCTCAGTCCCATTGTTCCTACCAAGGTCCCAGCACCAGGCCTCAGGCCTCCTCAACCACAGGCCCAGCTTCCAAGAAATCCCCTCCCCCACTGCATCTTTGCCCCTTAAATTCCATCTCAGCATCTCCTCTCAGCTTAACTGTCCCCCAAGACCCTTCCAACTCAGACTCCATCTGTTGGGGTGTGGCTAGTACAGGGCATTATCCTTCCCTAAGGTCTTCACTCCGCCCACATTCCCACTCATCCAACTCAGGGCCCTGCCCCTTGCAACCTATTGGCTCCACCTGCCTCCTCCCCCACACCATCCTGCGCAAGGCACACTGCAGCCAAAGGGGGGTTCCTGAGAACATGGCCCAGAACAAGCCTGGGACTCCAACAGGCCCTGCCAGCCAGTTTTCCCCATCTCTCCCATCCTCCCTCTCATGCTCTGCTCAAGCAGTTTCTCCTCTACCCTCCTCCTTCCAGTGCCAGGAACCAGGCTCCCCACCACCTCCCCAACCTACCCCTTCCTTTATACCACATGTAGTCTGGCCCGACTCTGAGCTGGCTCTCTGTTAGACCTGGGTATGCAGTGACGGTCAGTTGTTCCTGAATGCCCCATCTTCACACAGATGACCGTCCTCACTTCCTACCCCAACTTCTCACTCCTCTTGCCACACGCCACCTCCCCAGCACGTGAGCACAGAGATACCAGAACCCTGCTCGGTACACGGACCCCAGCCCAGCTGCTCGGCCTCCTGCTGCAGCTGCCCTTGCCAAGCACCAAGATCTCTGCACACAGGTGTTCCTTAAAGACATCTGAGCCTCCTGGATGATCAAATCCTCCAAAGTCTCCCCCAAAGTCAGCAAACTCAGAGCTATGCCCAAAGCTCTGGAGCAGTGGTCACAAAGAAACACAGGCGTGTCCCCACCCCAGATGGCTGACAAGGAGGAAACCAGAGCCTTTGCCATGGACCCCAGCTTCATTCTCTCCACAGCCTCCTGGGCACGTACACACACATGTCAGTGCTCTTGTGGGCACAGGCACACTTGCAAATGCACTCATGCGCATGCGTGCTTATGCTCATGCTCCCCCACACGTACACACTGAGAACTCCAAGTCCCCACGGTCCCCACCGCGGCCCTACTCCAACCCTCCGCAATGCCATACACACTATACTGTCCCCACATTCTGTGTGTGCCTGGTGTCTTTCGTGTGCCCGTGTCCAGTCCTGCCTAGGGGTCCTTTCCTATAAAGCAGGGGCAAAAGGGCACAATGATAAGATGCCATTCAGCAAGTGGATGGCCTCCTTGCACCTGTCCCACAGTCTGTGAAATGGGGTGATACTAATCTGTGAAATGGGGTGATGACACACGTCGCTACATATGTTTTACTTGTCAGGGCATGTGATACAGCGCCAGCTCCCAGCAAAGATGGCGCTGCCCTCTCCAACATCCATCAGGTGGCCCTGCCTGAGGAGCTCCCATGTGCCAGCCTCAGTGCTGACACAGTGAACAACAGAAAGTTGATGCCCACCCTATGGAGTCCAGTGCCAAGGAGGAAGACAGGTGGGCAGGTGGGCAAATAAGAAAGTGGCTTCAGATACCTCACAAGATAGAGAGGATGCCTGGCTGGTGTGAATCATGGGGGCGTATCCTGGGGTGGGGGGACTGAGCTGGGCCGTGACAAGGGCTCTGCCAGCCCTGAGCCTGGGAGGCAAGAAAGAGCAGGTCTGAACCTGGGGAGGGGAGAGGAGAGGTGGTGAGGAGTGGCCACAAAGATCTGAAAGTGCCAGAGGACAGTTCAGACTGCACTGTGGACGGACTTACCTTTTATTCTAATAGTCATAGAGGGCAAGGATGAGGCAGGGAAGTGACCAGATGTGGCTGTCTGTGACCATATTTGACTCATCTATTTCAGATTTCACACTTCCTTCACGCAAGAGCAGCAGAAAGGACAGCCTATTCCTGGATGCCCTGGCAGAAGGCCAACCTCTGTGCTTTTGGTCAGCTTCTGGCATCCCCGCACATGCACAAGATGACACTTGACAGGGTTTCTCTGCACACCACAGCTATCCATAGCCTAAGAGCACTGGCTTTTGATGCTGCCTCTGGTTGTGACCTGAGGTCATTGCTGGGAGGTAGCTCTGAGGAGCAGATGGCTGGCTTTCTATTTACAAGACTGTGAGTATAAAAAAGTGTACTTGGGCCATGGCATACAGTTGTCCGACATGGCAAGGTACTTGTCAGAGTGTTCAGGCAGGGTGATCCCATTTGTCCCTTTGCTGCTCCCATCCCTGGAATCAGGCAGTGTCTGGGTCAGATTACGCTGGGAGGAAGGAAGCTGAGGCAGCCATTCCCAGTTCCTTGCAGGGGCTGTCCAGACTGAGGGGAAGGGCCCCATCTTGACATACATTTGTTCATCCTTTTGCTTGGTTTCATGAAAGAAATCACTTTCTTCTGCTAATCATGACCACAATTGTTATTCTTGTTTGCAAAAATCCTGATAGGTGAACTCGAGCCACGTGCACTGGAAGGAAGGCAGAGTAGCCTGGAAACCAGGTTAGGAATCTCCGTCTCCCTGGCAACCAAGCCCACTCTGGGGAGAGCGGGTCTCAGGTTTGGCATTCCCGATGGGCTGGCACTCCCCTCCTCACACATGGTTCTTTGAACATTCTGGCCCCTTCCCACACCCTACCCCCATGCCAGGTAGTGCACAAGCCAGGACCTGCCCACCTGTATTATCTTTTGTTGTGTGGCAAATTACCACAAACCTTGGGGCTTAAAGCAACAAAATTTATTCTCTCTCAGCATTGTTGGGCAAGGTCTAGGTACCCTGCAAGAGGCTGTGGTCCAGATTCTCATGGTGGGTTGGGACTGAGGCTCAGCCAAAGTCTTTGCCCTCTCTAGCACAGCTGGACTCACTCACTTCTTAGGAAGACAGTGCAGCAGAATGATGGGAGGTCACTTCCATGAGTAAGTCAAAAAAGACTATGGCTTCTGACTCATTCTTTTTATGGTTGAGTAATATGCTATTGTGTATATTAACCACATTTTCCTTATTCATTCGTCTGTTGGTGGACATCTAGGCTGGCTCCATATCTTGGCAATTGTGAATTCTGTCACAGTAAACATGGGTACACACATATCCCTGTGGTGTGCTGACTTTAATTCCCATGGGTTTATAACAAATAGAGGTAATTTCAGCTTTATTGTTCCTTCCCTTCTGTTTGGTTTTGATTTGTTCTTATTTTTCTAAAACCGTGATATGCACTGTGAGGTTATTTATTTGGGATCTCCCTGATGTTTTATATGGGCCTTAAGATTTCCTCTTAGATCTGCCTTTGCTGTATCCCAGAGATTCTGATATATTGTTTCCATTTTCACTTGATTCCAGGAATGTTTTAATTTCCACTGATCATTCAAATATTAATTGTTCAATCTCCAGTTTGCATAATATGTGCTATGGAAGTTTTTTTTCTAGTTGTGCCTGTTTGAAGTTCTAAATGCCTCATGTATCTAGATGTCTATATCTTTCTCGAGATGTGGGAAGCTTTCTGTTTTCTTTTTTTAAGATAAAAGAACCAAAACATATTAACAAACAAACAGACATAAACAAAACAACATAAAAACAATAAAACAATACAGAATTTCAGACAAAGTGATAGGAAATTAACAATGGTTGTTGTATGACATATTGTTACCTTTAAATTGGTTACTCAAATAAATAAATATAGGCATGTAAGGTCGATCAAACAATTAAACATTAACTTCAATAAAGCAATAGAAATTAGTAGTACAACTATCTTAGCTATCTTGTGAAGTTTTCTGTTATTACTTTATTATATAGATTTTCTATGCCATTATTTTTAAACTTGTTACCCTCTTCATCACCAAGAACTTATAAGTTTGATCTTTTAACCAGAGTTCTCAGATTTCTTTTCATAATTTCTTGGAGTTTTTTTCTTTAATAGTGTCTGAATTCCTCAACCTTATCATGAAATTTTGGTTTCTGCTTGATTCTGTCTCTTAGTGAAGTTTTTTACTGAGTTTTTGGTTTGACTTATTGAGATTTTCATTTCCAAGATTTCTGTTTGGTTCTTCTTCAGAATCTTTCTCTCCCCCATTGAATTTCTCCTTTGTATTCTGCATTATCTTCCTTAATTCACTTTATTGTTATTTTGAATCCTCTATGAAATCATTAATCATTTTAAAAGTCAGTATTTTAAGTTATTTGGCATTTCATCCATTTCAATATCTTTATGTTCAGTTACTGACAAATTTGAGCATTTAGATAAGTCATATTGTCTTCTTTTTTCATAATTCTTGCTTTTCTGTATTAAGCATTGTATGTGTGTTAAGATAGATAACTCTTCCACTTTGATTTGAGGGTCTTCTTAGTGTCAGCTTTCTTTTGAGGGCTTGATCCCTAGCACCACTGAGAAAGGAGAAGCCAAATTGCAGTAATGATAATGACACAAAGATAAACCAGATAATAACATACAGTGAAAACCAACTAAAGGCAACAACTATACCACCATTAACAGTAGAAAATAATAGGGGCTGGGGATTTAGCTCAGCGGCAAAGCGCCTGCCTGGCAAGTGCAAGGTTGTGAGTTTGGTTCCCAGTACCGGAGAAAAACAAAAACAAAAAAAAAAAAAAAAAAAAACAGTAGAAAATAAATCAGCAATAATAATATAGAGTAAAATAAAAGGTTAAAAATCAATAAAGGTTTAAAATAATAAAAATGGAGAGGTAGGGGAAGAGAAAAATAAAAGAACTAAAATTATAGAAGAAAGCAAAAAAGGAAGAGAAGATGAGAGGGTGGAGAAAAAGTGAAATTTAAAATCTATTTAAACAATAAAAAAGGCAAATAGAATTAGATATGCATGGTGGCACATACCTATAATCCCAGTGATCAGAGGCTGAGGCAGGAGGATCTGTGAGTTTGAGGCTAACCTGGGCCACATAATGAGTTTAAGGCTGGCCTGAACTATATAACAAGACACTGTCAAAAAAAAAAGAATTAGGTAAAAGTAACAGAAAATAAACAAATAAGACAAAAAGAAAAAGAGAGATGAATCTAAAAATCCTTCTACTTTGAGGTGTTTAGGTGTGCAGTTCTTTTCCAAAACCACCCTGGAAATCCACAGTTGGAATCACATAGTATGGGAAGGAGAGAGTGACTCACAACTGGGATCTGTTGTGCTTCCACACGCACTTAACAGGCAGTTGCTATGTGAATGCTGAGTCCTGCTGCACCTTTCCCACTGGGCAGGGTCACTTGATACTTGTATGCCTCATGGCTGTATTCACTCCAGAGGCTTTTAGTGTTTGTGCCCACCTATCTCCATCTAGATTTGTGGCCCTTGGGTTTGTGAGGCACCTCACTTGCTCCAGAGTCCTCCCTGTCTCTACACCCCAAGACGTGGCAAGTGTCCAAGCAGAGGCACTGCTCTTGATCATAGCAGATGGGGAAAGCAAAGAGATTGCTGAGCTCTGTGCTGCAAAGAAGCAGCAAGGGGAACAAAGCAGTCCACTGGATGCAATCCCAGCATTTTCAGGCCTGGCCCCTTCAGAAAAGCATGTGTGACACTCTTTGTTCTTTGCCATGTCCTCCACAGCCTGGGCTTGTGACTCTGTAAACTTAGGTGATCTGTGACTAGCCCTCCCACTCCTCACAATTGTCTCATGATCATCTCTTACCCAGTTACTGCGGTAGGTTGACCCGAGTTCCTGAAATGTGGTTGTTCTGTGACTTCTGATTTCCAGAGTAGCTCAGTCTTAAACAATAAGACAGATGTCAAAATGGCTCCTGATTATTCCACTCCTAGAGTGGCAGATGCTGCAGTGGATTTCTTCTCCAAATCTAGCCTGCCATGTGGGAGGAGTCACTTTCAGAATAAAATACCACACTAAATTTGCAATTTATAATAAGCATGGGTTTTTCCTGGGGCTAGTGCCACCAGTCTGTCACTTATCACTGGGGCTGCCACCCTCTTGGGGTTTGCCTTGTGCTTGCAGAGCCAGGGCTAGCATTCCAGACCCCCTCTTTCCTTTTTTCTGCATTGTCTTCTGTTTCTCTGTATATGTAAGCTTTCCTATTAGCAATTCCTTAATTCCCAGAACTCTTCTTCTCCTTCCCTTCACTAAGTAGTTATTTCCAAGTGTCTTGATTCTAGCTCCCAGAGAGACTGCGATCTACTGCCAGCCTCTACTTTGCCTTCCCCATCTTATATTCGTGGTACACTTCACTTTTTTCAAGCTTTCATTTTTATTAGTACCTGTTTGCAGTACATAATGATTACATTCATAGTGGGAATTTGGTACATGTACATAATACGTCTTAATCCTTTTTATGTCCCCTATTTTTGGTATACTTCAAAGTAAGCCATAGACACTTGCACATTTCTGCTAAAGGCTTTAGCATGTACACCTTTATTTAACACATACTCAATTACATTTGAGTTAAAATACCATTCAGTGAAGTGCACCAAAATGAAACATTACCATCACCCCCAAGTTCCCTCCCACCTGCATGTCCCTCCTCCAAAACCAACAACTTAGGGAATTGGTTTGGTTTTGTTTGGTTTTGTTTTTGAGACAGGGTCTCACTATGTAGTTCAGGCTATCTTTGAACTCACTATGTAGCCCAGTCTGGCCTCAAACTCACAGTGATCCTCCTGCCTCAGCATCCCTAGTGCTGGGATTGCAGACATATATCACCATACCCAGCATAATTTAGTGAAATTTTAAAGGCTATGTGCCAGTGTTGCAGACCCCAGGTCTTTACATATCTGTAATCATACTGCATTTATTCTTCTGTGTCTGGCTTCTTACCATGAATGTTGCTTCATGTTAGCAGTTTATTCCTTTGCTTTGTCAATTAATATACCATTGGATGCATATCCCAAGTTTGTTTATCCATTTGTTGCTAGAAATGGGCTGTAGTTCTCATGAATCAGGCTTAGTATGGATGTGAGCTTTCCATGCTCTTTCGTGTATAGCTGGGTGTTGAGGTCCAAAGTCTTAAGCTATTCCCACACCTTGTCCAGAATGTCTCTACTGCTTTATCTTCCAATGAGGTATGATTGTTAGGGCTTGTACCTATATGTCTCCCCCAAAGCCTCTTGAGGTCCTAGGTGGGACTTTTTGGAGGTGGTTGGATGTAGAGTATGTGATGCTGGTATTAAACATGTGATGCTGGGATTAAAGGTACCGGACCATGAGTGTGAATGCTACCCACCCAAAGGGCAGGTAAACTGGATGGAATATAAGGAACACAAAGAAGTCTTGCTGCTTCTCTGCCTGCTTCCTGCCCTGTTTCTCCATGAACTGTTTCTCCTCTGAAATACCCCTTTGCCATGCCGCCCTGCTTTGGAACCAGCTGACTATGAACTTAAACCTCTCCAAACTGTGAGTCAAATAAACCTTTCCTCCTTTCACTCTGGGTGTCAGGTGTTTTGTCTCAGCAATGAGAAAAGTAATTAAGACAGTGGCCATCCTGGTCGGCTCTGTGAATTTCCAGACTGTCCATAAGCTCCTGCCCTGAATTCTGGTATTTCTCTTCAGCCCTCATGGCTTTCTGCAGTAACAATACCTGAAGCCTATAATCTAGACACCAAGAGTACTTATTGTTATGGATCTCTTAGTTCATTTTGTGTTCACATATCCTGACACTGGGCAATGTATACTGAAAAGAGGTTTAATTGGCTCACAATTCTAGTGGACGTAAAGTTCACACAGAACGGTGCCAGCTTCTGGCCAGAGCTTCTCTCCTGGCTGCCTCACAGTACTGTGAAGAAAGAGTAGAAGAAACAGGCATTAACAGAGAGGTGAAAGAGAAAGAAGACAGTGAGTGCCAAGAAAGCCAAACTTCCTTTATAACCTGCTGTTGTTGGATGTCTTAAAATCACTTTCTTTGTTGCTGAGACATAATACTGGACCCCTATATCTTAAAGGAGGAGAGGTTTGTTTTGGCTCACAATTTCAGAAGCACTAGTCCATGATCAGGCTGCGTCAATATAGAAATGTCATGGAAGAAGGGCCTGCTGCAAAGGAAAGCTGCTCATGTCATGGTGGCCAGAAAGTAGAGAGTGAAGGGTGTGGAGTTGAGGAGGGAGAGATTCCCTTCAAGGTCATGACTCCACCTCTTCCAACCAGTGGATAAACCCACTGAGTCCAGTTACCCTAAGACCAACCACCTCCCAAAATCCCAGCCTCTGAACACATGAGAGTTTGGGTGGGTGGTCATTTTTCATCTAAACCATAAAACTGGAACTAGTCCCTCAACCTGACCCACTCCTAAGGCACAGCATTGATCCATTCTTGAGGGTGGAGCCCTGTAACCTAAATACTTCCCAGTAGGCCCCACCTCTGAAAGGTTGTAAGACCCCAACAATGTCATGCTAGCAACCATGATGCCTGCACAAGAACTTTGGGGCAAAACAACATTTGAACCACAGCATCAGATTTTCATTGCTTCGAGATCTCTTCTGTTAGCAAAGTTAGGAGAAAATTATCTTTTCTAAAAAGGAAAAAAAAGTCACATTTAACTCTCTTTTCATTTCAAAGTTAGAGCTTCAGGGTTTTTATTTAACTTCTTTGACGTTTTAAAGTCTGTATCTCTTTTATGCTAAGTGCCCCCTGGGTCTATGTGCACTAGTGCACCAAGACAGCCAAGCAGCAGTGTCCTTTAAAAGGTTTCCAAACCTTGCTATTCTAAATAATGCTGCAGTGAGAACTCTGTGCCTAGGTCACTATGTGTGCCCAGGGTACACCTTTGGGATGTGTTCCTAGAAGTGGGCCTATTATGATTTAGTTCTAAAATATCCCACCCCCAAGTCTCATGTATTCGGAGATGGGTTTTTTTTTAAAGGTAATTGGATCATGGCAGCACAATACTCATCAATGGATTAAGTCACTGATAGTTTCATAGGTAAATGTGCTGTTAGGATTTGGACCTAGTTAGAGGTGGGTCACTGGGGGTGTGGGGATTTGACCTGGAGAGATGTGTTATTGTCCCTGACTCCTTCTCTCTCTCTCTCTCTGTTTCCTTACTGCCATGAAATGAGCAGTTTTCCTCTGCCCTGCCTTTACATCATTCCATTTCTGCCTTGGAGCCAAAATCATGGACTGAATCCTCTGAAACCAATGAGCCAAAAAAATCCTCTTCCCCTTTAAGTTGTGGGTGTTGGGTATTCTGTTACAATGAAGGGAAAGTGTGTAACACAAGGCCCAAGGGTGATCCATATGTAATTCAACAAGACATAAGGGAGGGTGTGGCAGTAGAGTTCTGCATCCCCATGGCCTCCCTGAGGGCCCTCCTGTTGATCCCCTGAGATTGTAGTATTAGTTTGATGGATACATTTGTCATTTAAATGTCAATATACATTTAATTGGCATTTTTCTGACTATAAAAATGATTAAGCTCGGCCCCACACCCTGCCGCCACCATAGGAAGGGCCTTGGACTTGGGAAGCCTTGATGTGCTGCCTCAGAGCCTGGATCCTCCAGCCCCACCCCCCACCACCACCACAGCAGGGGCCTTGGACTCCAGAAGCCTCAGTGAGCTGTCTGGGTGCCCCTGTCCTCTGGCTCCATCCCCCACCACCATCTCAGGAATGAACCTGAATCCCTGGAAACCTAGGGAGATTTGAAAATGACAAAAAGAAGAAGCAAAATACAATGTCAGCCAAACACCCCACCCAGAACAAGTCCAGGAAACATCAACATGGAAGAACATGGAAGGCACACACCTGAAATCTCTGAAATGATAACAAATGAAGCAAAGAACCAACTGCATCAGGCTATAGAGGAACTCAGATCAGAAATAATTGCTCAGGTAAAAAAAGAAATGACAACCACAATGAAAGAATGGCTCAGGATAGCAAAAGAAGACATAGATAAAAAATAGAGGAGCACGGAAAAATGATGGAAACCTTGAATGAACAGCATAGGAAAGAATTAGAATGTATGAAACAGATTCAAAAAGACATTCAGGAAATTAAAACTTCCACTGAAAGCTGGGAGAACCGCTTGAATGAAACAGAAGATAGACTCTCAGACCTTGAAGACAGCGAAGACACTATCCTAGTGATAGTGAAAGAAAAGATACCTTAAAAATAACAAAGGAACAGCAAATAACAATTCAATAGCTGCAAGATGTGGCAAAAAAAAATGAGGCTGATAGATGTCAACAAAAGAGCAGGAGGCAACATAAAATGACATAAAAAGATTATTTGCAGAAGTAATAGCAGAAAATTTCCCAAGCGTGGGACAAGGACTTTATATACACATAAGTGAGGCATATAGAACCCCAGTTAGCCATAACCAAAATAAATCTACATCCAGACACATAATAATCAAAATCCCAGAAATT
>NW_004955454.1:1932834-1934302 GCF_000276665.1 Chinchilla lanigera
TGTAATGGCGGTGGGGTCCTGGGTCACCCACTCTGCTCTCAGGAAGTAGATGGGAAATACCTGGCTCTCTCTGTGAGCTTCAGCTGGCAACTGTGGTGGTGTGAGCCACACACAGACTCGAACCATGGGTCCAGCAGTTCCCGAAGCACTCGGTCCAGAGTGAAGTATTTAAGGTCCCAAAAGAAAACTACTTCCAACCCAGATTCTGTACCCTGCAAAGCTCTCTTTCAAAATTGATGGAGAAATAAGATACTTCCTTGAGAAAGATCAGCTGAAGAAATTCATGAATGCCAAACCAGTCCTACAAAGAGTACTAAAAGATATTCTACAAAGAGATAAAAATGACCACAACCTCAAGACCAACAGTAGCAAAAAACTATCAAGGAAGTTTAAGCAGTTAAACAGAGGGAGAAAGTACAGAACCAGCAGTGGGAAAATAACATGACAAGGGTAAGTCAATACATATCAGCAATAACCATTAATGTAAATGGTCTCAATTTACCAATCAAAAGAAATTGACTGGCAGAGTGGATCAAGAAACAAAATCCAAGGGGCTGGGGATTTAGCTCAGCAGCACAGTGCCTGCCTGGCAAGCACGATGTCATAAGTTCAGTTCCTGGTACCAGAAAAAAAAAAAAGAAAAGAAACAAAATCCAACAATATGCTGCATCCAAAAAGTGCATTTAACTCAAAAGGAAATCCATAGACTGAAAATGAAAGGATGGAAAAGAATACTCCATGCAACAGGAACCCAGAATAAAAGCAGGAGTAGCTATTCTTTTTGCAGACAAGGTGAACTTCAAGCCAACAATGATTATAAGAGATAAAGAAGGTCACTATATTCTTGTTAAGGGAAAACTGCAAGAAGAAAAGATAACAATCATAAACATCTAGGCACCAAATGTAGGAGCACCCAGTTATATAAGGCAAGTTTTAACAGACATAAAAAAATCAAATAAGTAATAACAAAACTATATCAGGGGATTTTAACACCCCATTGTCACAAAGACATTGAGCAACTAAACAAAAAATCAGCAAAGAAATAACGGAACTAAACCAAACGGGTGAACAAATGGACTTAATAAATGTTTACAGAGTATTCCACCCAACAACATTAGAATATTCCACCCAACAACATTAGCATTCTTCTCAGCTGTGCATGAGACATTCTCTAAAATAGACCACATGTTAGCACATAGAACATGCTTAAGTAAATGCAAAGGAATTGAAATTATCCCATGCATATTATTGGACCATAGTGCAATGAAACTGGAAATAAATGATAAAAGAAATCACAAAAGCTCCATAGCACATGGAAATCAAGTAACACCCTCCTAAACAACCAATGAGTCACAGAAGAAATTAAAGTAGAAATTGAACACTATTTCCATTAAAACAAAAATGCAGATACAAACTACCAGAACCTGTGGGACACATGAAAGCAGTCCTCAGAGGGAAATTTATAGCA
>NW_004955454.1:1935962-1937268 GCF_000276665.1 Chinchilla lanigera
CAATCCTGGGAAACAAAGGAAAGGCAGGAGGTATCACAATCCCTGATTTAAAATTATACTACAAAGCTACTGTAATAAAATCAGCACAGTACTGGCAAAAAAAAAAAGACCTGAAGATCAATGGAACAGACTAGAAGACACAGACAAAGCCACAAAGACACTCAGCCACCTTATCTTTTTTTTTCACCTTATCTTTGACAAAGGGGCCAAACATGTTCACTGGAAGAAAGACAGCCTCGTTAATAAATGGTGTTAGGAAAATGGCTTTCCACATGCTAAAGACTAAAACTGGACCCAAGCCTATCACCATGCACCAAAATAAAGTCAAAATGGCTTAAATATCTAAATATTATAACAGCAACACTAGATCTAATGGAAAAGAAAGTAGATGGAAGTCTTGAAAACATCGGGGTAGATAGAGAGTTCATGCACAAAAACCAAACTGCGTGGGAAATACTTCAAAAAATCAACAACTGGGATCTCATGTTATTGAAAAGTTTTTGCACATCAAAAGAAATTACCAGCCTTCTGCCGCCCTACCCTGCTTCGCAGCTCCGCCCCACCCGGCCCGGCCCCGCCCTGCTCCTGGGCCCTGTCCTGCACCCTGGGCAGCCCCGTAGGGCAAGCCCTGAGCGGAGTTCCTCCGGCACAAGCCAGACCCACCTGGTCTCAGCGCCAGAGCGACTCAGTGAAGAAACATGGCCGCCCTGACGACCGTCCTGGCGGCGGCAGCGGCTGGGGCCGTGGCAGGGTGGGGGAGGCTGCGGGGAGCGGCAGGTGAGCAGCGGCGGGGCGGCCACAGAATGATGGCTGCTTTAGTACTTCAGGTGGAATTCATCCTTTTCAACTTCAAAACTGGAAGCAGAGAGTTAGTCCAACAAAGAAAGCAGAATCCATATGCACAGCAGAAAAATTTAAAAATCAAGTTATTACGATGGAAAAAGATAAGCACAGTCATTTCTACAACCAAAACAATGACTTCAGAACTGAGCACAGTATGCTGGAAGAATTGGAAAATAAATTGATTAACAGCAGGCGAATGGAAAGAGCAAAAATCCAGCAACAATTAGCCAAAATACGTAACAATGTAAAGAAACTTCAGCATCAGTTAAAAGATGTGAAACCTACACCTGATCCTGTGGAAATGCTCAGAGAGATGATGGAAGAAATTGAAAATGAGATTAACACTTTTAAAGAAGAGCAAAGATTGATATACGATGAGCTTATTAAAGAAGAGAAAACAACAAATAATGAATTGAGTGCCATATCAAGAAAAATTGACACATGGGCTTTGGGTAATTCAGAA
>NW_004955454.1:1939071-1949688 GCF_000276665.1 Chinchilla lanigera
CAAATAAATACATGAAAAATGTTCAACATCATTAGTCATTCAAGAAATGCAAATTAAAACAATGCCAAGATTCCATCTCGCCACAGAAAGAATGGCTATCATCAAGAAATCAACCCACAACAAATGGTGGAGGGGCTGTGGGGAAAAAGAACTCTTCACCACTGACGGTGGGAGTGTAGAGTGTACAACCACTGCGGAAATCAGCCTGGAAATTCCTCTGTAAACTAGGATTAGAGGTCCCTTTCAATCCAGCTATTCCCTTCCTAAGTATTTTTCAAAAAGAACTGAAAACATCATACCACAGCGATATATGTGCACCCATGTTTATAGCAGCGCAATTTGTAATAGCTAAATCTTGGAAACAACCCAAATGTCCATCAACTGAGGAATGGATAAAAATGATGTGCTATTTTTATACAATGAAGAATTACTCAGCTACAAAGAAAGATAAACTTGAGGCTTTTATAGGTAAATGGATGCAACTAGAGACCATACTCATAAGTGAAATAAATCAGATTCACATGTGTAAACATCGTATTTCCTCCCTACTATAAGAACCTGAAAGAGTAAATAAAATCTGAAATGTACAATAGATATTGTGAAAGGGAAAAAAAAACTGCTCAAATAGGAAGGAGCAACTGGGATGAAGGAAGGGAGAGGAAAAAGAAAGAAGGAAGAGGAAAAAATATGTATATGTATACATAGGATAGCTAGGATAACTGTATTACTAATATCTGTTGATTTATCAAAAGGAACTGTTAATGGGTAATTGATCAATCTTGCACACCTATATCTGGTTATATGTACAACCATTTTGAAGATGAAATTATGCAATATAACAACCATTGTTAATATCCTATCACCTTGTTTTGAAATTCTGTATCATTTTATTCCTCTCTATGATGTTTTATTTATTTGTTTTTGTTTTTTGTTTTTTTAATGAAAAGCAAAATTTATATGTATATGTAAGGATAGCTGGAATAGGTGTATTGCTGATGTCTGTGGTTTATTGAAAGGAACAGTCACTGCTTGAAGTTTTCTTTTTTCTTGACCAATTTTGCATGCTTGAATTTGGTAATCAGAATGACTGATCTGAAAACGATATGTAGTATAAGAACCATTGTTGAACTCCTACCATCTTGTATGGTGAAACTGCATCATTTCCCATTTTTTTTAAACTTGTTACTGTCTTTGATTGCTTGATCAGTCTTACATTCTTATACCTAGTGGACTGAGCAACTTTGTTGAAGAAAACAGTATGTAAAGCAGCAACCATAGTTAATTCCTATCATTTTGTTTAGAGGTCATGTATCATTTTTGTGGTTTTTGTGCTGTTTTGATTTTGTCTTCATTGTTGTTTTGTTAGTTTTTTTAATTTTTAAAATAAAAAAGAAAATGATTGTTTCTTTCCATAAAGAGATATTTATACTGATTTTCCTGAAAATTGTTTGTTCGTATGTTTTCCGATTCTTCTATCCCCCCTACTGCCACCTAGATTTTAAAGAGCTCTTTATGTATTGAGAGAAATTAGCCAGAGTGGGGTCCTCAAGTTCCTGCCTTTCCTCTTACTTCTCCCAGCCTCAGTGGAAGTCAGAGATCCCGGTGCCTCTGCCTGGGTCAGCAGCCTTCAATTCTTCCCAGGAGGTGAGTCTTGCCTGGTAGTAAAAGCCCCTCCTTGTTCCCCCTGCCTCCACCACCCCCCCCAGTGCTTTGAAATGTCACCCCCGCCCAAGGTTCCCACTGATATAAGAAAAATATAACTCCTGACCTGTTAGATTTCAGATGTGCTCAGTTTATATCCCCCAAATATCATAAAATAAATTCCAAGGGACAATTAGGGTTAAAGGTTAATGAAGAGAAAGCTCTTGAGAGAAAGACGGAAGGAGTCCCACAGGGGTGGCCACTGAGGCCCTTTGTTAGGAATAATTTGTTTAGCAAAGTTACAACATAGATACAAAGTGAATCAAGCTACAATCAACCAATAGAATTGCAAGTATAGCCGTTTAGCTATATTGATCCAACAAGAAAATGAGTCACACTGTAGAGATACATGACTAGAATAAAGGTATTTTGGGGAAGGGAGGGGAGTATGGGTTTGGATGTTCTGGTCACTCACCTATGTGTCTGATGCCTATCTGGGCCCACTGGACCAGGGGGTACTAATTACAGCATAACCTCAAGTTAGTTTTTATCTTGCAGGTTTAGCTATTGCACCTCCATCCTGAGGCCTGGCTCTCTTCAGATTTGCCTCTAGTCACAATTCCAATGTCTTTATTTTTTGTGCTGACTTCCTTGAGGGCCCAGGCCCTCTCTGACAGTATATTAATTTCTATCTAACATAACTGTCTCTAATACTACATCTGAGCGTTCATTTCCCACTTGCCGACAGCTGGGTCAGCATCTGGCAGGAATGAACTTGACACTGAGCCTCCTCCTGACAGTAGCTGGAGGTTCCACTGCCAGCCTGAGACAACAGGACCCCTCCAACCAGAGGTGCAGTGGGGTGGCGGGAGGCCAAGCTTGGGAAGGTGCTGAGGAGACAGAGGCACCCCCAGAGAACCCCAAGCAGGTATGGCAGAGCCTAGGAATTCTGTGGTGCCCTCCATGTTCTCCCAGAGGTCAGGAATGGGTATGCAGAAAGCTAGCCAGGTTCCTAGGACCTGGCAACAACCCCTCCCCGGACTGTGGGAGTTGACCCTTCTGCCTCATGCTTGGTGCACTGCTGGCAGGCCCTTCAGTAAAAGTACCCAGGAATGCCAGGTGACTTCCCTGAGCTAGGGTAGAACTCCAGCCTGAGTGAGCACCTGAGCAGTGTGCATGTGAAGGGACATAGGACACAGACTGCAAAAATGACAGGCAGGCAGGCAGGTGCACAGAGTGTTGTGCCCTGCTCCTGACCACCTCTGCCATGGCTCCCTGGTTCTGTGTAATTCAAGTGCTCAGTAACCATCCAAGCAGGTGGCTGGCACACCTGGCACATCTGAAAGTACCTGGGGGAACCTGCCACCAAATGAGGAGAGGGGGTGCTGCCCAGAGGATGCCCACACACCCCACTGTCAGGGAAACTCATCCCCAGGGGAACATCAGGGTAACTGCTCTGCCAAGGTCAGCAGCAGCTTTGCCAGTGGTTGTCCCTATTCTGGAGCCACAGATGGAGAGCCCAGGCCCCATGCTCAAGGCCGAAGTTGAGAGACTTTATGTCAGAAGGGGGCCTTCCTAGGGATGTATTAGGGGATGTGGTGTGGAGGAGTTATGTTTGAAAATTACTAAATATGCCCATGTCTTGGGGTGTTATAGGCCAGCACTCTTCCACCAGGGGGCCCCACCCTCTGAGCATTGGAGGATGGCAGTGACCTAACTCCACATGAATTTGGGGAGGCAAGGGCTGCAGAGGGGTCTCAGCAGAGCTGCCTTCCTTGCCTGGTCTCCTAGGCAGATCTCAGCACCCCTCCCCTCAGCCTAGAGAGCCTCCCCAGGGACATAAAAGTACATCCTAAGAAAGTGAGTTTGGGCTTGCCGCCTGGCAAAAAGAAGTTGGCTAGAAATCATGCTGAATTTTTGAGGCATAATGATACCTAGTGGACACTGAGCTGAACCTCTAACACTTCTTCTCCTACTCCTGCTGACCTTTCCTCATCTAGCCAGGGTTCTGGGTCGGAGAGGTTGCTGGCCAGTCCCTGACCTCAGCTGAAAGTTTAATGGGCTCCTGACACCATCCAGCCTCTGCAGTGGAAGGAGTCTGGGGTGGGCCTTTCCAAGGTCTTCAGGAAGTGTTCCCACACACCCAAGGAAGAGTCCATTCTCTGAGGCCCACAGGAGCTAGGCTGGAGATGAAGCAATGTGACCAAAAGCCAAACAGATAAATGGGAAGAAACCAGGTCCCTGGTGCTGTCACCAAGCAGCTAAACCAAATTCACCCCAAGTCCAACCCCTCCCAAAGCACCACACCTGGAATCTAGAGATCCTGTACTGCACAGGAATGAGTTCTGAGCTCGTCTCACACTCTAGTCTATTTCCCAATCCATTAAGTTCGTGATTATCTTTATTTCCTTTTTTCTTCTTTCTTTAGATTCATATTGCTCTTTCTCTAACTTCCTGGGATGGATGCTATATTGGCCACCTTTCCATTGCTGGAACAAAATACCTGATATCTCCAATTTAAAGGACAAAAGGTTTATTTGGCTTGTGGTTTCAGAGGGTGCAGTTTATAGTAAGCTAGCTCCCAAACAGAAACATCATGAGAGAAAAGGATGGTGGAGGAAAGCTGCTCAGGTCATGACAGCCAGGAAACAGGGACAGGGCCAGAGAGAGAGGGAAAGAACCAGAGAGGAAAGGGCTGGGAACAAGAACATACCTTTCTAGGTTACACTTCCAGTGACCTACTTCTTCCACCCAGCCCCCACCTCTTAATAACACACTCAGCTATGAACTCATTCATGGATCAGTTCACTGATGACTATTATGCCCATGATCTAATCACCTTCCAAATTACCTTCCAGCCTGGGAATACCTGAGTCCTTGGGGAAAATTTTTCATTCAAACCATCACAAATTGATAGCTGACTAATTTTCAAATGTCTTTTCTAACAGGCATGTAAGGCCGGCACTTCCTGCTGTGTTAAACTTATTATTGGAAGTGTCCCTTTCTATTTCTAGTGATTATATTTGTTTCCTAACCTCTTTCTCTGCAGGAAGCATAGCCATGCCTGCTCGAGGTGACACTGGGTGTGTATCTAGGTACTTCCCCTAGTGCACATCCTGAGTGTCTGCAAACAGTGTAAGCCTGGCCCTCTTTCCAGGTCTTTGTCTTTCAAGTGGAGACATTCACCTTTTTACACACAGCATAAATGCTGATAAAGTGAGATCAAACTTAAGTGCTTCCTGCCTACTCTGCCTGTCTTGGCTCCATGATGTCCCTTCCAGATAATTCCAGCCCACTCCCTGCCAGGCCCTCCACACTTCTGTAGCTGCCCCTGCTACCCCAATGCTGCCAGGTCCTTGAGTCCCACTGTCAGTTCACTCAACTCACATTGAGGGTACAGAACCAGGGAGCTCAAACTCTTCATTTGTATCTGTGGAGGACCACGTAGGCAACTCTCCTTGACTCTCCTTAAAAGACTTCTGTTTTGGCTGAACCTGACCCTATTTCCATGTATTGATATGTACTGAGCTGGCGAGGACTTTTCCTTATCCCTTCAATTGGTTTTAAGCAATGCATATCATTCTATCCCAGGTGCTGATGGTAATCTTTGGAGATGGTAGGCATGTTTCCCACCCCCTGTTGCTCCCTTGAATGAGCCAAGATAAGGTGGAATGTGTGAGCCAGTGCTTCATGCTGTTGGCTGGGATTGAGCCTTGGGAATAGAGGCTATGACTTCCTGGGGCTTCAAAGATTACACATCAGAGCTGAAGCACCAACCCCAAAACGCCAGATACTATCTCAGTTGTGTTATGCAGATTAGTCTTTCTGCATAACCTTCTCTCTGAATATGGCAGAGGTGATTTCAGGCCTCCTACCTAGCCCAGCTCACAGCACTCACATATTTCCCGCCACTCTCACAGTCACTCATCCTCAAGCCACTCCCTTCTTCACAAATGAATAAAATCTGGGTTCGGTCCTGGGTATAGGACTTTGTTCCAGATAGCCATCACTGTGACCAGACTCAGGACCCTCTTGACTCTCCCATCATTTTGGGTATATCGTTGTGTCTTTATTTTATGCCGTGAGTTGCACTGGAGGTGGTAGATTGGAATTAACTCATTTCGATTCCAATAACCTTTCCAGGAGATTACAAATATAAACTTACTGGGATGCAACAAGGACTGGGAAGGGCTCACTATATGTATCCAGGTTCCCAGCCAGTGTAGACACCCTGCTCCCACAGTGAGTGTAAACCCTCCACAGTGACTGTAGACTCAGCTGTCCCCCAGCTCAGCTCATAGTCCTCCACCTGCTCACCCCAAGGCTCTTTCCTCCACCCTACCTCACCAGCCCCTACCATGGCCACCCTATCTGCCTACAAATCTGGTGGAGAAGTCAAGTGTGTAGCCTGTTAGAGGCTCAGGTCCCATGCAGTCTTCTCTCACACTAGTCTCAGAGAGGCCAGACATGACCAGAAGCAGTAGGTCATTAGACCTCCAAACGTATCTGCTCCTAAAGGCACTATAAACACTTCCAGGAAGATGGCAGAGTGGTAAGCAGCAACAAATCAATCTCTCCAAGGTTTGGAATACAGACACTGGAAAATAACAACTTGAAGAAGGAAAGGGGAGAAATGGATCCCTGGGAAACAGGAAGGAGTTGAAGGGAAAATTGGAGCATGAAGAGAAATTGAAAAGGCAGACCACAACACAGAAAAAGGGAGGGGTAGCCTGCACTTTCTCCCTGGATCCTGGCTTATAGATTAAGAAAGGAAGATTGAATCTACAGAGACACAGTGAAATCAGGCAACTCTAGAGGCTTCCAGAGAGAAATACACCAGTGGAATGGAGCAGTGGTTGCTGGGTGCTACAACAGCTGATAAGTGACTCCAGTTCAAGCGACTGCCATATGCCCTGGAAAATGTGCTTGATTGGACACCATTTTAGGAAGGGGCCAACTGAGCCCAGAACTCACAGCAGCCACAGGATGACTTCATCTCAGGGTTTCAAGTGTTAAACTACCTCAGTGAAGAACAATAGTAGGAGCCATGGCCAGCAAAGTCAGCAAAAGGCATCCAGAGTGTTATAAGATAAACAATTCATATCCCACCCCATGACATCACATTCAGCCTGAACTTCCATAGATTGAAAGTCCCAGAACCAACACCACACCCTAATCCTATTGCTGGCTTGCTGGGATTATCTAGCACAAATCTGGGTTCTGACTGCCTCCTTTGTCTACCAGCAAGAACAGAGTCATATCTTGAATTGGACACTGCCACAAAACTAGAGACCCTAGAAGATATTCACAGGCTTGAAATCAGAGAGACCTTTTCTTTTTGCTTTTGGTGTTTTTGCTTTTTTGTATTTTTTTATATTTTTGTTTTTAGCTTTTATTTATTTGGGGAGTTTCCTCTCTGCTTGTTTGTTTTTCTTTCTTTGTGAAGGTAAATACTGTAGGTTTTTGTCTGTTTTTTTTTTTTATTCTTTCATTCCCTCCTATCTCCTTCACCAGTTTCCTGAAATGTGGGTAATCTTCCTCTATCCATCAACCTTCCTTCTATTTTTCTTCTTTTATTTCTCTATTTTTTCCTCTTCTCCCTTTTAATTCTCTTCTCTTAGGGTAAAATTGCTCTATTGAGTGGATTTTTTCTTGAAGCAAGGTCTTGCTATGTAGCTCAGGCTGGTCTTGAGCTCATTATGTAGCCCAGGCTACCTTCAAACTCACAGCAGTCCTCCTGCCTCCTCCCAAGTGCTGGGACTACAGGCATATACCACCATGCCCAGCTCAAGGCTGGTTGGTTTGGAGAGCCCTGGTTTACCTACCAGTTATGCCTAGCTCTTTCCCACTCCTCATCTAAGCAAAGTAATGGAAGGAGAAGAGAAGGCAGGGTTAGTGCTAACCTAACCCTAACTCTACCCCAATCCAAAACAGTGTTTAGAAAGGAGAATGTTTACAGTGCAGGGCACTTCCTTTTTGCAGAGGAGAAAGTGGAGGCCTATAGATATTAGGGTCTCTGCTACCTAAGAGCAACATCTAGCTAGAAGGTGAGTGTCCTTCGTGGACTCAGCACAGTTGTCAGAGATGGGGTCAGAAGCAGATCCATCATGATACATAACCAACCCCTAGAGCTCAGTCCCCAGGGAACTGCCCCATGCACATCACTGTATTACCAGTGCTTCAGAGCCTTTGCTGAAAGCCTGCTTAAGTCAGTTCCTTCCCAAAAGCCCCCTGAAAGCCCACTGAAACCTGGCCTTGCTCCTCAAGTGCACCCTGAGCCTCATCACAGCCATTCCTGTGGCCTGGCCACAAACACTCCCTTTGTGCCGTGTTCCTGCTCTGGAAGCAGCTGAGTGTCCCATCACCAGCAGGTCAGGACACTTGTGACCAGGAAGGTGTATATCAACAGCTCACACTGCATTGCCCCCCTGCTGGACTCCCAGTTATCAGCCAATATTGAGTGGATATTTACTGCAAATAATTTTCTGATTTGTCTTAGATTTTTTTATACAACTATAAGTCTTGTATATATAGTTAAAGTGGCAAATGATTAGTTATTAATTACAGTTTATCATTTTCCAGTCTGTGCTTGATGCTATTGTTAATGCTGATTGTACTACTTTAGTCAAGGTGACATAGTTGCTGTGATCAATTGATCTTCCTTCTATGCCAATATCTAGATTGTCTGAGAGTCAGCAACAATACTACAGTCCAGTATCAAAGAACTGGGTGGCAGGCCAAACAGGCTGCAACCTCTCCTCCATAATAAACTGAAGAGGTAGGATCCTAGGATGACTCAAAGGCCAAGAGCTAGCTAGACTCTAGCTAGAAGACTCTAGCTAGACCTAGCTAGAAGACATCTCTGAAAAGTAATCTTGATAATAGTAATACAGCTACCTATCATAAGCAATTTACAAGCATCAACACAGAAAACAATTTTTTTAAAAAATAGAAAATGAGAAAACACAAAGCAAAAGGCAACCACAGACCTCCAATATTGGGTTGAATAACCCTTAGTTATTACATCCTAATCAGGCCTGCAATCTCCCAAATAAGTGGATGGCAAAGGCTTAAATAAATGAGACAAATGAAATGATTTCAGGGCTCCAGGGACCAAAAAAAAATCAACACAATCACTTAAGTCTAGGAAAGCTTTGAGTGAAGTATTCAAAGCCCTAAGAGAAAACAACCTTCAACCCAGACTGCTGTACCCTACAAAAATATCTTTCAAAACTAATGGAGAAATAAGATACTTCCATGATGAAGAACACCTGAAGAAATTCATGAACACCGAACCAACACTCCAAAATGTTCTAAAGGACATTCTAGACAAAGATAACAAAGACAACAATTCCAAAAATCCCAATAGAATGAATCCACCAAGATAGGCAAGCAATTAAATAGAAGGAAAAGAAAGGGAATCAACAACAAGAAAACAACATGTTGACAAGGACAAGTGAAAACCTATCAGTTTTTAACATCAGTGTGAATGATCTCAATCCACCAATCAAAAAAAAAACAGATTGGCAGAATGAATCAAGAAACAAGATCCAATAAAATTTTACATAGTAGAATCACATTGGGCTGGGGATTTAGCTCAGCGGCACAGCGCCTGCCTGGCAAGAGCGAGGTCGTGAGTTCGATTCCTGGTACCAGAAAAAAAAAAAGAATCACATTTAACTCAAAAGGAAACTCACAGACTCAGCTCTCTCCTCCCCACTTTTGTGCTGCCACTTTCTGTGACGTGTCCAAAGATGATAATGAAGATTTAAGAAAACTTGTAGAAAATGACATAACTTTGTCAAAAAGGAATAACCCAGTTAAAGCACAAGATTATCTTACTTTTGGTCCCCTCCAAAGAAACTGATGACAAGGATTTGATCCTAGAGGTGGCCTCAGACGTACTTCTGCCAGCACTGGGGATTCAGAAGCCTATAAATATATGAAATTTGAAGGAGGAGTACACAGAGTATAAAGGTGCCCATGTCCAAGAAGCAAGGCTACATTCATACTAGCATGATGATGGTGGCAGTGTTACCCCAACCTCCTGAGATTAATCTGGTGATAAATCCTAAAGAGCTGAGAATTGATACAAAGTGAGCCAGTGGAGCTGAGGGTCAGCGTGTAAATACTACAGAGTGCTGTCCAGATAGTTCACCTTCCAATTGGCGTCATTTCTGAAGGCCAACAAGAACAATCTCAATTTAAAAACAGAGAAATAGCTATGAAAAAAGTTATGTGCAAAGCTGTATAGCATGCCTTTAGAGGAATAAACAAGTAAAAGATTGCTAGAAAGATGTTAGAAAGATTCAGGTTAGAATTAAAGGAAGAGAGCCGGGCGTGGTGGTGCATGCCTGTAATCCTAGCACTCGGAAGGCTGAGGCAGGAGGATGGTTGCGAGTTTGAGACCAGCCTGGGCTACAAAGTGAGCTCAAGTCCACCCTGAACTGCATAGCGAGACCCTGTCTCAAAAAGACCATAGACAAAAAAAAAGTATACATGTTTTATAGTACAACAACTATTGATAATCTCCTACCTCTTTTATCTGTAACTCACTAATATTTGTCTATTTGTTTTCCTGAGAAACTATCTTGTAGATAACAATATGTAAAACAATAACCATTGATAATTTCCTACCACTTTGTCTGTAATTTGGTAAGCCCCCCTTATTATTATGTTTTTCTTCTTTTACTCTTTAAAATAAAAAAAAAAGAATTAAAGGAAGATCAGAGAAAATAAGAACATATAATTTTCCACAAAACCAGGTCACAGATCACAGAATGAACAAATCACTGCATGATCTTGAAACTTTTATACAGGGAGATTATTGACTAGATGAACTTATATGGTCATTGAAAGATTAAGCTGATTATGAATCTTTAGTAGAAATTATTTCCAAAAAGTTGATTTGTTATTAAAGTCTTTTCAGCAAAAAAGGGGAAGAAGAACAAGAACAAGAACAAGAAGAACAAGAAG
>NW_004955454.1:1952898-1954011 GCF_000276665.1 Chinchilla lanigera
AATACTTCATGCAACAGGAACCTGGAAAAAAGCAGATGTAGATATTCTATCTGTAGACAAAGTGGATTTCAGAAGAGAATGATCAGCAGAGACAAAGGTCACTACATACTTGTTAAGGGAACAATTCAAAAGGAAGAGATAACAATCATAAATACATATCCACCAAATACTGGCACACCCAACTATATAAAACAAATACTAGTAGATATGAAACTTAGATATGTACTAATACAACTGTAATGGGGGGCCTCAGTACTCCACTATCACAAATAGATAGATCAATTAAATAAAAAATCAACAAAGGAATATCAGAGATGAACCAAATCATTGAACAAATGGACTTATGTAATATCTACAGAGTGTCACACCCAACAACAACACAATACACATTCTTCTCAGGAGCACACAGGACTTTCTCCATAAAAGACCACACACTAACTCATAGAACATACTTAAGTACATGCAAAGAATTGAAATCATCCCATGTATATCATCAGATCATAGTGCAATGAAATTAGAAATCAGTGGCAAAAGAAACGACAAAAACTACATAAACACATGGAAATTAAATAATATCCTCCTGAACAACCAATGAGTCACAGATGAAATTGAAAAAGAAATTAAACAGTTTCTAAAATGAAATGATAATGCCAGTAGGACAGACTGGAACTTACAGCATGTGATGGAAGCAGCCCTGCAAGGAAAATTAATAGCAGTGAATTCCCGCATAAGAAAAACAGAGGAAGCTCAAATAAATAACCTAATATTGAATCTCAAACTTCTAGAAAAGAAGAGCAAGCTAACCCCAAAGCTCATATGAGGAAAGAAATTATAAAGACCAGAACAGAGCCAGGGATATAGCTTAGCAGCACAGTGCCTGCCTGGCAAGCACAAGATCAAGAGGTTGGGGGTTTTTTTTGGTTGGTTTTTGTGTTTTGTTTTATTTTTTTGTTTTTTGTTTTTTGTTTTTGTTTTTGTTTTTGTTTTTTGGTACCAGGAATCAAACTCATGACCTCAGGCTTGCCAGGCAAGCACTTAAGCCGCTGAGCTATATCCCCTGCCCAAGATCGTAAGTTTGATTCCTGGTTAAATAAATAAATAAATAAAGGTAAC
>NW_004955454.1:1955832-1978095 GCF_000276665.1 Chinchilla lanigera
TTGGTTGATCAGCTTTGTATGTCTATATCTGTTTTCATAAGAATCTACTTTGAAGATATCAATATGTAATAAACAAGCATTGTTAATTCCCTACCACTCTGTTTGTAACTCTGTAATGTCTGTACTGATCCTTTGCTATTTTATAAAATGTTGTCTGTCTGTTAGTATTTTCCTCCTTTTATTTCTAAAATAAAAAAAAGAACTTCAGAGAAGATCTAATGCCACTATTCCTCAAGCTCTTTGATGAAACAAAAAGGAAGTAATACTCCCAGAGTCATTCCTAAAAGCAAGCATTACCCTGATACAAAAACCAGAGAAGGATCTTACCAAGAAAGAAAACTACAGGACAATCTGCTAATGAACATAGATGCAAAAATCCTCAATAGGATAATGGCAAGCAGAATGCAACAAATCAGCAAAAAGATTATACATCATGACCAGGAGGATTCATCCCAGAAACGCAGGTATGGTTCCATATACACAAATCAATAAATGTAATACACCACATTAATAGAACCAAGGACAAAAAATCAATGATCATCTCAATAGACATGGAAAAGCATTTGACAAAATCCAACACCCATTCATTATTTTTAAAAACCCTATAGAAAATTGGAGTAGATGGTCTTTATCTCACTCTAATAGAAGCCATCTATGACAAGCCAACAGCCAACATCATACTAAATGGTCACAAATGGAAAACTTTCACTCTAAAATCATGAACAAGAAAGCATGCCCACTATCACTACTCTTATTCAATATAGTTCTGGAAACAGCCAGAGCAATTAGACAAGAGAAACAAATAAAAAGAATATGGACAGGGAAGGAAGAAGTTAAATTATCATTATGTACTGATGACATGATACTCCACATAGAAGATCCCAAAAACTGCACCAGAAGACTCTTAGAATTAATAATCAAATTTGGCAGCCTGACAGAATACACAGTCAACACTGAAAAATCAGTAGCATTCCTGCACATGAATAACAAACTCACTGAGAAAGAAATTAGGAAAACAACACCTTTCTCAATAGCTTCAAGAAAAGTTAAATACTTAGGAATCAGTCCAATGAAGGAAGTGAAAGACTTTCACACTGAAAACTACAGTACTCTGAAAAAGGAAATCAAAGAGGATATCAGAAAATGTAAAGATATTCCCTGTTCTTGAATGACCAAAATCAATATAGTGAAAATAGCCGTATTTTCAAAACTGTTATACATATTTAATGCAGTTCCAATCAAGATACGAATATATACCTCACAGAACTAGAGAAAACATTCCTAAAATTCATATGGAACCAGAAGAGACCTAGAATAGTAAAACCAATTCTGGGCAACAAGGCCAAGGTAAGAGGCATCACAACCCCTGATTTGAAGTTATACTACAAAGTTACCAAGATTACAACAAAACAAACAAATGAAGCATGGTACTAGCAAAAAAAAAAAAAAGCTCATCACTACTAGTGAGAAAAAAACTGACCTGAGGATCAGTGAGACAAAATAGAAAATGCTAAAGCAACTCCAAGCACATTCAACTACCTTATCTTCGACAAAGGAGTCAAACACCTTCTCTGGAAGAAAGATAGTCACTTTAATAAAATTCTGGGAAAACTGACTTTACACATGCCAAAAATGGAACCTAGACCCATATCTCTCACCACACACTAAACTAAGTCAAAATGGATCAAAGATCTAAATATAAAAACAGAAATACTTAATCTGTTGGAAGATAAACTAGATGAAACTCTTGGAGACATCAGTGTAGGCAGACTTTTTTGTCTTTTTGAGAACAGGGTCTCACTATGCAGTTCAGGCTGGTCTTAATCTCACTTTGTAGCCCAAGCTGGTCTTGAACTTGCAATGGTCCTCCTGCCTCAGCCTCCTGAGTGCTGGGATTACAGGCGCTCACCACCACCCCCGGCCATGGTAACGACTTTATGAACAAAACCCCAAAGGCACAGGAAGTATTACAGAGAATCAACAACTAGGATCACATCAAATTAAAAAGCTTCTGCACAGCAAAATACACCATCAGCAGAATGAAGAGATAACCCACAAAATGGGAAAAAAATCTGACCAGCTATGCCTCACCTCAGACAATGGACTAATGTCTAAAATACCTAAAGAACTCAAAAAATTATATCCACCAAATTTAAATGTTCAATCCGAAAATGGGCACATAAAATGAATAGACACTTCTCAGGTCAAGTACAAGCAGCATACATATATATGTAAAACTGTTCAACATCACTGCTCATTCAAGCAACGCAAATTAAAACAATACCTGAGATTTCATTTTACTCAGAAAGAATGGATATTATCCAGAAATCAACCAATAACAAATGCTGGCAAAGCTGTGGGGAAAAAGGACTATTTCTCCACTGTTGGTAGGACAGTAAGTGGTACAACCACTATGGAAATCAGTTGGAAAAAAAAAAAAAAGAAATCAGTTGGGAGATTCCTCAAAAAATGAAAACGAAAACGAAAACCAGAGGTTCCATTTAACCCAGCTATGCCCTTTCTAGATATCTTCCCAAAAGAGTTGAAAGCATCATACCACAGTGATGTATGTGTACCCATGTTTATAGCATCACAATTTATAATAGCTAAATCTTGGCAACAGCCCATATGCCCATCTATTTTAAATAGAGAAAAGTAATATATATATACAATGGAGTACTACTCTGCCAAAGAAGAATAAACTTGAGTCATGTGTAGGTAAATGGATGTACCTGGAGACTGTGATTTTAAGTGAAATAAAGAAGACACTTAAGTGTAAACATTACATTGCTTCTCTTGTGTGAGAAACCATAGGGGTAAACAAGGAGCAAAACAGAGGGCAGCCATTAGGAAGCAGGAAGAACATGTTCACATAGGAGGAGGTACAAAGGAGAGGGGAAGGGGAAAGAAAGGAAGGGAAAAGATGAAAATAACAGAATGGAAGGGAAAATGGAAACAAATATAAATGGGAAAGGGAAGAAAGGTTGAAGGGAGGGGAGGGAAATGGGAAAAAAAAGAAGAATCAAGATATATCATGTACAGGTACAAGTTCCCTATGATGAATGTGAGCACCATGTATGGTAAATATGTACTAATAAAAATTTTTTTTGGTCTTTTTGAGAAAGGGTCTCACTGTGCAGTTCAGGCAAGCCTTGAACTCACTGTAGCTCAGGCCGTTCTCGAACTCGCAACAATTCTCCTGCCTCAGCTTCCCAAGTGCTGGGATTACGGGCATGCGCCACCACACCAGGCAATCGCAGTATTCTGGATGCTGAAGCAGGATTGCGAAAGTTGAAGGACAAGCTGGACTAAGTAGTGAGCTCAAGGCCAGCCTGAATTACATAGCGAGACCCTGTCTAAAAAATATATATATTTGAAATTTACAAAAAAAGAGCAATACTTCCTGTATGCACATAATCTGACACAGCCTCCCTCCTCTGCATCCAGATACATTTTATCATAAAAAAAATTGTAACTAAAAAAAGGCAGGGGTCAGGCATGGTGATGCATGCCTGTAATCCCAGCACTCCGGAGGCTGAGGCAGGAGGATTGCTGCAAGTTTGAGGCCAACCTGGGCTACATAGCAAGTGTAAGGTCAGCCCAAACTGCATAGCAAAACCCTATCTCAAAAAGACGAGAAAAAAAAACAAGGCTGGGGACAGGGTGGAGATTAAGAAAGCAAAATCCCACCCTTGCCTTCTCCAGATCCAGATGATTCCAATAAATTTTTTTTAAAAAACTGGCGGAGGAGGGGTATTGGCCAGAAGGTTGGATGAGGGGAGATTGCCAGGTGCTTCTGCATTCTCAGTGAGTCAGGTGATAAGGATTCCAGAGGAAGGAGGGAGAAATAGGTCCCCCTGCCATCCCACTGGCCTTCTGATTCTCAGCAGACATCCTGCTCTCCCTGTCCACTCCCTTCCTGTTCCTTTCCCTGCAGCCTGCAGCTTCAGCTCCTTCTCCCTAGGCAACCAACACAGCCATCCCACACAGCCCCTCTCCGCTTGTCCTCTGCGGCTCTGCTGCTGATGTCTGCCAGGAAAACACTCCGCAGCCTGCCAGTTCCAGACTTCAAGAGTCCTCAACAACCCTCATCCCCACTCCATCCACAATGGAGTCCCTAATGGACAGGCACCCTGCCTCTCCACCTCTCTGCCTCTCAACCTCTCCACCTCTCCTTGCCCATGGGTTTTGTCCTCGGGCTGGATGGGGTATGGACAGAGTGCGGACATGTACTGCAGCTGCTGGGTCTCAACTATCCAGGTTGTCACCCCCCAGCCCCTACTCCAGACTGCTGGATGTGTCTTTGTTGTGGGGGCACACCTGGTGACAAGGATCCGCGATGCAGACTGTTATGGTTTGTGTCTGGATGTTCCCTCAAAGCCTCATGCAGCCATGGGGTGGGCTTCCAGAGTTTTTGATTGACTAATGGTCCAATGGGATTATGGGTGTGAGTGCTACGCCCACCCTGCACTGGGTATAGCACTGTGGGTAGCCTATACAATATAAGGGAAGGAAAAAGACTTGCTGCAGCTCCTCCCTTTTTGCTCTTGTTGCTTTTGCTGTCTTCTCGTGAACTGTTGTCCTCTGTTGTGTGCCACTCTGCCTTGGAGCCAGCTGAGTATGGACTGAAACCTCCACAACCTGTGAGCTAAATAAGCCCTTCCTTCCTTAATTTTGGGCATCAGGTATTTTATCCCAGCAATGAAAGAAAACTAACCAAGACCCAGATTTATGAGTCCAGCTCCCTGGGCAGCTGCAGCATAGTAGCTAAGTGAGGCTCTTCCTGAACTTCCCTCTCCCTAGGACCCAAGCTTTCCTCCATGGGAATACCTCCCTGAGCCCCACCCTGACTGGCTGTCTCCACATGTCTAGTACTGAGCACACTTGGTCCTCCCCCAAACTTTTCCTTCTTTCTCCTCTGCACCCTGCCTTCCCCACCCCCCAGGTGTACAGGATGATGAGAAAACTGTCCCTGCCCTCCCTTTTCTCTTGTCCCCTGTGTGTAGGATCAGTGGTTGAATGTGTCATGTCTACCCCATCCTAAATTCCCAACCATCCTCTCTCTACCTCATCATAACTTCCCTGGAGCAAAGGACTCAGAAATCATTTTGAGCAGTAAGAAAGGTATTTTACCTGCAGTCATTTGCAAGGGAAGCAGCTCAAGATCCCAAACACTACCCTATGTAGATGTGGCAAGTACTTAGAGGAATAAAGCCCCAGAGTCACAGCTGTGTGTTTCCTTCCTGCTGATGAGCATCACATCTGCAAGGGACTCTGCTTGTTGCAGACATCAAATCACAAAACTCAGAAACTGTCTTGTGTGTGGGTGTCAGGCATCAGCCCCGGCAAGGGCTCAGATCTTCATGCATTTTAGGTTCTGGTATTCCAGTTATCCTCTCTTTTTCACTTCTCCCTCTCTGATGTGGGAGGCACATTTCTGACCATTCTGGCTATAGAGCAAGAGTTCTGAGGTTCTTCGGGCTGATCACAGACGATGCGTCCTGAGTGCATGCACCAGCATGGACACCCTACCTGGGACAGAGTCTGGACATGTATGCACATCCACTTTATCTCCCTGTACCTCTGGGATGGAGGAGCCCACAGACTCACCTTCCCTGACACCCGTCAGATCCCCAGATAGAGCAGGGCTGTTTCCATTGGAACTACTTCCTGGCTGTCATAGCTCCATAACATCCCATTCTGGGGCTCTGGAGCAGACCTGAGTCCCACAAGTACAGGTGTTCTATGAGGACCCAAAACCCTGAGATTCTGGCCCTAGGAAAGACTTCACTCAGGAGCTCTGGCCATGGCCTGCCCGAGTAGAGAATTAGATGTCTGAAGCCTGATCTTCTGACCCTCAGCTGGGACTTTGGGAAAGAGAAACAGGGTAGGGGCATTACAGGCCATGTTAACAGCTCCCCGAGAGGCAGGGCTTGTGGGGATATACCGAGGAGAGGGCATCCTGTAGTAGTAATATTTGACCCAAATCATCACTAACACTTTGGCCTTGTCCTACCCTTCACTAGAGCCCCATTCAATGGCTAGTCAAGGGCAGACGCCCACAACTGTTAATGCAGTGGGAGAGAGATGGAGAGTATGGAGCCCTGGGTACTGGGCTTGGCCAGGAAGTGAAGTCACAGGGAGAAGATGGCGTCTATGCACCAGGAGAGAGACCTCAGGAGAAACCAGCTCTACCTGCACCTTGATCTCAGACTACAGACTCCAGAATCAAGAAGATAAACCACTGTTTAAGCTGCCCTGACTTGGTGCGTTGTTACAGTAGCCCCAGAATACACCAGATCTTCAAGGTGAGATCCCAACATCAGTCAAGCCTTGGGAGGAGATTGTGTGGGAGGGCCAGTCTCCTGAGCACCCCGACCTTCTGGACAAAGCAGCAGCACCACCACCACCCTGTACACGTGCTGGTGAAGACCCTGGACTACTGTACCCTTGAAGCCCTTGTTGCTCTCAACCTCCTGGACCCTTGTGCCTCCAGTTTACCTCTGACTTCATTTGGAACACCACAACCCAGAGGACAAAGCACATTCAAGCAAGAGAGAGTATGCAGCAAAAGATCTGTGTATCAGCAAAACCCACTTGGGTACATGTGGAAATAGAAAGGACAGGATTTCAGGTGGAGATGAATACAAGGAGACCCTTGGCAAGGATTCTACATGCAGAGATAACTCTAGCAGCTGCCAGGAGTGGTAATAATTTGCTCAATTGAGGAACAAAAACCTAGAACTGTCAGTAGCCATGTGGAGATGAGATGCCCAAAATGTGCACCTCACAGAGACCCCAAGCTGGGGATAGAGGCCTACGCCTGTCCCTGACGGACCTCGGGCCCTGGTCAGTCCACAGACCCAAATAGACTTGCTTTTAGTGACTTTGCTTGGGCTTACAGCCATGTGACAGAGAAACCAGGCAACAAAGACAGAAAAGGACCAGGTTCCAGGCCAACATTACTTTGTTCTAGGACCCTGGTGGCCTAGGGCTTCCCCAGTGATCTGGGAATGGAAGTGAGTAAGAGAACAAATGTAGTAATGACCCAATCCTGCTCTCCAGCTCAAGGTGAATACAACATCCCTGGCTATTTGCCCAACTCCCAAGATGCAAGAGATATGCCCACAAATTCCAGGACCACGCCGCCCCATGGGCTCGCCAATCCTCAGAGCAGGCCTGCAGGATGTGACTCCCCAGCAAGATGACGTCTGCCCAGAGGGCTCAGCAGTCAGCACCACATCCAGGCTCGACTGAGGCACAGGGCCACTCCCCTCCCTTCTAACTCACCCCCTGTTGTTGAAAGGCACTCAGCCTCGGGGAGTAACCATGGCTGATCAGGGTGACTTCAAGTGTGGCTTTGTATGGTGGTGGCGTCGCTCCTGGGACACAGGACTAGTCATTTGGAAATGCGTTCTCTCTGTGCCACTAAGTAAAAAACGCTCACATTGGCTCCCTTGTCTCTGCTGAGGACAGACTCCTTTCCTTTTTTCCTGGGGCTTTTCTGGCTGGCTCTGTACCCCAGTCTAGACTGAAGGGCCTTGATGGTCTCATGGGCACTGGTGGATGGGGTCTGCAGGTGCCTCAGCAGCCCAGGCACAGCCTCTGTTTCTGGGGGTGGGGGTGGGAGGTAAGCCCCGTGAGAATGTAAGCCACTCCTCAGGAGGTCTCAGGGCCCCAAGGACAAGCCCTTGACATGGAGGTCAGCTCCTCAGACTCTTCAGACTCTGGAAGAAAGGGACATGTGTTTGACTCTGCTGTTTCCTCCAAGCTAGCAATGATCCAAAGATGCCAGAGAAATGCATAGTGGGGCTGCCTGTGACCCTGACCTGGTAGAGCCAACTGTGCCTGGTAACTGAGCCAGACCAAGGTCCTAGAAAGAGCTGCAGCAGCCCCAGAACCCTGGACTTGGAGTAAGGCCCCCCTGCAGGAGCCCTTTGTGGGAGTCCTGGTGCCATACTTGTCCCAAATCTCCAAGGATCTCTCCTGCCTCTCCCAACTCCTGGGCTCCTTGCCCTCCTTGCATTGGGACCAAATCCCTCCAATCTCACTCTGTTTTCACATAGCTTCTCCTAGGCCTCCGTGTCTCCATTCTTGTGTCAGGACACCTACTGTTGAATCTAGGACTTACTCTAATCTAGAAGAATCCTCATCTCAAGATCCTTAACTCAGTTACACCTGCAAAGACCCTTTTCCCAGTATGGCCCCAATTGCAGGTTCTGGGGATCAGGGCTTAGACCCATCTTTGGAGGGAACTACTCAATCAAGCCACCATTCTCAAAAGTCAAAGAATTAATTCTCCCTTGAGAAGGGAATGAGACCCTTTCCCACCTGGCCCAGGCAGGGCCTCTGAGGGAAGAACTCTGGGGAACACCCCAGGATCTGGGAGACCAGTGGGATCCTGGGGAGTGAGAACAGCATGGCCAGGTTTCCAAACCCCCGGATGACCTTCCCCTGCCTTTACCAAGAGCCATGGCTCAATCCCCACCCAGAGCCCAGAGCCCCTCAGGGTCCTGCTTGAGGGAAGGGGACACAGTGTACCTAAAGTTTTGTCCCTGAGCAAAGTTGGTCCAAGGGTGCCCAGGACCTAGGGTGACAGCATCCTAGGCCAGGCCCTGGGGCACCAGTGACAATGATAGCCAAGAAGGGCACTCATGCGGATGACAAACCAAGGCCTATGTACCTGCTTTGCATACATTGACCTGATCTATCAATCCAAAGACCGAGATTCTCCTTTCTCCTTCCTGTGAGCATCCATTTGCCACAGACCCATCCTCTTTTGTACCATAACCTTGTCTGAAATGCCCTCAAATCCCAAAAAGAGCTGGGCATGGTGGTGCCTCACACCTATAATTCTGGCACTCTTGAGCCGGGCGTGGTGGTGCACACCTCTAATCCCAGCACTTGGGAGGCTGAGGCAGGAGGATCGTTGCGAGTTCAGGGCCAGCCTGGGCTACAAAGTGAGCTCAAGGTCAGCCTGAACTACATAGTGAGACCCTGTCTCAAAAAGACTACTAATAATAATAATTATAATAATAATCCTGGCACTATTAAAGTTGAGGCAGGAGTATCGAGGAGAGTGCAAGGACAGCCTGGGCTACGCACTGAGTTCATGTCCAGGCTGCACTACATAGCTGGTCCTTGTTTCCAAAAAAAGCAAAAGTCCTAGGAAGAAAATGTTGAGACTGTCCTGTAGCAAGGGAGTGAGGGCCCAGGGCATCACAGTCCTTGCCAGGAGCCCTGCTGTCTGGTGGAAGTAGAGGCTGGTCGGCACCAGGCTGGAGCAGCTTTCCCCAGCTGTTCCTACTCTGTGGTGTTAAATGCACTGAACTTGGCCCAGGGTGCCTCCACACGCGTGTCCTTGTGCTGCGACAGCCCAGAGCCAGCTTAGCCCAGAGACCAACTGAAGCCCAGGTTAGGAACTTCAGTTCAGCACAAGCGCCAGCCATGTCCACTCCATGCTTTTCTGAGACAGGGTCTTGCTTTGTAGTTCAGGCTGGCCTTAAACTCACAATGTATCCCAGGCTGGCCTCAAACTCAAGGTGATCCTCCTGCCTCAGCCTCCCAAGTACTAGAATTACAAGCTTGTGCCACCACACCCAGCACTTCTCAAATGTTTTCAGAGTTGTAAGTCTTTGATCAGCAGCTTGGGTTTCAACCACAGACCAGGAGCACCAGGTGAAGCTGAGAGCAGCAGAAGGGAGATGTTCTCCTAAGCAGGTGAGCAGAGGTTTGCCCTCCCTAGGCTGGGGAACTCACAGAGCTAGGATGTCCACATCACCACGGTCACCATTCTGGGCTCTAAGCTGCCCCCAAGTTCTGCCCTGTGGCTCACTGCATCTCACTGTGGATCACTGCATTGGAGCCTATAGCCCCAAGGTGAGGGCCACTTCCCTGTGTCACAGGCAGTTTCATTTGACTTGGGTCAGACACCACACTGGGCTCCCCATGGCCTGGCCTTTGTGACCCTGGGAATCCCCCCAGCTTCATCCTGGCCCTAGCCAGGGGCCTGAACAAGTCCCACCTGCTCCTTTCCATGAGAACCCTGGGCTTCACAGGAGATGCCACCCTCAGCCATCTGAGGCAGCCCCTCCCTCTCACAGCACAGTGTTGCCATGGTGACAAAAACCACTCACACAGGGGCTCAAAAAGAGCAAGCAGCTCTCCACAGCTGCCTGGGGCAGCACGGGGCCTCCCCAAGCCCCCCTGCCAGCTCCACAGGAGTCCAGCCTCCTGTCCCCACCCCAGCAGGGGGCACAGCTGCCTGAGACCTTGTACCTGAGATTCTGCCACCATACCTGCCAGGAACTCTTGTCAGATGTCCCAACAGTTCGGCTCCCCTGCCCTGTGTGACTTACACACTCAATGGCTGCCCACCTGGGGTGGGCATATGGGCTGTGGCCATGTGGGCATTGTGCTGCCTCCACCCCAGGCAGAGCCCCTTGCCTCTCCGTGCTACTCCTTGCCTCCTGCGGACTGTTAGCAGCTGCTGCCTTGCAGGGCTGTGCAGGTTGTGTGCTTGAATGTGAGCAACCAGGAAAGGGGGAGAAGAGCAGAGGTATGGGCAGCAAGTGAGAGGGGTGAGGGGCAGAAGAGCCTGTGCCACAGACCCGAGACCCGGCGCAAAGGTGAAGAGGCAGAATTAGAGCGGCCCTTCCTCCTCATACTGGAAATCCCTTGGCATATCCACTCCATGCTTTTCTGATTCCAGCCATGCAGAGCTTTTCTATCCTTCCCTATCTCTGCAAAGTCCCTGGCAGAATTATTTTTAGAGTCTTTCTTACCATGTCAGGTGAGGGAGATAAATATCTAATGAGATAAGGTAAATGGCATGCACAAATTGTCCCTTGCCTGTGCATTCCCAAAGGGGACACCAGCACTCCATGTAGCCGTGGGGGACATTGAAGCCAGCCTTGAGCCCCAAGGCCCTACTGAGCGGGTGCTAGACACACACATGTCAGTCACCTCTGAGAGGAGGGTGCTTTGAGACTCTCTGGGTTGATGCTAATGGAGCTAAGGGGACCCAGAGACACAGGGAACAGACACGGAGGGTCCTTGGGGCAGGAAACATGGAGGAAACAAGGAAGTGAGGAAAGTGGACAGGATGAGGTGCCCATGTACAAGTGATTAAGAAAGGGGCTTCAGGGCCAGGGATATAGCTCAGCGGCACAAGCGCCTGCCTGGCACGTGCTAGGTCCTGAGCTCGATTCCCAGCACCAAAAAGAAAAAAAGGGGAGCTTCAGAGGCTGTGATATCTCCCTTTGGGGTTCCTGAAGGGAAAGAGTGAGGCCCTGACCCACTCACACATGCTGCCTCCTTCTGAGTGCTAAGCACTAGGGAACAAAGAAGCTAACACCTGCCTCACCTAACCCATGAGAGACCACTCACCGCCACTGAGCAACGGTCCTTCTCTGCCACCCTGGAGAGAAGGGTCAGGCTCTTCTCCAAAAGGGAGTCCCGCCCTCTGCCACATGGAGTCCTCATCTGCCCCAAAGGCCCTCTCTCAGTACAGGCATCAGTGCCATGCCAAAATGTCACTCCCGCCTCCCACCCCAGCTCCTGGATGCTCTTCTGATAGCGTCACCCCCAGTTCCTTGGGGACAGCAGTGTACAGTTCTGGATCTGACTCACTTTGGTGTTCTGAGACCAATATGGGAATTGGGGATACAGAGTAGGGGCTTGGAGCTCAGAGAGGGCCACACAGTACCCCTCCCTCCAGGACAGCCGGGCCTGCAGCCTCCCCGCAGCACAGTACTAAACTTAGTACTAAAGTTTAGTACCAGCACTAAACTTGCCCAAGATGCCCCCACCAACCTCAGAGCAGGAGCAGCATGGATGGTTGGGTATGCCTTGTATCCACAGCCAGCACCAAACTCTGAGCCAAAGCTGCTGCTGCCAGAGTGAGCCATATGACCCAGGCAGACACTCCAGTATCCACAGAGCCACCCATTGGAGCTACCAACCAAGCTGGGCAGAGCAGGCAAGGTGGGTCCCAAAGCACATGGTCCGTGAACAGAGAGCCAAGGATCATGGGCATGGCCCAGGGAGGACTGGGAGGGAAGTCAAGCCCCAGGGTCAGGGGCCCTGCAGGATGGGTGCTATAAAGAGGTCTCTGGGAGCCACTCTTGTTGAAGAGTAGCATGAGCAGGAGCAGCATGGATGATCAGGTATGCCTTGTGTCCACAGCCAGCACCAAGCTCTGAAGAGTAGCCATCAGCCTTCAACTCTGGCCTTGGGGTCTCAGAGGATGATTCCATACCCTAAGGACACAGCCTCAACTCCAGGGGGCTGGGAGGAGGCCTGGGCTCCTCTGAGACCCCTCAAGAGGGTGCTGGGCCAGGGAGTATGGGTCATTCCTATGTTAGGCTGGGGGCAGTACTGAGGGTACCAAATGTCACCATCAAGGTATTGGGGCATGCATCTTGTCCCCACTCAGGGGCCACCCACCCTGTCCTGGCCGTGTACCAACTTCTATGTGCACTGGCTCAGACTCAGCAGCTTCCCTGGGTGGAGCAGAGGAAACCCTGCAGGACAGTGCACCCCTAGAATGACACACCACTGCCCCCTAGAGATGTTGAGAATCAACGACATCAAGTCGAATTTTAGCCAATTAACTATCCCTCCTGATTCCCACAAGCCCTGGCCTCAGCCTGGGCTGTCACCTAGGCCAAGGGAAGCTGCGCTCAGAGGGCGGCAGCTCTGCCAGGCCTGAGCTGGGGGGCAGAAGGTGGAGGTCCTCTGCTTCCTGACAGAGACTTGAGGCCCCAAATTAAAAGGCCCTGTGGGAAGCAGCTAGAGCCTGGAGAGGGATCGGCCAGCCAGGAGCAGCCACTAGAGGTGACGAGCCTGGAAAGTGACCTTGGCTGCTGGAACTGCCAACAGAACGAGGCAGCAGGATAGCAAAGAACAGTCCAAGAGGAACTGAAGAAGGACAGTGGACAATGGCTGAGGCATTGATGGATAAGTGTCATCCCAGCCAGCCACAGTCCTCTGGCAGTCCTATTAGACACACTGTGAGGCCAGACAGTGGGCTGCTTCCAGAGCCAGGGAAGGAAGAGCTGGCACTCAAAGCTCTGCTTCGGGTGGCCCCAGAGAATGTCCCGCCCAACCTGTGACAGTGAAGGGAACTGAGGCTTAGGCAAGCTAAGGGGCTGACCCAAACCATAAAACATGGGAACTGCCATGGGCTGACATCAACCCAGCCTCCAATCCACCCCCTGCTCTGATCCCCAAGTAGCTCTCTGCTCACCCTATTTACCCTGGGGGACAGTGGTAGGGCAGAGGCCTTGCCCAGCAGGAGGCTAATGAAGGCAGGCTGCCGTTGTTCACAAAAGGTTCACCTTCTCTTCTTCCCAGTCAACTCCTACCCAGAGCACAGGGTGGCCTAGGGGAGCTCCCTGGAACAGGGGTACCATGGCAGGGCTGGGATTACAACAGCAGGGGCAATGCCAAGGGAGGACAAGGTGTGAAATGGGTGGCTGGGGAAGGCGCTTCTGGGGAGGTAACATTTGAGCAGAAACTGAATGAGGATGGGGACAGCCATGTAAACACCGCAGGAACAACATTCTAGGTAGAGGGAACAGCAGGGAGCCAGAACCCTGGCCCAGCAAGCATGCTGAGAGGAAGGCAGCAGGCAGAGAGCAGGTACAGCAGCAGGGGCATTGCCTATGTGCTGATGGATGGCACTCCAGAGTCTCAGGGCCTGGGGCTATAGCTTAGTGGCACAAGCGCCTGCCTGGCAAGTGCAAGGTCCTGAGTCCGATCCCCGGTACCATAAAAAAAAAAAAAAAAAGAGTTACAGGGTCTCTGCTGAAATCACATCAAACGCATTTAGCACCACATTCCTGAAATACCCCATTTGCTTTCCCCAAGACTCTTGCCAAGCCAAGAGGAAACTATAAGGGGACAGATACTGGACTGTCCTGATAAGTAGTATCTCAGGGACACTGGGAACTGGGCAAGCCAGTGTTATCTGTCCTAACTGCCTTCCTGCCATATGCTAAGTCAGCCAGTTCCCTAAAATGCTGGTCACACAATAGAACAAAGCCAGCCAAGGATGTCTCCACTTTGGAGTTGAATCTACAAGCCCCTCCCTAGCTGCTAACAGCAGCGAGTGAGACACAGCACAGTAGGGTGCTGTCATTCAGCAGCTCTCAGTATTTGCTCCTGAGCACTTGCCGGCTTGTCACCCTGGGACCTCCCCCGAAGTGCTGCTGTTGAGTATACACACCTCAGGAGTTTTCAGAGCAGCGCTGTTATGGAGCACGCACCCTTGTGTACCTTCTGAATAGTGCTGTTGGACCCCTACTCACTTCTGCACTTCTTTCCGTGCTTCCGTGGACCCTTCCCTATTAGTAAGTATCCACTAACTCATCCTCCCTTTAGTGCCTGCTAAGCCTCATCTCTCTCGAGCCATCTCCCTCTCAACAACCTTCTCCCTCTCTCCAGCATACCTAGCTGTGGATGACACAAGAGTGAGATCCTCTGAAGGGGAGAATGCCTGGTCCCTGGTGGGCAAATGGGGTCTGGGGTCCTAGCCCCTGTGGTGATGCAGCCAGAGTTCCCAGGGGAGGGGACAGTTGGGGCCATTGGGCACTAACCCAGCCCAGGCTTCTGAGCCACAATGTGGGGCTGAGGCAGGGAGGCCCAGGAGCCAGGAAGCCAGGATAGGGCCAGGTGGCTCCTGAGGCCGGTGCCTACCTTCCGCAGAGTCTATCAGGCCCCAGGAACAGCACAGGTGGACAGGACGCCCTGAGCTATACACAATGACTTCGCCTTCCCCTCTACCCCCAGAGGGAAACAGTGTCCCTGGCCAGGCGCCTGAAGCTGGGGACCAATGTGAGACCCATTGTTTGAGACTGGAGCTGGCAGGGGCCACGGGAAGCCCCAAGCAATGCCTTTCGTCCTACTGACGCAGATCCAGAACACAGTGAGGACCGCACACAGGGACAGCAGTGTCCTGCAAGATGAAGGCACTTGGAGCTGTGGTCCTGGCCCTGCTACTGTGTGGGCAGCCAGGTGCAGGGGTGCATGGTGACCCTCTGGTGGGAGGTGGTGCAGTCCTAGCCTACGGGGACCTCCAGGGACCCCCAACCTGGGACAAGAGATGGCCTTAGGAAGGACAGGATGGGAAATGGGAGCCTGGGAAGGAGAGTCCTGACTAGGCAGATGGGGGCTCCTTACCATCTCTTCCATGTTGGGCTGGCCCTCTGCCTCTTTCACTGTACCTGGGGCTGGATTCCCCAGACCTGGGGAGATAGATGAGGCTGTCCTGGGCTCCCAGCATCACTATGGTCCCAGCCTTAGGCTTGGCCTTTCCAACACTGCAGGGCTTTTGGGATCCCTGCCTTCTCCTGGCTTCCTCCTTCTGTGAAATGGGCAGGCCTTAATGTCAAAGATAGACATAGGAGTTTGGGGCTTGGCACCTGGCACTGAGTGTGTGCCCTCTGAACCTCAGTAGCTGAAATTTATGTGTCCCTGTATGGCCAGGCAGCAGTCAGGCACAGGAAGAGGAGGAGGATGACAGGAGTCCGGACAGCTACGGCTATGATGATGATGATGAGGAAGAAGAGACCCACAGCAGAGATAGAGGTACCCATCCACCCATCCCCAGGCTGCTGGGCTTCCTGCTCTGCTCCGGCAAGGATGAAGCAGATCTGCTGGTACCCAGACCATGTGACCTGCCCCACACCCCTTGCCCTCACCCTGCTGGCTCTCCCCTAGCTTCCCTTGGCATTAGCCTGCTCCCCACCTGCATGGTATTGCCTTAGGTCCTCATCTGCAAGGCTTGGTCAGACTTCCTTCTGGATCTTCACTGCCCACCTTAGGCAGGGCCACCGAGTAAGTGACAAGAAATGAGCAGAAAGTTTCCCCTGTAGCCTTGTCCTATTTCCTCCAAAAGCCCCCAGTGTAGATTCCTGCAGGGCAGGGTTTGAGGATGTCTAACAAGGCAGGCAAACAGGGACCTGGGAAGGCAGGCGCTGAGGGTCTCCTCAGCCTGATCCCGGCCTGAGCCTGGCCTCACCCACAGCACTGCCGTGCTATCACTGCCCTTTGCTACACCACGGGGACAGATGCGACCAGATACAGAACTGCTCCAGCAGTCAGGACTCCTGCGTCATGCTTGTTAGCCATAGCAACACAGGTAAGTGGATACGGCCTGGCACACATGCGCCCAGAGGCTGCCTCTGTGCCCCAACCCATCTCAGCACCTGTCCCCACCTCCCCGCCCCCAGATTCTGGTTCCCTGACCACCTACTCCATGTGGTGCACGGACTCCTGCCAACCCGTCATCAAAACCGTGGAGGGGACCCAGATGACCGAAACCTGCTGCCAATCCCCCATGTGCAACGTCCCACCCTGGCAGCACCCTCAAGTCGAGGACCTGCTGAATGGCAAAACAGGCAGTCCCCAGGACGACAGAGCCAGTCATCCCCAGGCCGGTGGGTCACATGCCCCCCCAAGCTGTCCCCAAAATGTGGGCACAGCCCTCCTATTCAGCCTCTTCACTAGCCTTTGGGTAGTGGGGACCTAAAGACACCTCCCTGCCCCTGCTCACACCTGGCCAGGCCAGCACTCTGTCCAGTTCTTCCCCTTACCCCTGTCACCAGCTTCAGAGAATAAATTTAGAGTGCCTTTCATGATCCATCCAACTCTGGACCTATTTGGGTCTGGGCCTTGGGCACCTGTATCCCTAGGACGCATGGTATCCACCAGCTCAGCGTCAGGCAGAGACAACACTGCATGCCTGGGGTACACCATCCTCACCTTTAACTTCCCAGCATGAAATTCCTCCGAACCCAGCTGTCATTTAGGTCAAGTGGAAGCCAGTGTTGGACAAAGTTCTTCCCCCACCTGTCTGGAGGGACAAGAATTTGGAAGTATTGTTGTTGTTGTCTTAAATAGTCTAACTAGGTTTCCCAGGCTGGGGCTCAAACTTGTAATCCTCCAGGCTCGGCCTGAGCAGCTGGGATCACAGACTGCGCCGCTGTGCCCAGCCTGGGAAGAAGCTTTGGGGTGGAAAGAGGCCCCAGGAGGCTACAGGGGCAGGTGCAGCAAGGGGAAAGCAGGAGGTACTGAGGAACAAGGGGAGAAAGGAAAGGAGGGAGGTAATCCTGTAGCCTCATTCCGTCCTCTGAACTCCACCCTTCTCCTCCCTGGCGGCATGGGAGAGGAGGCTGGAAGTGTGACAGTCAACTCTGTACTGGGGAGGGACAAAAAGGGCCTGTGGCTCTTGAGGTGGGAACCTGGATAGCAGAGCCCTGCCTAGGCAGATGGGGGCTCCTTAGCATCTCTTCTGTTGGGCTGGCCCACTGGCTGCTGGGCACTCTGCCTTCTGCACTGTACCAAGTTCTGCTTCACCAGCAGCTGGTGAATGGACAGAGCCCTGGGGTGAAAGGAAGACAACCTCAGCCACTAACCCAGCCTCAGTTTCCCTATTTGAACAGTAAGGACAGAGGTTTAAAGGACTCCTAGATTCCCACGAGCTCAACTTTGTCGGCTTTGGAAGTCCAAAGCCCTTTCCTGCCTGCCAACCCCATTCTATCATGCAGTGTGAGGCCTCCACTTGTCCACTCTCTCCACTTCCTTATCAAGAAAGTCTTGGGGCCTAGATGGAGGTAGGGAGTAAAGTCCCTGGGTGCAGGTGGCATCTTTTTCTCCTCCCTGTGAAAGGGAGCTGAAAGGTGTAAAGCTGCCCTTTACACCATGACGCATCGCGCTGAGCGTAAGGCAACATGGAGGAAGGCACCTAACCACTGACGACCAGAAGGCATATACCAGCTCTGCACTGCCTATCTCAGGATCTGCTTACCTTGGAGGGAAATAAACTTCTGCCACGTTGAAGCCAATTATTTTGGTTTCTGCTGCCTGCATTTTTACGCATGCACACACTCTGTCTCACTCACACACACAGCCCGCTGATACACAGCTCAGACTGCCTGGGCTGGAATTTTAGGCCCGCCCTCAGCAGCTCCATGACCTCCAGGAATCCCTGCTCCTCCAGCTCAAGCTTCTTGCCAGCTTGGTGCAGATTTCAGAGGGGCCTCCAGCCCTGAGAGTGCTCAGTGCTTGTGGGCTGTCGCTGTCACAGGACCCTACTCTGAGTGCATGTTTGCGGGAATGCCCATCTGTGCTAGGTCCTTACAACCCAAGCGACCTCACTAGCCATGTCTGACTAGAAACTCTGTGCACTACTACCTGTGTTCACAAAATTGCTCCTCAGGAGGGCTGTCTTAAAGCCACATGCAGATCCAAGGGGACGGTTTCCCATGACCCTCAACTTCTGATCCTTTTGAGCTTCATGAGAGGGAACTAGGACTCAGGGCTCAGTCTGAAGTCACTGACTCCAGGACATGTCCTGACCTCTATTACAGTCTCTTCTCCCAGGGTCCCCACCCCATTCCCAGGGAAGGCAAATGCACAGCTGACCCCTCACTGGGCTCTGACCTGACTTCCCCTCCTGAAGGCAGAGAATAAGCAGACACGTTCTGAACACCCCAGTGCCACTGCCAGGAACTATCCCAAACACAGTCTAAGCTGCCCCACAGAGCTTGCTGTCCCAGCACCCAGAGGGTTTTTGCTATGCTGTCCAACATGGGCACAGTTGGGGCCCACCGACAAAGGAAAGAGACTATAGCTCCTCTGGGTCCCACACTGAGTGGCTGCAGCTCCAGGATCCAGGACCAGCTCTTCCTGCCAACCAAGGGTACCTCAGGCCTTGAAGCTGAGGCGCCAGGAGGCCTGAGCTGCTGCAGCAGAGGTGGGAGACTGGATGCTGGCCAAGGTCATTGAATTCCCACAGTGCAGGCCAAATGGGGCAGAGGTACCAGTGGATAGTGACAGCCAAGACAGCCTAGGTCCTGCATGAAAGCAGTATAGGACATGAGCTCCAGGAGGAGTAGCAGAACACCAGGTGCACTAACAAGGTTGTGTGGAGCCCACCGTTCCTCATTCAGCTGGGCAGCAGAGAACTGAGTGCAGCTGGACACCAGTCACAGGATTCATGTTGTACCTCGGCTCCCCGTGGCTCCTGTAACAAATTACCACAGACACAGCAATTACAAACAACGAACATGTGCCACAGTGCGAGAGGTCAGCATTATTATGGTTTGGGTTTTAAATGTCCCCCAAAAGCCTGGACCCAGCCTTTGGCATTATTGGGAAATGGAGGAATTTTTAAGAAACAGGGCCTAGGAGAAGAGCCCTTGAAAAACCTGGTGTCTGTCTGTCTGCCTACCTGTCTCTCCCTCCCTCCCTCCCTCCCTCTCTCCCGCTCTCCCTCTCTCCCCCATCTCCCTCTTCCTCTCCCTCTCCCTCTCCCTCCCTCTCTCTCCTGTTTCCTGGCCTCCACAAGGAAAGCAGACATCCGCTACACACTTCCACCAAGAGGTGCTGCCTTGCCACAGGCTAAAGGCAACGGGACCAAGTGGCCATCACCAGGAACCTCTGAAACCATGGACCAAAATAGCGCTTTCCTCCTTCTGAGTGGAATTAGCCTGTTAGGGAGGGAGACCTACTCATCCCTCCAGATAGAGCAAGTAGGACATGCAAAGATGGCCCTGCAATTGCCTGTGTCCTATGGAATCTGCCTGGCTAAAGCTCAGAGCTCTCCCTAATCAGGTCACTCACTGCAAAGTCATGGACATCAGAGGTCCTGAGGCCTAAAGGGTAGACTGCAGGTTGAGAAGAAGCCTGGTGCCCCATCTTGAGGGTTGGAAAAGACCCAGAGTGACCCTAAGGCTTCAGGATAGGGTCCACCAGGGCCGAAGAATACCTCCTCTGCTCCATCTGGCCCTCCTTTTTCTCTTCTATAAATCTAAGGTTTGCTAGGAGCTCACTAGAGGAGACCTGGCTGGCCCAGGAACATGGGGTGGGGCAGGGGTACAGCGATGTGGCCAGAACCAAGGCTTTGAGCCTAGTCACCATGACAGACACCCATCTGGGAACACAGCCTTTTCTCATGGGCCATGGCCAAGCTTCAGCTGGGGGACATGGTCAGATCCAAGCCCAGAATCCCAGGGCACCTCGGCTAGGGGACAAAGCCAAAGATACAAGAGCCCCTGCAATTCCGTCCTCCCTCTGTAGAGCACCACAGCACAGGTTGGGTGGGAGTCACAGCTTGCAGTGAGGTGCTGCCGGCCTCCTTTCCCACAGCCTCTGTTCCTCAGCTTCTACCCTGTTCTCTGTATAGTTGAGCATTTGGCCCATGTTAGTGTTCAGCAGCCATTGCCCATACTTCAGCTGCTCTGCTGAATCCAGGGCTCTCTCCAGGCCCAGTGCAGGAGATACTCTGCAACCCCCCGCTTTTCCCTGTGTATCCCTCTCTTGACTCAGCACAAAGGATCCCTGGTTTTCCTGGCTGATACGAAAACACCGGGCAAACCAGCCTAAAGCAGGACCAGAGCCTGTGCTCTCCAGCTCTTCCTTTTCCTGGGCAGCTTTGGGGCTCTCGAGGACCTGCCCTGTGCTGGTGCCTGAATCCTCACTCCAGCACTTTCACATACTTGTGTCAGGAGCTGAGTGGTGGTGGAGATTCCCTACCCTGCACCGTCACTGCCCCTGAGCACTTAGGCTTCAGGCTGCCATGATGGTGAGGTACCAAGGTGAGCTGGTGAAATACTGCCTTCCCTCCTCTCACCCCAGTGCTGCCAGTGCCAGGTTTGGGGGTCACACTGTGGGCTGAGACTTCTGCCTGCCAAAGGTCCTGGGAAAGGACACAGGGTTGTACTGGGCCAAGCAGAGCTCAGGGGCAAGGATGAGGTCAACAGAGACAACCCCTGACTTCCCAGAAGCTGGCCTGGTTGGCCCACAGGAGACTCAGAGGGGTATTGAAGGGCTGGCTTTTTGCAAAAAAAAAAAAAAAGTACATGTGCCCCACATCATGACTGAGGAATCCCCAGCCCTTCCTTCCGTCTGGAGACTGTGGCAGCCTCTATCCTCACACGCTCATTTAGCTAATGCACACACCGCCTCCTCTGGGGCCAGCCCCAGGACAGGGACCTGGCTGGAGAGATGCACTTTTTCTGGCAGAACCCCATTTGCTCAAGTATGGTGACAAGGAGGGACACATGTGTCCCACAAGCTTGTGGTACCTGGAAGGGGAAAGGTCCCAACCTGCAGACCAGTCTCTGGATGGTCGCCTGAGTACCAACCCAGAGGACACTCTTCCTTCCTCACTGGGGCCACCCTGATAAGCTGGTATAGTGAGAGGGGATGCCAGGCTCTAGAGAGTCAAAAAGGGGCCCAGTCCAGCAGGCAGACCCTCCTTGGGTCCCACTGTTCAGGTCCAGATGGACACACCCCCCACAGTTCCTGAGGGTTCCCCTCCCAGGTCAAGTGTGTCCTGTGTGTTCACACCATTCGACAGTCACCTCTCCTTCTCTTGCCTGACCCTGGCCCTGCTGAAAAGTGACAGGGCCCAGGGACTCGGCTTATCTGATACTTTTCTATGAATTTCCTGCCTCACAGGACAGGAAGCAGACATCCACAGTCCACCTCCTGCTCCTTACTCTGGACTGTGAGAACTTGCTGAGGAGCAGGTACTGTACCCAAAGCAGGAAATTCCTGAGGAAGGAGCCTCGTTATCAGTGCCCACCCAAGACCACAGAGTTTACAGAAGCCAGTAGACATGGGGACAGGCTGGTGCAGCTGAAGGCAGAGCAGGGCCACCTCTGCACCAAGTTCCCTGACACCAAGGGCCACTACAGGAACTTTCCAGGACTGAGATATCACCAGCTCAGTATTGTGGAAGACAGCACCTCCTCCATCTGACCTCAGGTGTGCATCACAGGACTCCCGCCCAGCAGACTGTGACAGGGTCCAAGACATGGGGGTCTGGCTGATTGAAAGGGAGCTTTATTTTGGGTATCAGGGGCTTCTCAAAGGCAGAGGCACCTGGGTAGTCACCTTGGTGTCTCAGGTGCTCACCCAAGAAAACTCTGACCACGTGACCAAAGCCTGGCCATGGTCCCAACTAGAGAATCCCTCAGGAAAGTCCACAGAGAAACAGGAAATACTCCAAAATAGAAAATTCTCTGCAAAAGACCCCATGGGGGGACACAAAGACAAACCAAAGTGGAAGGACACATGCAAACACATGGGACAAAGAATTCTGTCTACAATCCATCTACCACCCATCCCCAAACTCAACAGAAGTTCGGCAAGGCCAAAATAAAAAACAGTGGCCACATCAAATGGGGGTGAGGATGCAGAGAAAACCAGGTCATTTGTGCACTGCTGGTAGGGATACAAAAGGGTGCAACT
>NW_004955454.1:1979739-2010299 GCF_000276665.1 Chinchilla lanigera
AAAAAAAAAAAAAAAGAACAACAAACCGACCGACCGACAGCTCTTCGCTCGCTAGCTAGCTGCGGCTGGGGTGGAAGAGCGCCACCACCGAGACGTGGGGAGGCGGCTCCTAGAGCGGCGCCGGAAGGAGCGAAGCCGGGCTGGGGGCGGGGCCAGCTAGGGGCGGAGCCCGGCGAGGCCGGGCGGTGAGGCTGGAGCGCGGCTCCCAGAGCAGTGCCGGAAGAGGCGGGCCTAGGTGTGCACCGCCTGCTGCTGGTGGGGCGGGAGCGGCGGGTTGCAGCGAAGAGGGCGTGCTTCTGCCGCCTGCCCGCCCGCCGCCGGCGGTGCTCGGCCGGGCGTCTGCGCCTCGGGGCGGAGACGCTCGCGACCCCTGGTCTCCACCAGGTACCTCCCGCGTTCGTTAGCGCTCCGCGTCCCGGAACTCGCGGTCCCACGGAAGCGCCCCGGGGGCCGAGCTGTCTGGGCGCCAGGAGGCCTGCATGCTGCTCCCCGCACGACCGCTCCACCTGGGCGGAGGCCTGTCTCGGGCCTGGGCGTGGGCCGGCGGCGGTTCTGGACTCACCCTGGAGGGTCCAGTTTCCGAGTCTGCGCTCCCGAGGGCGAGGCGGGGAAAGAGCTAGCTAGCTTCCCACGGGGGCTGACCGGCTGATTGATGCCAAGATCTCAGGACCACAAACCAGAGGCTTCACCCAGAGAGGTGTAGGAGCCACCTTGAAGTTGCACAGCAAAGCGGAGTCTCCTGGCTATTAGCCAGTGAGGACTGAGCTGCCTTATATTACCAGCCCTCTTTGAGGCCTGTGAAGTAAGAGGACCAAGAACACGGTCGTTATGGTATATGCTGTTTGTAACAATTACTTCATTTTTCAGTGTGCACAGCCCCTGCCTTAGGGCCTGCCAGCTGAAGTTGGGCAGAGAAGACTGTTTCAAAGTGTTTCCTGAGCTCCACGTATGTCAGGAACTTGGGGACACCAAGACAGTCCTTCCCTCGAGAATCTTACCTTGAAAGGAAACCGGCCTGTGTGGGACCAGCCACACGGGGAGTGACAAGTGCCCTGGTGGAGGAAGCACTGGTGTGGAGCCACAGAACCCCACACTGGCCCCAAGCCCGCAGCTGTCAGGCCCAGTAGCCTCCTCCAAGTGGAGTCAACGTAGAGCCAGGGTGACTTCACATCCTGCTTTGGGCAGCTCAGCCCACCAGGTGGGACACGAGCGGAGAGTGCCCTTTTGTGATGCTTCTTGGTTTAACCTGTTCTCCGCTAAAGCTAGATCCTAACCACAGTTGAGCAGGGACCAGGTGCAGTGGCTGGGGCCTGTAATTAGAGCTGTTCTGGAGGCTGAGGGAGGAGGATCACAAGTTGAGGCTGGGCAACTCAAAAAATGAAAACCCTGTGTTCCCTGGGTTCAACCCCCAGTACTAGTAGGTAGGGAGAGTGGCTGTGTGAGCCTTTGCCCTAGGTGACAGAGCACCCCTGTCCTCAGTACAGATGCCGCCTTATTCCTGCAGCCTCCCCCATCCGCCGGTGTCCTTTTTCACCTTCAGATCTGCCTCCCACTTGCCACTGAGAACTATCTCTTCTCAGAAGTCATCTCCAGGTAGTGGCCTCGGAAAATGATGTTGGCGTGAGTCCAAATCATGCTTGTCTAAATGTTTTCATTTAGGAAAGATGACATTCTCAGACTTGTTGTGAGATCAAATATGTACAGTCACATCATGCCAAGCATCTCTTCACAGAAAACTTAGAGTGCTTCTATGCTAAAGCGTGTGTCACTTGCGGTATGTTTCCCCTCCATTTCCGGGCCAGGCTAGATGCCAGCCTCAGACTCCAGTTTGGTGGACCAAGAACTAATACAAGTAAGGTGGAATATTGTTATCTAAAACATTATATTTTGCAGTAAGAGCTGGCAGAATCCTGGGCCTCTGAGTGAGCAAGAGTCCCAGGTCATGGACTCCTTGCAAAGCATCTGCAAGAACAAGTCAAGTAGTAGATACAGTCTGCTGTGCTCACATATACAAGGGGCAGAGTATGCTCCTGATCTGTTGGGAGTTTCTTTCACCAGCAGTTTTTTAAAGGGCCTGAAGTTTCTCAAGGTCTTATACTGTAATCCATAGTTAACATTGAGAGAGAAACTGATCAGGGAAGCTCAGAAAAAAATAGCAGAGTTATCTTAATTTATATTTTTACAGTGCTGGGGATTAAAGCCAGAGCCTAGTGCACTCTGTTACTGAGCTATACCTCCAGCCCCTGGAGCAGGATTCATAGACACAAACCGAGCAACTGCTGCTACAGAAACCAGGGCTCTGCTTGTCCTTTGTCACTGGGGTTGACTATGTATTCAGACTGATACTGAGATTGAGATGCTGTCAAATGCACTTACAGACAGGAAGTATCAAGTCTTCCTCTGTGAGCAGCCCTTAAGAAAGATATTTGTGTAGGAAAACTCAGACAAAGCCAGCTGAGGCCTAGTTGAAGTTTTGGCCCTAAATCCAAATGAGAACCTCGAAGCTCAGGCAAGAAGGCAGGAAAGTCAGCCGGAGCAGAACTAACGCTGCCACCCACCCCCATGCCTTTTGGGGTAGCAATGAAGATTAGCTATACAGGTGTTTGTCCAATGCTTGGAACAGAAGATGTGCCCCTAAAGTGACAGTTAACTCTTTTGATTTCTGAGTCATTCAACAAATATTTAATGAGGTACTTACATGTTCCAGGAGTTGCCACAAAGCACTGGGAGAGATAGCACATGAACAAAAAAAAAGGCCATGTTTAATCAAAAAGTTAAACCAGGCCTGATTGCACACCCCTCAGCTACTTGGGAGGCTGAGGCAGGAGGATAGAGGATATAGGGGCAGCCTAGGCAATTCAGTGAGAATTTGTCTCAAAAAATAAAAAGGGCTGAAGGTGTAACTCAGCAATGTGCCCTTAGGTTTGATCCCTGGCACTGGGAGATAAAAAGAAGTTTAGATGGGTAAATAAGGAGGGAACATGGGACAAGCTAAGGGAAGAAGTGTGTAGGGCTAATAGGGGCCATCAGAGTACAGCTCTGCAGGGCTGGGGCCAGCTCTGTGCAGACCTCTAGAAGCAGGAAGCAGTTGTGCATGTTTGGAGGCCCTAAAGCTGGCCAGAATGAGGGCAGGGAGAGGGCTGGGGTGTATTGGGCTTGTCAGTGTGAGGGAAAGCCTCTCCCCTTTGAGCAAGGATGAGAAGGGTGGGCTTTGCTGTCAGCTCTGGTCCAGTAAGAAGCAGTTCCATCCAGGGCAGGACCAGGCTGTGAGTGATAAGTGCACCTCCCACAACCCATAGCATCAGCGTACACCAACTGATCTCAGTCTGAGCAAGTGGGGGAGTAAGAAAGGGTCAGTTTGGGGAAGTGAAGAAGCAAAAGCCAGGTGGCAGCTGTTGATGCACAGTACACGCGGCGTCCTACTGGACATGGGTGGAGACCCTCTCCATTACCATAGGAGGAGAGTACCCAGCCGGTTGATGATTGACAGTGTCACTCACTGAGATGAAGCTGGGAAAGGGTGAATGAGGGGTAACTGAGGAGTCTAGCAAGGTGCAGCTCTGAAGGCACATTTGATGTGGTGTCCCCCTCCTGCCTTTCCAGGAGCAAGAGAACAGCTGCCATTTTCCTGGAGCAGAGCTTCAGCTGCACACGCAGGACGTGGCAAGCCACCCCTGCAGGACTAGAGTTAAGAGAAGGATCAGGAAACCCATGACCTCAAGCCCTCGGCCCTCCTTGGCTTCCAGAGTGCTTCCTGACTCCCAGGATCGGTGATGGAAAAGCCTGCAAGCAGGAAGAAGACAACTCAGGCCCCAAAAGAGGAAGCAGTTGTACAAGAGGCCACTCTCAAAGAAGAGAAAGCATCAAGTGCGAAAAGGCCAAACAGGAGACGTGCACGGGCCAGAAAACATCGCAGAGAGCCAACTCTGAGCCCTGAGGATGAGGCACATCTTTTTGATGCCTTCGATGCCTCATTTAAAGATGACTTTGAGGGGGTCCCTGTGTTTGTTCCCTTTCAGAGGAAGAAACCCTTTGAGTGCAGTGAATGTGGACGAATATTTAAGCACAAGACAGATCACGTTCGCCATCAGAGAGTTCACACGGGAGAAAAGCCCTTTAAGTGCGATGAGTGTGGGAAGACGTTTCGGCACAGTTCTGATGTCACTAAACACCAGAGAATCCACACTGGTGAGAAACCCTTTAAATGTGGGGAGTGCGGGAAGGCCTTTAACTGCGGCTCCAACCTCCTGAAACACCAGAAAACACACACAGGCGAGAAGCCCTATGAGTGTGAGGAGTGTGGAAAAGCCTTCGCCTATAGCTCCTGTCTCATCCGCCACCGGAAGCGCCACCCGAGGAAGAAGCACTAAGCAGTCAGCGGCCTTTGGCGCTCTGAGTTTGTGCCGATGCACCATGGCTTCTCTCATTCACGGAAGCCGCGGGGGTCAGGTACAATGTACCAGGTGTGCCTGTGGCTGCCTGGTTCTGTCATCACCAGGAAAATCCCCCTGCGAGACGTGAGCAACTGACCCAGCCCGGGAAATCTCTGTACCAAGACACAGTATAGATAACACTGTAGCTACTCATTTTCTAAGATACTTCATGCCACTCGGGCTCAGCACCAGAGACACACAGCACAAGCCTTGAAACAGAGCAACACCCAGCAGGAGCAGCACCTATTGCTGGTGAGGGCCCAGTGTCTTCTGCATCAGTCCTTCCACCAGCACATCTGCAGACTCCAGTCTATGACACTCGGCTCCCTGGGTCTCTGAGCCCAGCCCCCTGCAGCTGAGAAGGCACTGAGGACCTCAAGCTGGATCACAGCGCTCTGGCCAGCTCAGTGGACCCGAGTACCCACTGGGTGGCACCAGCTCTCACTTGTCCTTACATAGCTGGCTTCTGTCCTTGGGCTGGATCACCATTCCCTGAGTTCAGGCCTTGTCCCCAGAACTGGGCCATATTGTGTGCCCTCCTGTCCTGGCTGTCATCTCAAACGGACAGCCTGACTCTCCTGGATGGTCTCATCAGAAATAGGCCCTGTATGCCCTTGAACACTGCCACCATGGGAGATTCCTTCCCCAGACATGCAGTGGGGCCCAGTTGTCATCAACAGCACCATTGTCAGCTTTGATTCACTTGAGCTAAAGACATAACAGTGGCCCTGCCCACCGGTGGCCCTCCACTCAGGTTAGTACCACTTCCCTGTCTGTCCCCAAGTCCTCCCTAGCCCAAAGCAAGTTCACATGGCTGTGCTTGTGCTCAGTGTCCCAAGAGTGATCTGGATGGGACTCTGCCCTTGGGTACTAGTTTGCAAGAGAGTAGCAAAGTAACTTTGCTGACCAGGAGGCTTTTATTGGGAAAGTGTTGGCACCTGTTTTCAACTGTTAGAACACAAATTAATAGTGGCCTTAGTCTTCAGGGACTCAGCCCTAAAATAAGGGTCCCTGGCTGCAGATGGGCTTGTTCATCAGGTAGTCAGAAACTGGGAAATAGGGGGAGGGGGTTGTCCAGAAAGATCAAGTGTGGTCACCGTCCCTGTGGAAATGTCTTATCCAGTGTCCATTCCTGTTGGAATCTTCCTAAAAGCTATACTATTAATTACCCCTGCATGGGTGGCCCCAACCAGCTCATCATTGTGTCACAAGTTGTGAGGCCGCCATCCTTGAGTGGCCCAAAGCAAGCCTCCTTCCATCCACCAAGAACACTCTCATCCCTGTGTTCACAGCTCTGCCTGCGAAGTACACCTTTCCTCCCTGACCACACATTGGCCAGTGGCCCAAGGAGCCCCTTGTGGCTGATAGGAGCCTGAAGCATTGCCAGTGGCTGTCTTGTGAAGAGGCATTCAGATCCCTGCTCCCTTGAGCCCATTTTCCAGGTAAGTCTCTCTGTACTGTACACACACACACACACACACACACACACACACACACACACACAGCCTAGAATAGGAAAATAAAATTCATGTAAGTCCCCAAACCAAATGAAAATCTGGTACAGGAGTTTAGCCCCTGGCCTGGTTAACTCTCTATAGGAGAAGGCCCCAGACCCCAGCCTATCACCTTCCAGGTCTTACCCCATAGAATAGCACCTCAAGTCCTTAGAATATTCTCAGGCCAGATTTCCCTGGCTGCAGTCAGCTGACTGCTCCAGAGAGACCGGGGTACCACCTGCACCTTTAGGGGGAACCTCAATGGCATCACCTGCACTGGCAGGAGGACTTCAGGCACCCACCATCTTCCACAGGGAAAGATATTCCAGGTGGAGGACCTCCCACCCTGGGATCTACTTGTTCAGGTGCTGTTGGGATCATCTTGTTCTACCCATGCTGGGTCACCTAGGACTGCTCTCCCCAAGAGAAAAAAACCTTAGAGTCTCAGAAATGGAGATTTAATGAGGCAAAATTATGCAAAGGCAGATGTCAGCTGGTGTTGGAGACAGGCACATGTACTAACACTGGGTGGGGGTCTGGGTTGGAAGAGCTGCCCACGTTGCTGGTACAGCTGGAACCTAGAGCATAACTGCCCACTAGTTGGCAGGGCGGCATCGGTACCTCGGGGGTCCTGGCCTCCTGGCTCAGGTGCTGGTTACTAATGATACATGATAAGATTTTCAGCGGTGGGTACATAATATTTTTAGGGGCACAGTTTACTTTCAAATGTTGAGCAAAAAACTGTAGCAAAAATATATGTACCCTGAATGAGCCACGTAGCAGATTGGCCAAGGGTCAGTCCCTCATAGACCTAGATCAGACGCTGGCAGATGTTTTCTGTAAAAGGCCAGATAGAAAATGTCCTTGGCTTTGTAGCTGTGCAGTCTTTCTGAGCAACCCAACTCCACCGTGTGGTGAAACAGCGGGTATAGATGACACCGGACAAATGAGCATGACCGTGAACCAAGTAAACTTCACAAAACTAGTGCCGGCAATATAGCTCAGTGGTACAAGCGCCTGCCTGGCAAGGTCCTAAGTTGATTCCCGGTACTGGAAAAAAAGAAAGAAAAAAAAAAAAGGCTTCACAGAACTAGGCAGTAGTCAGAGTTTGCCAACCCCTGTCCATGCAAAGGGTGTGTGAGAGTTCAGGCTACAGGGAACTTGCAAGCCTATTCTTTGCGAGCTTTCTACGGGTCTTAAAGTCCTCCAAAAGTAAATTTGTCCAGGAAGCCAGGAGTCCTAGATGCAGAAGTGGATGGAGCCGCCAGTGGCAAAGACTGCTCAGAGCATATCCTCTGCTATTTGATGTGGGAGGATAATGGTGTGGACACAGCGCAGAGCACTCACACATGCCCTAAGGGTATCTGAATTTGTTTGTATTTTTTTTCTGAATTTGTTTTTAATTGAATTACTGTAGTATTGCAATAACTTTTTCGTTTTACCAGTAGGAAATGTCCCTTTTAATGAGTGCACAATGAGCCATCGATTAGAAAAGTTGGGGCCAATCTAACCGTTGTTGAAGCTGGACACCTTGGATGTTTCTGATGTATACTGTTATAAATAATGCCACAATAAATGTCTTTTCAACAGTTAGGACCAATAGGACAAGCCCAAGACATGGAATGCCATAATGCTAAATACCTGCCCCATACTGGGCTGCACAGACACCTGCAGCAGTGCACAGACCGCGGGTGGCTCCGTGGCCCTCCAGCACCTGGTAGGTGGGGTCTTTCTTTTACCCGTTCACTGAGGGAAAAGATATGTGTTTTAATCTAATGCCCTTAATTTCTGGGGAGGAAGTGGATGGTGGCGAGCACAAGCCCTGCCACCCGAAATCACCTACTTGGCCTCTGCCCTGGTAGCTGTGGGCCCTTAGGTGCATCACTGAGCTGCCTTGTGCCCCAGTTTCCTCAGATGTAAAGTAAGATACTGACAATGCTCAGTACTCTAAGACCACTGAGAACTCAGGATCTTGATACGTGATGGTCTCAGTACAGTACTGGTTCATACTGATGGTTTAACAAATGCCAGCGCAGTGGCACATGCCTATAATCCAGCACTCAGGAGGCTGAAGCAGGAAGATCAAAGCCTGGGCTGCTTAGTACGTTCCAAGACAGCCTGAACTACATAGTGAGACCCTGTGTCAAAAACAAATAAATTGTTAAAAAAGCAAAAAGCAAATGTTAGCGCTTCTCACGTGTTCACATTGTTTTTCTTTTTTTCTTTTTTTTTCTTTTTTTGGCTGTACTGGGGATAAACCCAGGGTCTGTACCACTGAGTCACATATTCTTAATGAGACCAAATACTTGAGACCCAGAGTGCTTCTGGGAAAAGGCTGAAACTGAATTCAACTGAACAAGCATGGAAAACAGCAAAAAGATTTTTTTTTAATGCACCAGGAAATTAAAAACGTGTGTGTATTTATGTATATATAGTTCATGATTCTGAGAAAAACTGCACAACTAGCCAGGCATGGTAGCGCATGCCTGTAATCTCAGCACTTGGGACGCTGAGGCAAGAGAATCACCAGAAGTTCAAGGCCAGCCTGAGCAACATAGTGAGTTCAAGGCCAGCCTGAACTACAAAGCAGGACCCCATCTGGAAAAAATAAAACAAAAACCTGCACAGCCAAACTAGACTCAGCCTGCCATCCATCTCTTGCTGTCGCCCTTTTGGTGCTGAGTGGCTCATTTCCCATTTCTTCCAAGATGACCATCATAATGTCACAGTACTAGCACCATGCCTTTTAGGTCCACAGCATTTGGTGTTTTGTTGTTTAAATGGAATTCACTTGCCAGGAAAAAGAAAACCTGAATGACCTGAGTTGAAGACAAAACACATTGAAAGTTCTAGGGAACTCAAAGCTCAGTAGTGGTGCCACTCACCAGGACTGCTGGGTCAGTGCAGCCAACAGAACTGATGGCATGTGTGCTTGGTCACTGCAGAAGAGCCCCAAACCAGCAAGCTGAATGCCTGACTGAGATACAGAAAAGAACATAAGCCCAGACTAGAAAGCAGGAATGAATATAGCCAATGGGAATAGAAACCACTGAGAGGGTAAAAATCTAAAAAGACTTTGAAAGGACTATTAAAAGCTGGGCTTGGTGTTACACGCCTATAATCCCAGCACTCAGGAGGCTGAGGCAGGAGGATCGTTGAGAGTTCAAGACCAGCCTGGGCTACAAAGTAAGCTCAAGGCCATCCTGAACTGCATAGCGAGACCCTGTCTCAAAAAGACAAAAAAAAAAAAAGAAGGACTATTAAAATGGACATCCTCGCCCAAATAACGGAGGAAAAGCAAACAAAACAACAGGAGTGAGAAGGGAGAGAAAGTAACTCAAGGAGAGTAGCGTAAAGAGCCCCAGGACACTCACGGACCCTTACAGTGGATAGTTTAGTCTTTCTGAAAAAACATCAAGTCCAGACAAATACAATCTGTTCAAGAAACAGCAGCTCTAGTTATATGTGAGCATGTGACTCAGAGAACAGAAAACACTCCCTTATTTTAGGGAGCAAGTATGACTTTGAAATCCAAATTACGGCTCAGTATGACTCATGCACATAGATCCAAAAGTCCTAAACAAAACACCAGCAAATCGTATTCAGCAGAGCATAATAAAAACAAGACAGCTAAACAGATCAGGCTTATTTAGGAAGCCATGTTTGGCTCCAGATTGATATAACTTACCACATCAGTACACTACAGGGGGAAAGGAACACCTTACTGTTTCAGCTGCAGAAAACACTGTAGCTAAAATCAGTGTTGTCTTGGAGGCTCTAGCCTGTGCAGTAAGACAGGGCTAATCTATGTAAGCTTAGAGTGGAAAACCCTAATTGTCATGATTAGCAGATGATGTTACTGGCTAAGTAGGAATCTCAAAGTCACAAGCTATTGAAATTATTAGGGAGTTGGTAAGATTGTTACATAGATGAATGTACAAAAGTCATTTGAGACATACCTAAGAGAATCAGAAGCAGAGACTCAAATGGAGACCTGTGCATGGATTCTGACAGCAGCGTTGTTTGGTGATGGTAAAGCAGATGAACACATGCACAACATGCAGAGAATACGCAAGAATGTGCCACTGGCCAGTAAGACAGGGAAATTTCGATTCATAGATAAATCATGAAAACATGATTCTTAGTGAAATAAGCCAGACACAGGACAAGTGCTGCATGAGTCCATTTATATGTGAGACCCTGAGAGGAGGCAAGTGTGTGGAGAGAAAAGGTAGAATAGTGGCAAAAACCTGTAACCCCAGCCACTTGAGCGGCTGAGGCAGGAAGATTTCAGGTTCAAAGCCTGCCTGTATAAGTTAGCAGGATTGTATCTCAAGGTGGTGGGAATGGAGTTTGTCAGTGGAGTAATTGCCTAGCATGCACAAGGCTCTTGGTTCAGTCCCCAGGAATGAATGAATGAATGAATGAATGGCATTTAAAAATACAAAGGAAAAAGTTGATAGGTTTTTTTTTTTTGAGGCATGATCTCACTATATAGTTCTGCTGGCCTTGAACTCACTATGTAGCCAAGACTGACCTCAAATTCAAAGCAGTTCTCCTGCCTCAGCCTCCTGAATGCATAAAAAGTTGATTATTTCCATCATACTAAAATTCACAACATGGGCCAGGGATATAGCTCAGTCACATAAGCACCTGCCTGGCAATTGCAAGGTCCTGAGTTCCATTCCCAGTACATACATACATACATACATACATACATACATACATACATTAAATAAAAAATAAAATTCACAAATTCTAGGGAAAGGAAGGGGATGTAAAAAGGATTGAGATGTGTTATGTACATTACTAACCTCCCATAATGAGTGTAATTATTATGTACTGCAAACATGTATTGTATTAATAAAAACTTAAAAACCCTCGTGAATGAGGTTAGTTATCTTACAAAAGAGGTTTGAAATAAAAATTTTTAAAAATCACAGCTGGGTGTGGTGGTGCACACCTATGATCCCAGCACTTGGGAGGCTGAGGCAGGAGGATCGTTGCAAGTTCGAGACCAGCCTGGGCTACAAAGTGAGCTCAAGGCCAGCCTGAACTGCATAGTGAGACCCAGTCTCAAAAAGACAAAAAAAAGGGGACAGGGATATAGCTCAGTGGCGTAAGCGCTTGCCTGGCAGGGCTGAGGTCATAAGTTTGATTCCCAGTACCAAAAAAAAAAAAAAAGATCACAACTTCTGCTCACCAAAAGAATGAAAAGATAGGTGGCCACCAGGGAAATGACATTGTGGTCCAAGAGCTGGCTATAGCAGAACATGTGCCTTGGGATCATAAAATTGCTTTTTTTAACCTTTGGACACACACAATGGCTGCCTACTCCACACCTGTGGACAGCCAGTCTCCTGGAAGGTTCTGTAATCCCACCTTCCCCTCCCTTCCTAAAAGAGGACTTGGAGATGGCAGCGCCACATACCAAAGAAAGGAGCCAAGGGCCAAAGGCACCTGTGAAGAGCCCAAGACCTCTTCACGAGGTAAGAAGCAAGTATCTGCTGTACTGAGACCATCTGGGGGCTGTTGGTCTTCATGCCAGGTTATTCTCACCACCATAGCAGCAAGTGACTGGTATTCCAATATGAAGAGCCTAGAGGAATCCAATGGGTTTGTTGCTGCTGCTGTTTTTCTGTTTGTTTTGTTTTTTGTAATACTTGGGATTGATCCCAGTGCTCTACTACTGAACTACATCCCCAGCCACCAATCCCCCTTTGAGGTACTGGGGATTGAACCCAGGGCCTCCGCACTGAACTACATCCTCATCCTTTTTTTGAGATAGGGTTTTGCTAAATCATTAAGTTGCCCAGGCTAGGCTTGAACTTGCAGTCCCCCTGCCTCAGCTCTGAAGAGTACTGAAATCCTCCACCTTTTTATTTTGAGACAAGGTCTCAGTAATTTATCCGCGCTGGCCTCTATTTTGCAGTCCTCCTGCCTTAGCCATCTAAGTAGCTGAGATTACAGGCATCCACTACTGCACACCAATAGAAATCCTTTTTTTAAAAAAAAGCATTTGCCAAATAGACAAAGATTTCACAGAAGAAAATATGAATAGCTTATAAGTTCCTAAAAAAATGTTCAATCTCACTAGTAATTAAGAATACAAATTAAAATAACGAGATGGAATTATTTTGCCTGAGAGCATGATGAAATGGACAGGTCTGATCCTTGTACACATGGGAGAATCTGAGCTGAGGAGCTCTACTCTGGTAAAACAGTCTGGTGCTCTACAGCAGGTCAAAGATCTGATTCCCTGTTAACCCAGAAGCCTCACTCACTGGTTCATCCTTGAGGAACTTTGATACATGCACCAACAAGATGTGCATAGAGTGTGCTGCTGGGGAACATGAAGGAACCAAGTGTCCATCAAGGTAGAGTAGTTAGTCCTGGCTTGCAGGCAAAGGGAAAGTGACTCAGAAAGGACAAGAGAGCAGCTACAACATGCGCCAACAGATAGGACGCTGAGCAGAGAAGACGTTCAGTGGGGTTGTAACCACTGTTTTGAGTTTCAACCACTCAAGCAGATTGAGCAGCATGCTGTTGGAACACATACCTGGTAAAGCTAAGAAAAGCAAAAGAACCTGTGCAGCTGGGTGAGAGCAGGAAGATATGCAGCTCCTGGCTAGGTGGGGACGGAAGTCAGCTCTGCCGTGGTGGTCTTCTACAAGCTTACAAATGTTTGATGCAGCTCCTGACCTCAGGGTTTAGACGTAGCACATTTCCCTTGATTGTTGACTGGGTCCACGCTTCTACCTCTTCTTGAGGGCACCCTGTGGCCAAGGTCACTGGTGGGACCAGCTTCCACCTGGCTGAGGCCATTTGCTTGCTTTCTCCTAACCGAGGAAAAGCACCTGTGCCCACTGACACAGTTTCTTTTTCTTTCCAGACTGCTAGAGTGGATCACCCCAACCAGAAGCTCTGGCAGGACGTACATACAAAGGAACCTTGAAAGCAGTGGGAAAAAACCTCCGTGATCCTGTGTTCAAGGAAGGAGCAGAGAGGATCACTGTCCACGTGCAGTTCCTCAGGCAGAAGATGCAGCAAAGAGGCTGCTGGGGCCTTGCACCCCTAACGGCTGTCATTGTGGGGTCAGCTTGGTGGCAGGACAGAGTGAGTGCAGGGAGGTCCTTCAAACACAGTGGGACAGCTGCAGGGCCCTTTCTCTGGTTCCCAAACCAACTGTTCTAAGTGACCGGCAGTCCTCACTATCAGCCAGTGCCACTGGAGATCCCCAGCACTAGCTTCTGACTTCAGTGAGGCCACCATGCAGAGGTGGTTAAGAAACCCACTCAATGTTCACAACCTTCTGGATATCTAAGATGTGTCCAAGGGCAAACCTAAGACCCCCTCAACCAAGCATCAGAGTTCTTGTTGCAGGAAAATGTTAAACCAAAGCTGGAACCTTCCTATGAGTCTGAGGCATCCACAGAGGCCAGGACCTCTCACCTGGGCAACACATGTCCAACTGCATGTCCAGCAGGCACTGTCTCCCAGGGCCTCATCCTACAAGAAGAGCACTGGCCAGCGGGGCTGCAACCGGGCATCACTTGCAGAGCATCTCTGCCAGAGATCAGACGTTGAGTGTCCCTCAAACAAGTGCTTTGTGATCCTCACTTGCATGTGTCCCTGAGCCCTCATCCCAGTTGGGCAAGAAGGCAGAAACCATCTGTGGGGAGAAGCAGGAGGTGAGCATGTTGGAGAGGGGCGCTCTGCCCCACAGGACAAACATCTCAGGGACACAAACCTAGCTCCACAGGGGCAGGGCCTTTGTCTGCCCTCTGAGTCCTCTTCTGTGCAGAGAGGGACAGGGCTCACCAGTGGCTTAGACATGGCCAGGCTGGGTCCATCATTTCCTGGCCAGCTGTGACCCCAGGAATGACCTGAGCTTCATTTCTAATGACCTCACCAGTCCCTCCCAATTTGGGCACCAAGACATAATGTTCCTTTTCGGTGAGATTGAGCTGAGACATCAAGACACACTACAGAGGCAGACAGGCCTGGAGGAGGGAGGGGCCTCCTGGCCCAAGGTGCACATGGTGCGTGGCTCCTGGGGAGACTCAACAGAGGATGGTGTAGACTTCAGAGGTAGTGTGGACAAGGAACTGGGCCCTGTGCCATAGGTCAGCTGTAGGCTGGGATACTGCTCTGAGCATCAGTCTGAGCCTTCTAGAACCTGGTGCCTCAAGAGCTTGTTTGCTCTTGCCTGATTTCCTCACTCACCAGCTGCATGGTCAGTGCACCGAGGACAAGCAGATTTTCACCTTAACCACACCTTGCTGTAGTGACATCCAGGTTGGCAACGTTGCACTGCACCTCCAGGGAAGGAGCTCTGGGGCCTGCAGAGGGTTCCTGGTGCCTGTGGGCCCAGGCACCTGTCCATGCCCCGCCTCAACCCTGTCAAGATGGGTGGTGTCTCTGTCCTCTGCTTCCTGAGGTTCTAGCTCCTGATCCAGCTGAAGCCTTGGCTGTCCTTACATCATGTCATTGGACATGTGTCCTGCCCTTATGAACTGCAGTGACTGATGCATTGTGAACAACCTTTGACAGCCATGGTTATGGTCTCTTGTATGGTGCCAGATACTTCCCTAGTGTGATGTTTCCCATTTACATTGTCCAGAAATTTAACTTTCCAGTTGGCCAAAGTTGTTACACTTTTACTTACATAGAATACCTTTAGCCCTTTGTAGCCTCAACACTGGGACAGTCCATTTGTCTTTGGCATTGGTGCCACTCTGTGTGTGGTTCCCTTATCCTGTGGATTGCTGTGCAGATCTCCACACTGCCTGAAGTGACTCACAGCACTCATTTTTCCTGCTGCTTATGGATGTCTATTTTCTCAGAGTAAAATTCTATTTCTGACCCATCTCCTGTGTTCCACTGAGCCCCTGCAGTCTGGGGGTGCACTCAAGAGTCCCCCAAGAAGGCTACCAACTTCCTCCCCAAAACAGTATGGGCACTTCATTCTCCAGTGAGTGTCTCAGGATGCTCCACTAACCAAACTCACACCCCTTTTCCAGTGACTAAACACCTCCCTGCTTTTCTGGCCCCAGGGACATTAAGTTGGGGTTGGACCTGTTGATTCATGCCTGCAGTCAGGATCCTGAGGGAGGCCTGGGAGGCGTCCTGGACTCTGCCCTCAGACCCTGCGCAACGTCTTGTCCTGGCTTCTATGCCTTTGCTTACTCACCTTTTTTTTTTGCTTTTTGTTTGTTTGGATTTTTTTTTTTTTTTTTTTTTTTTTTTTTTGAGACAGGGTCTCAGTATGCAGCCCAGGCTGGCCTCAAACTCATGGCAATCCTTTTGCCTCAGCCTCCTGAGTTCTGGGATTACAGGCCTGCACCACCACATGCGGCTACACTTTGTGTTCTTCACAAGGAGCAGTCCTGTCCCCCAGAGGACACTTGGCAATGTGCGAGGATAACATTATCACAGCTAGGAGGACCCAGTGGGTCAAGCCAGGGGTTCTGCCAAACATCCTACAACACACAGGCAGTCCTGACAGCAAACAGTTCCCAAAGTCAGCCCAGCCACAGGTCGGGGATGCTGAGTTAGACCTAGAAAATTAAGTCAGCAACTGAAACATCACTCACAGGCACATAGAACAGCATAAGAAACTTCGGAGATTTTAGAAGATAAGTCATCTGCATGTTTCTGTGGTTTTAACCCATATTTTGCCCTTTTTCTAATCCCAATTCTCCATAGCCTGAGACTGATTTTTAAATACACATCCATCAACAGGCTGAGGCAGGAGGATCACTTGAGCTCATGATTCCAAACCCATTCTGGGCAACATAACAGGACCCTGTTTCAAAAAAAAACATTTGGACTAGGGGTATGGCTGGGTGGTAGAACATTTAGCCTAGCAAGCTCAAGGCCCTGGATTTGAGCCCCAGCACCCCCTCTCCCAAAAAAGCACCTCTGAGATACATATGTTCTGATGGCAACAAAAGGCCCAGGGGTGCAGCTCAGTGGCAGAACACTTGCCTAGCATGTACAGATTGTGGGCTCAGATCCCCAGCCCTGCAAAAACAAAAGGACCCAGCTTTTTTACTTCCAACTCTTGGCAATCCTCCTGCCTCAGCCTCCCAAATGCTGGGATGACAGGCAGTGTGCCACCAAACCTGGCAAGAGAGTTTTTCTATAAATTACAGCTGAGAAAAAAATTACAGATGAGCTCTTTCTGGACATATCCTTCATATAATCTTAGAATTTTTTACACACTTGTAATCCCAGCACTTAGGAAGCTGAAGGATAGCCACAAATTCAAACCAGCCTGGACTAGGCAGTGAGATCCTGTCTCAAAACAAAAAATGTAATCCAAATAAAACAGGGTTGTGAGCTCAATGGGATTCAGGGCCATCGATTTTTAAGCCTCTAGTGTAGAAAAACTTTGTAGTCACTGTGAATATCCAAGAAAAATCCTGAGTCTGCATAAAATGTTTCCCAGTTCCATTAAATACAAAATACATATTGTGATGACTCATGTTCAAAACTTTCCCTGATTTGGCTTCTTCCCACCATCCTCCCTCACCCCCAAAGCCTGCTAGTAGCTTGGCCCAGCCCTCCAGGTGCCCCACTCAGCAGTAACGCTCGAGTTTGGGAACAAGGTCTTCTGGGTACAACCCCCATCCTGGAAAGCCAAGGCCAGGTATGTGTGTTCAGGAGCCGGCCCCGCCCCTCCCCGTCGGACCCGTAGGACCTCCCAGTAGATTCAGGAAATCCACTGCCCTGCCAAGGAAAACTTTGTGCTAAGGCCTGGTAACTACTTAGTATCTAGAGATTTCCTTTACTCCTGGAGTCAGCCCTCAGGTTTATGATCCACTGGGTCCAGGGGCAGCCCCAGCCCTAAGCAGAGCAGAGGCTGGACCCGGCTTCCACCTGCACGGCTCTCCCTTGATAGATACAGCAAACCAGCAGCGTCCTGGCTGGAGGCCCCTCCTGGGCTCCTGGCCAGCCCAGACACTTCTGCTGTGTTCACTTCTATTTGCCAACTGCAAAGCTAACCCAGTGTCCAGCTGGAGCCCGCGCAGGCTTCTCGGGGCATTAAAGGGCAGCCCCCAGGGAAAGGGCTGACCAAGGCCCCAGGCTCCGTGTCACTTAGCAGAGAGGATAGGGAATGCAATCTACAGCTCGCTCTCCCGCACTCAACCGGATCCATGGGAAGATCCTATTTTGTCTCAAGTTTTCTATGCAGCGGAAACCAACGGACCCTGGTGGGTTCGGGAGCGCTCCAGACCCCAGAGGTCTCCGAAGGAAGAGAGCCTGCCCGAGCCCATTCCGCTCCCACAAGGAGGTGCCGCGACCCGAATTGCGAGGTGCATGCTAGCCCATAAAGTGCAGGTGGTCGCGAAGGCCACCGAGGCGCGGTACTCCGGCGCCCAGAGCGTCCCGGAAGCGCGCGAGGCTGGGCTGGCCAGCGGACGGGGCACTTCCGCCCGGCGTGCGGGCGGCCGCCTCCCGCTCGGCAGGTGAGTGGGTTCCGGTTCTTCCCGGCTAGTGCGGTGCCCCGCGATGCGGCCCGGCTGGCCGGCCGCGCGCATCCCCCTCGCCGTGGCCTTGGCTGGCCCGGCACCCGCAGTGTGTCTGCGGGGCGCCTCGCTCGGGGCCACCGCAGTCCCCCTCCCGTGGGACCGAGACAGGCCGAGGCACGCTGGCGAGCAGACCCCGAGATAGGGCCTTGGTGGCGTCGAGCGGAGAGGAGGGCCGAGCAGTGCTGGCCGGGCGGGCGCGCGTGGACCCTGGGCGTGTCTACGGTGGCCGGGCCAGGGGTCGCCACCTGCAGGGGCGCGGGTTAAGCGCTTACATCCGGTGCCACGCCCGCAGCCTGTGGTCGCTGGACCTGGCTCCGCGGTGCCACCCTGAACCGCCACTCCCCTCTCTTCGGAGCTGTGCTGTTTCCACCTCGCCGAGTGCCCGTTAGCTGCTGTCTTTTCTCCCTCTACTACAGTGTGAAAGAAATCCTCTTCTCACACTGGACTCAAGATATTTGTACAAAACAAATTAAGGAATAGTGTTTTTGACCCCCAAACGAGCCTGTGGGTGCAGTAAATAGGCTGGCATTGGGGCTTAGAGCCTGAAGCCTCGGGCTCTCCCTTCTGTAAATGTCTCTCTCTACTTGCAAGAAGACCCTCGTTAAGATTAAATCTAGAACTTCATGCTCCAGCGGGCATAGTTCAGCTCTTCACCCTCCCCCAGACACAGGACTCCCCAACTGGGTACAGGAGATTTTTCTGAAAGAACTGGCATGCTTTTTCCTGTGGATGAGGCCGTGGGTTGGAAGGACATTCGGGATCCTTTGCTGACAAACTAGATCGGGGTCAGGAAGCGTGCCAGGTGTTGGAATCATCTCCCATGCCTACCTAAGCCCCACTCTTCCCCGTGTATTCACTTGTGCTTACCCCTGCCACCCTAGGAAGAGCCTTCTGGTCCCTGGGGTTACTGGGAAACTGGAGTGTTGTCCCCCCACCCTGGCATCTCCACCCCTCATCTGCCTTGGTTTTCATTTTCCCCAGGTTCCAGGTGCGTACGCCTTCCGCAGGTGTTGGGATGATGGCGGCCCTAGGGGACATTGAGGAGTCCCTACCTGTCCCATTCCCCACCAGTCTCTCATCACCTGGAACACCTGGAGCCCAGCACCACGAAGCACAGCTTCATCTCCATAGGCATCCACACGGTATTTGCCTGGCCCACTGTGCCCCCTCTGTCCTGTCTGCACCCAGTGGTTCCCCACCTGATCCACAGCCCAACCCACCTAAGAGGCACCACCAGACACTTGTGCAATTCATTAGATGCTGGAGCCTCTGGCCAGAGGCCTAAGGATGTTGGCCCCAGGTGTCCGTGGTTGGTGGGAGAAGGGTGTCAAGTCTTCCTAGGGGACAGCCACCTGGCGTGTTCCTTCCTGGGGGTGGATGGAAGAGTGGCCCTGTATAACCAGGAGTGAGCCCTCCTGGCCAAGAGGAGTGTTGAGCATTCTTGCCAGGTTGGTTTGGGTGTGGACCCCAAGGGACCTGCCAGGATGGCACAAGAGGCCGTGCTCCACCCTGGTGATGTGACCTTATTGGTCACTTGGTGGAATCTAGGCTTGGGGGGAATACCAGCCCTGTAGTGTCCCTGGGCCCCTGGCTCTCAGAAGTCAGGGAGTCCTGAGGCTTTGCCTCTTTGTCACATAGGAGGCCTGGATGCTCTCATGAGCTGGTGATAGGGTCGCAATAGAACATGTCCTAGCAGCCTACACTGTTGTTCTAGAGAGCACTTTGCCCAGGAGCTGGGCCTGCCCTGTGGCAGGGTCTTGCTTGACAGACCCCGGTATTCCTGTGTCTGAGGTGGTGGCTGCTGGAACTATGGAGAGTGACTACACTCTATGCCAGGCTCTGTGTATTGACCTCCTTGGCTTCAAGCCCAGTCACGGCCTTTTGGAAGGACATCACAGATCAAGACAGAGGAATCGCTGGGTTCAGCACAAGTCAGACCAAAGCCAGAAGGGAAGCCCCAAGCCTGTCTACTGCCTGGCTCCAAGACACCACCCCCACCCATCCCTGGGAGAGTGCTGGGAAGGAGCTTCTTGAAGTAGCCCAGTGAGATCCCAGTGGGCCAGACTGGAGGGTGGGGTGGAAGGAGCCCAGTGAAAACCACCTGAGTTTCACTGTCTGCAGAGCCCTGTGTAGGGCTGCCCTTACCACCATCTATCTGTCTTTCCTCCCTGATGGCTTCTGGACCTCAGGCACCCAAGCTATGCCCCTCGGGCTTGCTCCCCGACCCTTATTCAGTCGGAGTTCCGCTCCTGCAAAATACCTTCTTATGACACCCTCACATTGGCCTGGTAAGATAGGTCTCCCTGTCCTGCTGGCAACAGAAACATAAAGTGGCAAGGGTAGAGTCAGGGTAGGGGTTTTGGGGGCGTTGCTGGTTAGGAAGACTGTTGCCAAGGCCTAGAGGAGACCCTCACCCAGATAGGTAGGCAGCCTTTGCTGATTCCTGGTCAACAAGGGTAGGGCCTGAGGCTGGGGATTTAGCTCAGTGGCACAGCGCCTGCCTGGCAAGCACAAGGTTGTGAGTTCGATTCCTGGTACTGGAAAAAAACGAACAAACAACAAAAAAATCAAGGGCAGGGCCTCCTCTCGGAGCCCCAAGTTCACTTCTGCAAGCTGGTTCCTTAGCAGAGAACACCCCAGCTTTTCTGGAACCTGCCCAGAGTCCCCCACCAGTTGTGGGCCAACAAAGGACTTCTTGGAGCCTCAGCCTCCCTGCTCCCAGGCCAAAGTCTTAGATGGCCAGAAGGAGGTTCTGGGGAGGCCTACCCAGGGCTCCTGTGTGTGTCCGAGCATCTGCAGAGCCCACCACCCATGCGCGCGCGCGCGCGCGCGCGCACACACACACACACACACACACACACACACACTCTGTCACTTCAGAAACCTCTTCAGCTGGGCATCTGGTATCTTTGGTGGAGGAGCCATCTGTCAGCTGGGATAGGAATAAGGGCACAGCGAACTAAATGAGCCAAGGGTGCTCAGCAGTCCCTGTGGGCATGAGACTGGTGTCCTACAGCAAAGCCTGGACCTCTCCCTCCAGCGTAGGGAGGCCACACTGGTGGTAGGTACACGGGCAAACAGGATATGGCCCCTTTTCTTGCAGGACCCCCTCCAGTACAAAGATCAGGAGCCATAGTTAGCCATAGAGTGCTGAGGGCCTGCAACAGCTCCTCTGGGACTGTGCTGTACCTTGACATAGGAGCAGTGGAGGACAGCAGGCCCATTGCCCAGAGTGGGGGTAGGTGCAGGACCACAGGCAGTGTGAGGGACAATGAGGTGGAAAGGAGGCCAGGACAGAAGCCACCAAGATAACAGCCAACACAGTGAGCAGAGGACCTGCCTAAGACTGCCCAGTCTTTTTGGGTAAGACCTGAGGGAGTGTGGGCTCTCAAGCCAGGTCCTCAGGAGGGCTTCCTGGGGGCAGCTCTTGATATGAACTGGGGAGGAAAATAAAAGGTGCTCCTGGCCAAGGAGGCCAGAACAGCAGGACCAAGTAGAGCTGAAGTTCTGGGGCAAGGGGAGGGGCAGGGAAACTGAGGAGGTATGCTGTGTGTTGAGGGCTTCGTCCAGAATCCCATGAGAGAACTGGGTTCTAGAGAGGAGGGGAGTGGGAAGGGTACTCTGAAGCACAGGGCATGAGCCACAGTCGCCTGTCCCCAGGGTCCCCTTATTCCAGCCCTGAGGTGTGCCCCCAGCCATCAGACCTGGACCTCCAGGATGTAGAGGAAGTGGAGATCGGCAGAGACACATGGCCCGGTAAGTGAACTGGGCCCACCCAGAGCTGCTTAGGAGCAGGCTCTGGACACCCACAGGGGCTGGTGAGGGTCTGCAGATTGCTGGATACCCCCAGCACTACCTAGACCCCTTCTGGTTCCTGTTTGCAGAGCACACCTGCCACCCAGAGGGTCCAGGTGGGCAAGAGAGTGCTACTACTGTACCACTGCCATAAGGCCAGGTCTGTGGAGCTCTGGAGCAGGCGCAGGCCCCTGGACTCCCTCCCCAGCCCCCTCAGCCTGCAGGACCAGTTTTGAGAGCCTTTGAAATTCCAGAATCTTGCAGGCCCTCACTGTTAACCCTGGAGCTTCCTTCTCCCACCTGAGAAGGTGACACTGCAGATCTCCTTAACCACTGTCTCCAGTCCCCAGTGAGACCCAGCATGCAGGCTTGGGCTGCCAGGTGATGGTGGGCTGCTCCCCACCTTGTGGGGCCATTCAGCCAAGCTATTGCCTAGCACCTCTCTCCTTCCCAATCCCCAGTCAGCCTTGGCCGCTGCTCTGCTGTCACACAGTCCCAGTCCCTAGAGTGCCACAGTAGAACTGGGAGCTGGGTGCCATCTGCTTCTGCCATTTCTCCTTTCAGACTCTGAGTTGGAGCCCGAGCAGGCTCCATCCTCTCACCACCTGCGTGTTCCAGAAGACAGGGTAGACTCAGATGACGAAGTACTTAGGGGCCTCCTGAGGAGCCACCCCCACAGGCCCAATTGTGGGAGCAGCTTTGGGCAAGACCCTAGATTGGAGCCCACAGCGGTCCTGCCCTGCCCTCAGCAGAGGGGCACCTGCCATGTGGTGCTCCTGCCACAGGGAGCCCCAGGGACCAAGGGTGCCCCTGGTCGGGCTGCAGAGCTGGGGGACAGCTTGGGCCGTGGTACCCGACAGCTCTCCCTACGGGGCGCCAAGCCACATCGCTGTGAGGCCTGCGGCAAGAGCTTCAAGTACAACTCTCTGCTACTGAAGCACCAGCGCATCCACACAGGGGAGAAGCCCTACGCCTGCCATGAGTGCGGCAAGCGTTTTCGCGGCTGGTCTGGGTTCATCCAGCACCACCGAATCCACACGGGCGAGAAACCCTACGAATGTGGCCAGTGCGGCCGTGCCTTCAGCCACAGCTCACACTTCACACAGCACCTGCGAATCCACAACGGGGAGAAGCCCTACAAATGTGGTGAGTGCGGCCAGGCTTTCAGCCAGAGCTCCAACCTGGTGCGCCACCAGCGGCTGCACACGGGCGAAAAGCCGTATGCCTGCAGCCAGTGCGGCAAAGCCTTCATCTGGAGTTCTGTGCTCATTGAGCACCAGCGCATCCACACAGGCGAGAAGCCCTATGAGTGCGCCGACTGCGGCAAGGCCTTCCGCGGCCGCTCGCACTTCTTCCGCCACCTGCGGACCCACACGGGCGAGAAGCCCTTCACCTGCGGAGCCTGCGGCAAAGCCTTTGGCCAGAGTTCACAGCTCATCCAGCACCAGCGTGTGCACTACCGCGAGTAGCTGTGGCTCCAGTAAAGTCTGGATGGAAAAGGAGCTGGCTCCTGCTAAGCAAGGCTGCTGCTTCCCATCCCTGCAGGCCACTGCAGGATGATGTTTCAGTCCCCTGGGGGTGGAAGGCAGCTACAGGAGCCTAAGGCCAGGATCAGTGCTGGCAGCCCAGTGTAGTCAGGCCTGCCCAGATCGGAGATGCTGCGGTATGGAGATATCAAGGGGGCCACCTGGAGCAGTGGGTGAGGACAGGACTGGCTTGCCTAGAGTGCCCACATTCTTCTGGGCTGAATCTGCAGCCTGGCCAGACCTCCTGTCTACCCTGGCTATGAGGGTCTCTGGGAATTGGGCTCCCTCCCACAGCTGCCTCTTATGTCCTAAGTACAGCACACTCTCCCCCACAGCCCTCAGACCTGTTTGCTCTCTCACCCCTGGTTTAGCAGGCAGCAAGGCCAGCAGGCTTCCGTGGGAGAATCTCCCATCTAGTATTCTCCATGCCCAGCCTCTTGAGTGCCCCTGTTCTGGGAAGCTGGGAGCCTGGGGCCAGGGGCCAGGAGCCAGGGCTGCATAGAGGTCACAGCTCTAACGTGTGATAGATCTGCCCTAGGAGTCCTACAGGTAGCTCTAGCTCTCCCTGGAGTGTGCAGAGAACCAGCCCCTGTGCAGGGAGGAGCTCACCTGGGTGAGGAAAGTGAGTATTAAGTATGGGGGGAGTCATAACACACTCCCTGTTCCAGCTCCTCCTCCAGGTCAGCTGGAGGGCTGCCCAGCTGCTCTCCAGGTCTCCAAATCTGACTTCCCCTATACTATGGAGGGCTATGTGGTTACTAATCCTGCTGAAACAGGATTAATTTGCAGCATGGTCATCAGCCCCAAGCAAGCTGTTTTCCAAAGAAGCAGCTGCTGCCCACCTGCTCTTTCCCTTAGTAACACACTTGGGATGGACTCTGTGAGGACCCCCAGAGGGTGCCCAGGCAGGACTCAGTTGACAGTGACTGGACCTGGCAGGTGAGCTGAGAGAGGAGCCAGAGGTTCTCTGCACACTCCAGACTGTCCTGGAAGTAGCCCTAGAACACCCTGCTAAAAGAGACCAGTTTCACTGGTGTTACTCCAAAACCCCAGCTGCTAGCACACACCACGAGAGGCGTTCCAGAGAAGAGGCTGCCAGCAGGCAAGGCAGCTCCCCTGCACTGGGTTAAAACCCTCAGGAAAGTCTCTCCTTGTTGGCAGGACCCACCAAGATGGTATTTTTTTGTCTTCCCCGGTGTGCTTGGCTCCTTCCCAGGGGCCAGCCTCAGTATGAGTCTTCAGCATTCTACCCAGTCCACTGGGTCCTTCCCAGGAACCCAGAACAGCCTGGCAGGATCCATACATGGACTCGTGGATTTTCTTTTCCTTTTTTGCCCACCTGAGCTTGTCAGCATCTAGCCAAACAGGACACTTCATACCAGCCCGAGTCCCCAGGAGCAGGGCACTGCAATTGTACTACGCTCCTCCTTGCAGGATATGCCCTTCCTCCTGCATCACTTTACATTGCAGGAAGCATCCTGCCCAGTGTGCCAGCCCCAGGCTGGCTCTGCATTGCCACCTAGAGTATTACTAGCTAGATAGCTACACTCTGACCCTGCACGTTGGGTCCTTGGTCTTCAGCCTCTCTTCCACAGTGACCATGGCCTTGTTAGAGATGAGTGATCTCCAGAAGCCAAAAATTGGGCTCAGCATTTGCCTAGTCTGGTATTTTTTCTTCATGAAACCTGTTTCCACCTCTGGAAAAGGGGATGGCACAGGCCCTGTTTGTCAGCATGTGATAGTCAGAAAGGTGGCCAGTATAGAGTTCCATAAAAAGGGCCATTGGAATGACTCCATCCACAACCCAGGGAGGTGGAAGAGGATATCTTGCACCTTCTTACCAGAAGGCCACTTGTGGCCAGGTGGCCACAACAAAGGGGAAGGACCATACAAGGCACTGAACCCTGAACTCTAGGGCCTGCAAGAAAGAGGTCTTCAGAGGCAGCCTCCAGGGACCGAAGGGAATCTTGGTCAGGGTGTTCCAGAACAACCCAATCCTAGGGTTTGAGGAGACAGTGACAAAGGAAAGGTAGATGAATCCTGGATCACGCAGCATAAAATTTCTTGGCAACTTACACAAGTGTGGTCTTGGGCAGCAGCAAGACCAGTGGAACCCCACAGTTTGGGTCAGAAAGAGGCATATTTGTGGGTTAGAATAGAAGTTATCTTGTCTGGAGTGTACCTGCTTTGCTTTAAGATAATAACAAAGTCAGGCCCATCCTTGGATCTGTCGTCTGGCTATCACCAAATGTAATGAGTTCACACTTCGGTGAGCATAAAACCAATAAACATGACCAAGAGATAAAAGAATGAAGAACCAGACTTACTACAACAAATGAAGTGCTCATTAGACATAATTCTCAAAGCAGTGTCTCCCTAAGCAAAAGAAATAAGGGACTGCTATTGGAGAAACGCGTTTATATGGGGGGGAAAATTGCACGTTCATTCTGCTCACATGTTCAATAATTGCAGAGAGGCTGGGCGTGGTGGCACACGCCTGTAATCCCAGCACTTGGGAGGCTGAGCCAGGAGGATCATTGCAAGTTCGAGACCAGCCTGGGCTACAAAGTAAGCTCAAGGCCAGCCTGAACTACTAGCGAGACCCTGTCTCAAAAAGACAAAAAAAAAAAAAAAAAGTCACAGAGAATTTAGTATTATAATAAGCAAGGTTTAGGAAAACTAAACACTTAGGGATTTTTAGCTGAGTTCTTTTAAGGTTTTTTTGTGGGGGGCGTGGGTCTTAGCTGAAAAAACAAACTTTCTTTTGGTACTGGGACTCAAACTCAGGACCTTGTGCTTGCCAGGCAGGTGCTTGTGCCACTGAGCTATATCCCCAGCCCTGAAAAAACAACCTTTAAAGGAGGTTTGACAGTCATTTAAAGGAGTAGCACCTGCTCAAAGCATAGATGATTGTCCCCTAAAAATATCTACCTGGCAGCTAGCAACACCATTCCAATGGTTTTGTCTATTACAGTTTGTTGAAAACATGCAGTAAAAACCAGTAGGGTTGCTTTGGGGCATTCACAGGGGTTATAACTTGGACCTGTGGATAAACAAAGGGCAAGATCCATCTTCAATTTAAAAATTTCCATTGTGTCCAGGTTTTTGCTTTTACATAAATATACATGGTATGGCTCAATGGCTAAGAGAATCTATTTGAGAACTTAAAGCCCAGCTGTACACTTAACTATGAGATGGATGAGTTATTAATCATTGCTCTGAATCCATTTCTTAAATAGTAAGATGATGTGGGAGGGTCTTCCAATGTTTTGAAAGCTCTTAAATAGATTGAGATTTCAGTCCTAAAGCAGCTAGCAGTGCTTTCCTACTGGGACATGAAATGGGCTGTCGAGAGTGTTGACTGTATCTCTCACGACTTACTCACCTACTAGGTAGTGTTGTGTCCAGTTGTCCCACCTGTGACCAGGGCTCCCTCACTTTGGAAACACATGGTGGCAGACACCTCAGCGGTTCCTGTCTGATCCGTGTACAGTTTATGGGAGGCCCATGTCCGTCCTCCACCCCTGCAGCTCCCTTCTAAGCACTGGGTCCCTCCAAGCTGGATGGAGGATGGGTGGACTGGCCTCCCACCAGACAATAACATCTCGCCCCGGTCCAGGCCAGTGCCGCCATATCTCCTGGACCGCGTCCCACACAGAGGTCTTGATGGACGAAGTGGAACCAGGTCCCTCTGTCTTGCAAAGGCCATTGTGGCCTCCACGGGCCCCTTGCTCGTCCACAGGCCACCTCACCCCCAGTGTCTATCCAGCACCACGGACAGCTCCGGGCGGGTTGGGCTTAAGGATAGCTGCGCCGGACTGCTGCCACGGGATCGCCCGGGAGCAGAGCCTCCCCGAGCCGGCCCCCGAGGGAGTCTCTGCGCTGGTCCCCGAGTGGGTCCCTCGGGTCGTCCCTACAAGCCAGTGGGTACCCTGAGCAGGTCCTTCGGGGTTCTTACAGCGCCCGGAAGTGCCCGTGGAGTGGGCCCTGTGGCGCGGGGGCGGAACGCTTCCGGTTCTGGTCAGCAGAGACGCGGGTAGCCAGACATCCTAGGCACGGATGAGGGTGTGCTACTGCTGTCTACCGGGACCCGGCCTCTGTGGCTGTGGTCTTGCTTTTGGGCCCCCGATTTCTCCCCGGCCCGCAGAGCAGTCCGCTGGAGTCCGACTCACCCCGGCGCGACGGTGGGCTGGGGCTTTGGGACCTCAGAGAGACCTCAGCGTTCGCGCCGTGACTTCCTCAAGCCATGATCCCCCGTAATTGAAGAAGGAAAGTCACTGGAAAGGCTGAGGCGCCTTCTGCCCGAAGGCTTTTTCGGGTGTATCGCAACACACCGATTTAAGTCTGGGCGTTATCTGAACACAGCATTTGTACCCACAGATTCGCAGGAGGATGGCAGGAATGCTCCTGCTGTTGAGGCCAGAAGTGTCACACCTTTCCGGACTTTGCCTGGCAGGATCCATGGTCCGTCAGCTAACTGCTTGTCTCCTGGGCCATCCTGGGTGCCCCTGGGGCAAAGATCTAGGTTCTCGGGATGACGGCAAACCTTTTAGAGCTTTCAGTGATACAAACAGCCTGCTGCTGAACATATGCCTTACATTTGCCACTACTAACCTCTAAGCACAACCCGCACCTGATGAGATGGGTTTCTGTACCTCACAACCTGTCTTGAGTTTCAGAAAGTCTTCATCCCAGCAGCAGGAGCTCTGACCCCTACTGCGACCTTGCCTCCTGCCTCAACTGTGATAGGGACAAGGACATGATCAGGCTCTTTTTCAGGAGCCAGGATATAAGAACCCAGTCCTTCCTTCTGGAGCCTTGTCCTTTGTCCCGTGGGCTACAGGTTCTGATCCCCACATCTCCATTGTTCAGTGCAGCCTTCTCAGGCTCTGCCAACTCCACCCACACCCATACCCTCTGTGCTCCTGTGCCCCAGATTTCAGAGAAGAAAATTGAAGTGAAGTCCTTAAAGAGCACATGTTTATAACAGATTTCTTTTTCAATAAGAGCATTTTTTTCCCCATCAACAACTATAAGGGAGGGTTTGCCCATATTTTCAGCCAATTCTCGCTTAAAAACAAATGGACAGTGGGGTGTGCTGGCACATGCCTATAATCCCAGCACTTGAGAGGCTAAGGCGAGAGGATCACTGTGAGTTTGAGGCCAACTTGGACTACATAGTCAGTTGAAGCCTAGCCTGAACTACATAGTGAGATCCAGCTACTCAAAAGGCTGAGGCAGGAGGACCCCGGGCCAGCCTAGAAAACTTAGCAAGACCCTGTCCCAAAGGAAAAGAAAGCTGGAGATGTAGTTCAGTGGTAGAGCACCCCTGAGTTCAACCCCAGCCTTGAAAAAAGAAAAAAAAAAGACTCAGTGTTTAACTTGTCCCTAAAACAACCTGTCCTCAGATCTCAGATTTGCCAGGAGCTGTGCTGGAGCTGTCTCCCACCACATGAGTGGCTCGGATGATGGACTGAGGCTTGGTGAAGTCCAACCCACAGCTGTGACCAGAACCGAGGGTTCAGGTACTAAGGCCCATGTGTTTTCTCACTGTTCTCCACAAACCCTCAGTTGGCTGTGATCATAAGTGGACATGCTTTTTGAGAGAAGATTCCAGGAGGGGATCAGACAAGCAGAGGGGTCTGCAGGATCTCCAGCCTCCACTTCAGTGCCTATGGAGTGCCACCCCTTCAGCGGCACTACACACTTCAGTTGCCCCATTGGGAGAGCCGTCCCCATGTGACCTGCTCATGGCAGGTGGAGTTCAGCCAGCTACACTCTGTGGCTAGTTGGCTGCCAGTGTGCCTCATACAGTGCAGTGCAGCTGCTTCAGCAGAGGCCTCGAGGTCAGCAGGACACTCCACAGAGCCTGGCTGCTGGTGGTCACCTTCAGCAGAGTTCCAGCCGTAGATAAATTCGGTCGTGAACATCCACTGTCCATTTGCTCAGTAATTCAACACACTTGCCAAGCCCCGCACGTGCTGAGATGGAAAGCAGAGTCCTTGGCAGCCAGACAGTTCGCCTGCAGTGGGGGCGGGGTAAATGCGATGACATGGAAACTCATGGGCGTGTAATTTACCTCGGGGGAACCCCAGCCATGTCTCAAGTTTCAGGCAGACAGTCATTTGCCTACAGTATGACAGAGCCCAGGCTGGAGTCTCCCCGTCTGCCACGGTGCTGTCAGCAGCCCTCCTGCAGCATCTCCATGGAGCTATCTGCTTTGGACGTCACATAAATGAATCATGATATTCATTTGTGTCTGACTTGCTCAGTGCTGTGCCTTAAGATTAGTCCTCTATAACTGAGTGTTCATAGTGGGTTCTTTCTTGATAGGTGTGGTTTTAATTTACAGCCTTGGACTTTATCCCATTCTGTATATGAAGGGCTGGGCTGTTGCACTGTCCCTTTGCAAGTCCTTTCCTTCAAAAGAAACCATTTGTTTTTGTTTGTTTGTGTTTTTTGTCTTTTTGAGACAGGGTCTCCCTATACAGTTCAGGCTGGCCTTGAGTTCACTTTGTAGCCCAGGCAGGTCTTGAACTCCCAGCAGTCCTCCTGCCTCAGCCTCCTGAGTGCTGGGATTACAGACGTGCGCCACCACGCCCGGCGCTAACCATTTGTTTTTAAAGCAAGAAATGGCTGAAAATGTGGGCAAACCCTCCCTTGTAGTTGTTGATGAGGAAAAAAAAATGCTCTTATTGAAAAAAAAATCTATTACAAACATGTGCTCTTTAAGAACCTCACTTCAATTTTCTTCTCTGAAGTATCCACTTCATCTTTCTCTGCCTGCCTGCGTCTTTTCTCCTCGTGGTTCTGCTCTTTTTCTGCATTGTTATACAGTGTTATAAACTTCCTTCAATCCATCTAACTCACCTTTGTGTTGTGTTAATTCTGTGTCTTGTTGCTTCTAGTGTGGCTCTCACTCCTGAAAATGCCTTTTGTTCTTATGGGAATTGTGAGGGACAAACCCTCCTCACCTTTGATCACGTGCAGCAGACAGATCAGACCGAGGACTAGGAATAGCAAACGCAAGATTTTTGTAATTCTCAATCTTGCAAGAATGGGTGCCAGCCTAACAAATAGACTAACACACCCAGGAGTGGTTGCAAAGAGCAATTTAAACCCTAGCATGCGGCAGTGCCCCCGCTTCCCTGCCCCTACTACACAGTTCCCTTCCCCCTTTCTTCATTGTCGAGTACTCTGGGTGCCTACATCCTTAGCCCGCTCCCTCTGTAAACATTGTATGGGTTTCAAAAGCAAATGATTAAACTACAGAGGCTAACTTCTTAACTGCTAGTACTTTTTTTTTAAAGTCAGAGTTAACATAGTGAAAGTCATACTTTACTATCTACCCCTTCCTCCTTTGTTTAGAGACCTTTTTAAAATGCATGACCTTGGTCACATCCTCAGGCAAGTACTTTTTCCCTCAGAGTTAAAGACCTTATCCTGAAAATACACCGGTTTTTGTTTCTTACAGGAATAGACATAAATTGTCAAATACATTTTCTCTGTCTAACAGAAATGTTTTAAGGAAGGTTTACTAAGAACATGGAGCTGGTTATGGTGGCACACGCCTGTAGTCCCAGAACTGGAGAGTGTGAGGCAGGATCGCCATGAGTTTGAAGCCAGCCTGGGCTACATAGTGAGCTCAAAGCCAGTCTGAACTGCATAGTGAGAACCTGTCTCAAATCACAAAACAAACAACAACAAAAAGCAAGTAACATTGAAGAAAATCCTAGTGGATTTTTTTTTTTTTTTTTTTTTTTTTTTTTTTTT
>NW_004955454.1:2010401-2012411 GCF_000276665.1 Chinchilla lanigera
AACAATCCTCCTGCCTCAGCCTCCTGAGTGCTGGGATTACAAGCATGTGCTACCACTCTAGGCCTCCTAGTAGATTATTCTAACTTGTAGATTGAAGATAACTTTTAAAATTCTATGTAGTTTCTCAACATGAACAAATTGACTGTGACCCATTTTGATTGCTTGAGGTTGTGTTTTTCCACTTTTCCCATCCCAAACTGTCACCTCATTTCTGTCCTAGAGCCCTGGTGGCCCCAGAGCCTTAGAGCAGGAGCCCCAGTGTCAGTGTGGCAAGGCCCCTCTAGCTAAGTGCTCTCCCTCTAGTACCCTCTTTAATTCCTACCCACCTTGAAGGATCCTTGTAGCAGCTACAAGGTGTGCTGTCTTTCCTTTTGTGTGTGTCCCAGTGTCCAGCACAGCAGGGACAGATGCCTTCAGGCCAGTGCCGTGACTCATCATCACACCGGCACTGATGTGTGGTGGAGACCCGCCTGCCCAGCCAACTGGGCATTGGTGCACAACATCCTATGGATCTTTTTTCTACTCTTGGGGCTGCCAGTGTGTCTCACCCCATACTCTCTTAGTGAAAGCCGTTACTGTTACAGATCCTGCGCGTCTCTCAAGGATCTCATCCTGCGGCTGTGCAGAGGTCACAGGGGCTGTGCCTTCATCAGTAGTAGATCCTCACTCACACAGTTTGTAGGCCACAGCCACGGGGGTGGGTGGGACCCTCAGTTGCTCCAGGCCGCTCATCTCACGGCTCCGCTGCTGCGCCTGCCATTCTTTTCTGTGTCCTGCTGGCTCTGTTTATCCCAGTTGCTTGTAGTCTCTTTGAACACAAGTAGCCTTGGTCTGAGATTCTCCTTTTTCGGTCTGTTTTTAGAGATGCCATTTGCAATATCTTCATTGTAATTTTTGTTCAAGGTTTGAAGTAAGGAACTCAACGGGTAAACTCATGGAGATGGTCCTAAAGGTTACGGGCTTTTAAGACTGGGCCACCCGTAAAGAGTGTATAGCTGCAGGTACAGCTGAGGCTATCGGCTCTCTCCTGACCCCTCAGCTCCTGAGCCAGCCCCATCTATGCCCCTTCCCATCTACCAGTCCCCCCGCAAACCCATGCCTTCCTAGTATCTTCCTCTTGCCCCTTCTCTGGTTTCAAATTGCAAGGAACAGGGAGCCCAGAGCAAGGCACCAGAGCAGGGAACACTGGAAGGGATAGAACCCCGGGGTACAGGCAGAGGAAGGCTCTCAAGCTGAGACAAGAGTCCCACCTAACCACCTGGAGTGCACAGGTCACCCTTGGGGAGGAGAGGTGCCTTGACCTGCCATGAGGACTTGGCAGGCAGGGACAGGGTGGGTGAAGGGGTGCTCAAGTCATGAGAGCAAGCACAAGTCCAGCAAGTTGGGCACGTCTCAGAGCAAGAAGCCCTTCTCCTCAGCTCTCACCTCCTGCCGCAATGGAGCGTGCACGGCACCAGGGGAGTACACGGAGCAGGAGTACCACTATGGAGAGGGACCCCAGGGTATGGCCCAGCACAAGAAGCCGTGCAGACACACAGATCCTGGATGGCAGGGGACTGGCAGAGCAGGCCTGTCCCTCCCCTTGGGGACCCGAGGACACCTGTTTAGAAACTAGGTGCTGTGGTGCCCCCAGTTCCCTCCCAAGGTGGCCTTTGCAAGTATCCTAGACCAGGACACAAACTGGATGCCCTGTGGACTGACTGTTCACAGCCTTTAGGCGAACTGTGGTTCCACATTGTTTAAGGATTATAAAAAGAAAAAGGAGTTATTCCACACAAAGTATATTTACTATCTGTCCCATTACTAAAAAACCATGCGATTTGTGCCTAAGCCATTCATGCCCACATGGACTTGTCTGTTTGCTAGAATGGCTTTGGGACTGGCCACCCAAGCCAGGCCAACAAGGACACGGGCACTGGGGTCCAAGGAATGGAAAGAAAGGTGAAACAAGGGGCTGGGGATTTAGCTCAGCGGCAAAGCGCCTGCCTTGCAAGTGCAAGGTCGTGAGTT
>NW_004955454.1:2013356-2025477 GCF_000276665.1 Chinchilla lanigera
TTTTTGGTTTTTCTCCGGTACCGGGAACCGAACTCATGACCTTGCGCTTGCCAGGCAGGCGCTTTGCCGCTGAGCTAAATCCCCAGCCCCTCCCCAGTTTTGTTGAACTCTGCTGTGCCCACGTCTTGCTCCAGCCAATAAAAGGGAAACATGAAGGGCCAGTGTGGCTTCTCCACATTCTGTCAGCCGGGTCCTGGAAGCAGTAGGCTAAGGAGCACAGAGTCTGCTGACCACTGACGTGGTGAGCATGCAGCACGAGCCAGAGTGGGCCCTATTTCTGGCCTCTTGTCTGTTGGTGCAGCATAATCTGGCCAAGGAGGGGTGTCTCTCCCTTTCCTCTTTCCTGTGTACAAAGCCCAGGTTTCCTCATCTACAAAACGCTGGGGGCTGATCAGACCCCTGGATACCTGAGAGGGATGACGGGGAATAAAGACAAGAGTTTTGGTGTAAGGAGGGGCTGGGAGGAGTTCATCTGCAGCGAACTGACTCTCTGAGCCCTTGGTGTTGCCCATTTTTATTAGTCAGCGAGAAGCCCAGGTGGGTAATGCGCTTTTCCTGAGCATTTCAAAGAGAACAAGATAAAGTTCTTCCCCGGATGCCTGCAGTTTGTACACAGTCTTCTTGTCTCAAGAGGCTGTGAATATAAGCTCTCCCAGCACAACCAGAGAGCAGCTATTTGCAAACTCTCATGCTTTGAAGCAAGCCACACCAGCCGTGCACCAGAGGATCACAGTCACACAGTCTGATCCCTGCTATAGTAAAGTATTATTTCATATCCCCTGGTCCCTAACAACAAAATACAATCTTTCTTGGGATTATTAATATTAAAAAGTGATTGTTGTGGTTAGGGTCTGTGAAAGAGGAATGGTGGCTGTTTGTCAACATGAGTGGTCCTGCCTGTCCCTAACATCCCCGGAGGTTTGAATGAGTGGAGCCTAGATAGCATGTAGGGGACACAAACCAGTCAGTGAGCATGTGGTCCCCTCTTGCCCATGCCTGCCTGGCATCTGTACAGCGTCTTCTCCTCCAAGGACTTGCCAGTTCTGAGTGCCATAGGCGGCCTGGACTCTTGGAGTTGAGCAGACCCCACCAAAACGAAGGTCAAGTACCAGTCCACACCATCACCCTCAGCAACTCATGGGATCTGAGGAGCAGCTTCAGGAACCCAGATGCTCCAGGGAACCAGAGCCTCCTCTCTCATCTCTGCAAGCCTCACCAGCCGTGGTCTCCAGCTGCCCAAGGCCATGTCATTACCATAGGCTACAAAGAGTGGAGTCTGGCTGCTGTTTCCAGGCGGCAAGAGGACAATGTAGGCCCCTAGATGCATTCCTTTACCCGCTGGGAGGGAGAATCCGATGCAGACCCTATGAGTGAGTCTGTATTGGTGCCATCCTCACAAATGAACATCAGGTGGCACCAGCCGCACATATGCAGAACAGGAACCTGGCAAAAGGGGGACCTTTTGAAGAAAGTCCTCCATGTCAGTGCACTCTCCTGTGCCCATGTGGACTTTATGTACTCCAAGTGCACCTGAGGCTTAGAAATCACATATACACACACACACACACACACACACACACACATGCATGCAGAGTGTCTGCAATACTGGGAATTGCATCCAAGGCCTCCACACTGAGCTATGTTCCCAGCACATATGTTTTATTTTGAGAGAGGGTCTCCTTAGGTTATTAAGTTGTCCAGGCTGGGCTCAAACTTGGGATCTTTCTGCCTCTCCCACCCAGAGTGCTGGGGTTATATAGTCCTCCACTGCTAGACCCAACTCCACATTTTATAAATGTCTTCTAAAGCGGATATGGTGGTGGGGCTGGGGATTTAGCTCAGTGGCAAAGCACCTGCCTGGCAAGCGCAAGGTCATGAGTTCGGTTCCCGGTACCAGAGAAAAACCAAAAAATAAAATAAAATAAAATAGGTGTGGTGGTACATGCCTATAATCCCAGTACTGGGGAGGCTGAAGCAGGAGGAGTGCTGTGAGTTCAAGGCCAGCTTTGAACTACCTAGTGAGTGAATTCAAAGCCAGGCTGAACTACAGAGCAAGACCTTGTCTCAAAAATAAATAATAGAAGTCTTATTTTACCTATCTTTGTCAGAATATCTTTTTATTTTTGATAAAACTTTTGACAGAACCCATTTTTCCTATTGTATCAGCAGTGTATATTGTAGAGAAATTGAAAAAGGGTGAACAGTAGAAAGAGGAAATCATCAGCTGACACCACATGGAAGGTATGCATGCTTTTATTTATTTATTTTTAACATCTGTACAAATTCTTTTTTCCTAACCTTGTCAGAGTGGTTTGCATGCCAGGTTTCCCTTGGAACCTAACACCTCAGTGTGTACCTTAGATATAGCCTCTCACAAAACCACAGTACAGGACACTTACCAAGGTGAGGTAACAGAGAAGTGACACACGATTGTCCTCCTTGACACAGTCCCCCCCAGCCCAGGATCCTATCTTGCCTTCTGTCACCGCGTCCTTCCGTTTAGTCATGTGGATGGGCTCTGAAGCCCTTCTTTTCTCCCTAGATAGGGTCTATGGCTTGCAGCCATATAGTGGCGCAAACAGTCACAATGCCACGGGCCAGGGAAGAGCCATCTGTACCCCACATGTGGTATGCCACGACACACGGCACTGGCAGTATTCCAACTGCAGCTGTGTCGCTCCAGTCCAATAACAAGTGGCCACGTTTGTGGAGGCAGCAGGCGGCAGGGCAGACACCAGAGCAAGCGACCTTCTCTGGGAGAGTCGCAGAGGGCCTTCGCCAGGGCTGTCTCAGCTACTCCGGATCCAGTGTCTCGGGAGCCACCAGAATCGGGTTCCGGAGCGCTCTGGTGGAGGGTAACAGGGCGCCAGGACGCAGTGCCATCGGCACATCCGCGCCCGTTCTGTCACCACCCGGGAGAGGAGGAGGCTAGTCCCAGAGGCTCGAGGGACCTGCGGGAGGCGCCGCCCAGCAAGCAGGCGCGGTGCTCGGGGTAAGGGGCACCCACCACCACCAGCAGCAGCAGCAGCAGCAGCTCGCGCGCGCTCATTCATTCATTCATTCATTCCTGCGTGCATTCAGTAGCTGATTCGGCCGCCACATCAGGAGCCGCCCAGCCACGCCGCTCTCCTAGCCCGACCAAGGGCCCGAGCCCTAGAAGGCTGGGCGACCCCAGAGCGCGGGTATCGGGCACAGAGCTGCAGTCCTCCTACTGCCCAGAGCGCTCAAGAAGTGCCATGGGGCGGGGTCGGGAGCGGCGTCGCTTCCGGGCCTGGCGGAGACAAGCGGCACCGCCCTCCTGGACCTTGGGCCGCCCAGGTAAGCCCTGCGGGCGGAGCGGGGATTTTCGGCTCCTGAGCCCTGTGGGCCAAGCCGTCCCAGCCTTGCTCCCGAGGCCGGCCGCGGGGCGGAGCCCGAGGATGCGCCTCTTGCCGAGGCTTGCTTTGTGGTCCGCGTTCTTGGCGTTTGCCACACTTCTCGCCACCCTGCGCAGGGCTTTGTCGGGTGGGTCAGGATTCTTATGTGTTGCCAGTGCTTCCCCTTTTTGTCTGTGCCCGTTACCCTTTCTCACGTAGTTAGGTTCGTCAGACTTAACCTTGGCTGCCAAGATCAGAAAAATAATTCCGCTGTCTGAACGTGCCCTGTGCTGATACCCTGTTCTATTTGATTCCTGATTTTATATTCAATCCTTTATAAGTATCAAGAAAAATGTATGGAAATTTCTGTAGACGACTGGGGATTGAAAGTCTGTGAAGAATCACGACCTTGCCGTCAGCTCTGCATCTGCATGCAGGGTGCAGGCAGCAGCCAGAACCTGCTGCAGGGCCTCGAACATCACTCCTTGGGGTGACCTTGGTCAGGACCTCAGGAGCGCTGAGCAGGACACAAGCCGAGCTAGGTGAGGCTGCTCCCTCAGGGTCCCCAGCCTTTTGCTGCTGAAGCATCCTGACTGGCCACCAGCCTGTGCCTGCCCTCACTGTCATTTTCTTCCTTTTTTCTCTTCTGCCCAGTGTTCTGCAAGGTGCAGCAGGCAGAGAACTGCCAGGCCTGATCTCCAGATGCCAAGGAGAGAGAGACCCTGATGGAGTCCCCTACAGGTGGGGGCACGAGGGACACACGCAGTCAGCCTGAGGAGTTGGGAAAGGACCCTCCTGGAGGGAGGGAAGGGGACAGTTTAGGAACTTGGCCCCCAGCCATCTGCCCATCTGGTGAGTGTCACCCGACTCAGGCCTGCGCCCCCAAGCCTCCTCCCAGTCTCAGCCCTGCCCCACATGCCCTCACCACTTCCTGCTGCCTCTGCCGGCCTCCCCCCCATACACACGCACATCAGTGCCTCATTCTCTCTCTAGCTCCCTGCCCTCAGGCAGTGACCAGGGGAGTTTGATGAATAGAACTGCTGGAAGCCTCTTACCCATTGGCCATCTGCCCTCTTGCTAAGTTCCAGAGACACAAGGCCGTGTGTGAGGGCTGTCAAGCTGAGGACTCACTTCAGTTTGTTGTTGCTCTTACTTCATTACATGACTAGTCCTCACAATGCCATCTTCTGTCAAAGCTACTGCACATTCGTGCTTTGCTGATTCTTCTGAGCACCGGGAGCCTGAGTCCTTAAGAGCTGTGGCCACTCAGAACACCCACGGAGCCAACACACCGCACCTGTACCTCCAATGCACTTACTCCTCCATGCCTCCTGGGGGCGCCAAACCTGGGGTGTTCATGCTCTCCTTCCCTTGTCAGATCTTCAGTGCGACCAGATCTGTCTTCATGGGTTCTACACAGCCCTGCAGCTCTGGGCTAAGTGATTATTTTAGCTAGTGCCACCATGCAGAGAACAGTGGAGGAAAAGCAAGCACATCACAGCAGAGCCACCCCAAGGGGAGGGAGCCTCACAACAGGGCCACCCAAAAGGAGCCTGGGAAGCAGCTGGAGTCCTCAGAGGCAGAGGGAGGGAGGGATGTGAACCCCAGGCCTAGCAGATCTCCTGGCCTCCCTCCATTTGGCGACAGTGTTCTTCGAGTGGATGGATTTCTTAGTTAGAAGGTGTGGCAGCCACAGGGTCTGCCCAGGAAGATGACAGGCTTGCTTGCTTTTCTTTTTCTTTCTTTCTTTCTTTCTTTCTTTCTTTCTTTCTTTCTTTCTTTCTTTCCTTTCTTTATTTCTTTTTTTCTTTTCTTTCCTTCCTTCCTTCCTTCCTTCTTGTCTTTTTTGAGACAAGGTCTACCTATGCAGTTCAGGCTGGCCTTGAGCTCACTTTGTACCCCAGGCTGGTCTCAAACTCACAACAATCCTCCTGCGTCAGCCTCCCGAGTGCTGGGATTACAGGCCTGTGCCACCATGCTCAGCCTGATCTCAGGGTTTCTTAACCTCTGCATTGGGAACACTTGAACAGAAGAGTCTTTGTTGAGAGGCCGTCCAGTGCGCTATGCAAGGTTCAACAGCATCCCTGGCCACTACTCACCAGATGGCAGCACACATTCCCCACTTGTGACAGTCAAGACTATCTCCAGCCATGTCAGATGTGCCCTGGCTTTATGTTTAGGGGCCCTTAGGGCTACCTTGAGGGGTCACTGGGAAGGACCCCCTGTGCAGGGAAGCCCAGTACAGGGGCCACTACTGCTGACTGGACACATATCCCTCCTTGGGGCAGCTCCTTAGGACCTGAAGGCCCAATCCAGTACAGTGTTCCGCTCTCGGTCCACCTGCTTGGTGGTTGCCTTTCCTTGGCAGACTCTGTCCCTCCCCTGTGCCACCTCCTACTAGAGCTTCCTTTTCTCTTAGGAAGGCCATAGTTAATAACCAGCACTCTGCTATCCCAGCATTTTGCTATGATGTCATGAAAACCTCTGCTAAATGACTACATGGTCTGACCGTGAGCTGGGGTAGACAAGGATTGTCCGCACTCAGCCTGGGATGCTGAGGCCCACAGTCCCAGGTGACTGCTGCTCACTCCCTGGGAACTTTCACCTGAGTGAGGACTCCTCCTACACAGAACAGAAGCCCTTGAAATTCATGGGGTAAGAGTTGTCCCAGGGAATTCAAGGTCAGAGAAATCAGGTAGAAGTGGGACACGTGTCCTACCTCTTCCAGTACATCTTTCCCCATCCCTTCTGTTCTGCTGCCAATAAGCTTCCTGCACTTTCCAGGTCGCTAGGGGAGATAAGAACATGCCCTAAGTCTGTCTGTTCCTCCACTCCTGAGCCAGGCAGGCCAAGGCTGGGAGCTCTACTTCCTCTGGGGTCACAATGTAGGACTCCCATGAGCCCACTCTGGTCCCTTGTCCATGCCTGTGAACACGGGTTTTAGGAAGTGGGGTGGGAAGCAGAACTGGAACCAGACAAGCAAAATAATAGGCATCGGCTGGGAGTGACTTTATTCTTACCCCTGTCATGACCGTAGCTTGGCAGATTCACTTGTAACATTGCATTGTGTGATGGTTTTCTGGTGTCTACAACTGAGCGTGTCTGATGTCTCCTTCCAGAAGATACACAGAGTGGCCAGGCTGCTGGGTGTACCACCCCAGCTGCTGGGCAGGCAGAGCACAGCACCCAGCAGAAAACTCCAGCAGGAGGATACAGTGGCCAGGCTGTGCCAGAACCACTACAGGGGTCTCCCGAGGCCCTGCGGGAAGCTATAGAGAGGCCCAGAGAGGAGCCCCAAGGAAGGGGCATTTTCGAGGTACCTGAAGGGCAGAATGGAGGTGGGCGCAGTGCACCCAGGACAGAAGTAGCTGGGAAGGTGGGCCCAGCCCGAGGACAACCTTACCTGTGTACCACCTGTGGCCAGAGCTTCAAGTGCTCCTCGGATGCAGTGAAGCAGCCGAGCACGCACTCAGGGCGGAGGCCGTTCGAGTGCGGTGACTGCGGGAAAGGCTTCGTCCACAGCACACACGTGCTCCAGCACCAGAGAAGCCACAGCAGGGAGCGGCCCTACGTGTGCCAGGAGTGCGGCAAGGCCTTCGGCCAGAGCTTCAACCTAATCCGGCACCAGCGAGTGCACACGGGAGAGAGGCCCTACGAATGCACTGAGTGCGGCAAGGCCTTTGGTCAGCGCTCTGATGCTGTCAAGCACCGCCGCATCCACACGGGCGAGCGACTGTACGCGTGCAGCGACTGCGGCAGGACCTTCGTCCACAGCTCCAACGTCGTCCGGCACCGCAGAACGCACCACGCAGAGAACCCGTTCGAATGCCGGGAGTGCGGCCAGGCCTTCAGTCAGAGCTCCAACCTCCTGCAGCACCAGCGCGTGCACACGGGGGAGCGGCCCTTCGCCTGCCGGGACTGCGGCCGCGCCTTCAGCCGCAGCTCTTTCCTCCGCGAGCACCGACGCATCCACACAGGCGAGAAGCCCTACGAATGCAGCCAGTGCGGACGCTGCTTCCGCGCACTGTCCGGATTCTTCCGGCACCGCCGCGTTCACACGGGCGAGAAGCCCTTCCTGTGTGCGGAGTGCGGCCACGCGTTCCGCCTCAGCTCGCACCTCCTGCAGCACCGCCGGGTGCACGGCTCCGAGTGAGTCCGGGGGAGAGGCGTTTGGAGGCCCGTGTCCTCATACAGACAGCAAGGAAAACAATAACGCCCCCCGCTGCTTGGAAATCCTGAGTGTGGTCCACGCCTCGTTCGGAAGCCATGTGAGGAGGGTCACAGGTGGGAGGCGGTAGGATTTACTTGAGACCAGCAATATGAGACCAGGTTACTCCAGCAGCAAAGCGGGATTCTGACCAACCCACAAAAGAAAAAAAAAAAAAAAAAATGCACAGAGGTTAGAAAGGAACTAGCCTGTTAAATATTCTTTTTCCTGAGGAAGGATCTGCCTATGTTGCCCAGGGCTGGACAACACAGCATGTTCGTGTGAGTCCCAGGCACCATCCCCAGTACCAAAAACTAAAGCTCTGGAGAGTCTGAGTGGGACAGGGACTAAGAAGTGATCGCTGGGTGGAGCCAAGAGGCACCATTTGCTTCCACAGGTCCAACGTCCTCCGGCACCGCAGCACACACCAGGCAGAGAACCCATTCGAATGCCGGGAGTGCGGCCAGGCCTTCAGTCTGAGCCCAGCCTCAGCCTCCAAGGCTCCCAGTCTGCTCTTCCCTCACACAGGACCCATGGGTCTGAAGGCTGGGCTGGGACACCACAGGCATGAGGCAGACAGCAAGCCGGGCCACTTCCCAGCACGGGGCTTCCGTCCGGGCCTTTGATCTAGATCACAACACCATACGCTTTGCAGAATATTTTATTTACAAAACTCAGTAGTGCTCTACCAGGGAGTCAGCCACGTGTGCAGTCAGAGTCATTCAGAATTCGAAGTCTTCACCCACCATGTCAAGGGCCCAGGCGAACTTCGCTCTCTGCGTCTTGTTGTAAATTTTTTCCACAGGAACCCCAAACCGTTTACACCTGCGGGGACAGGGTCAGCCTGGGGGGGGCGCTGGTATCAGCCCCACATCCCATCCAACTCTAAAGCAAGGTAGCAGGGAAATCAGAGACCCCGTGTGGAGCCTGCCCCTGCTGCTGCTGGACACCCGGCTGAGCAATGTCCCTCCCAGTGTCAGGGAGGCGTGAGATCTCATACCTGCCGCAGCCGAGAGCCACTCTGTGAGGTGCTCTGGAGCCCCTCTGGCCCGGTCACCTCCCACTCCCAGTGAGCAGACTGAGCACTCACATGGCCTCCATGTTCCAGGCCACTGCTGGTCCGCACCTCCAACCCATCCCAAAGCTCAGGGGAGGGGGAGCCTAGGGCACTGAACTCGACATCAGGGACACCTGGTCAGGTAGGTCCCTGTCACAGAAAGGACTTGTGCCTATCACGGAGAACCAAGGACAGGTTGACATACCAGGCAATGCTGATCCTGGGGTCCAGGTAGTTGAGCTTGGATGTGCCCAAGGCCACCTGTTTGTTCTCCTCCTTATCTGTGGCCTGGGTACTCAAGTGGGCCATCTGTTCCTCCAGCTTCTGCAACAGCCTCTGCTTCCTTTCCAGGATACTGGAGGAAGAGAAGGGGGCCTAGGTCCTACAGTGGTGTGGAGACCATGCTCCTAGCCACCACTGCCTTCTCTGCCCCATGTCCTCTCTCCGTGCTCTAGCCATGACCCTCCCTGGTCATCATCAACCTCCCCAAGCATCACGCAAGGTAAGGTGTCCTGTCAGGAGCAAAGACTAAAAGCCAACTTGAGTTCGCCCAGGCACCAGCAGCCAAAAGGATCCAGACCCAGAAGAGATACTACTGAGCCACAGCAGGGAGGACAGACAGCAAAGCTGGGCTCTTGAGAGGGTAGCCGCGAGGGAGATGCCTAATGCAGGAGACGAAGGCCAACAGTCCAACAATCAAATGGCAAAAGCAATGGAAGCAATCTCGTGGTGTCTAAGAAGATACTCAAGCCTTACTTCTACGCCCACCACACACACACACACACAAACACACACACACACACACACACCAAGGATTGAATCTAGGGCCTTTGCGCTAAGCTACATCTCCAGCCTTTTTTTTTTTTTTTAAGACAAGTTCTCACTAAGTTGCCAAGTTGCCAGGCTGGGTTCAAACTTGGGATTCTCTTGCCTCAGCCTCCCAGAGTGCTAGGATGACAGGCGTGTGCCACCACATTTGGAGGAAAATGAATGAAACTTGAGACCATCATGCTAAGGGAAATAAGTCAGACATAGAAAGTTAAATACCACATAATTTCTCTTATATGAGAAGCCTAAAATATAAATAAAGGAATGAATAAAATAAAGGTGAGAGAGTAGGAAACAAGAAGGCATACTTGTGGAGATGGGGGCAGGAAGAAGTAACAGAGAGACGGGTGAAGGGATAGAAAATGACCAAGATATGTATTACACATGTACCAATTTCTAACATCACTATATACTTCAGATATACACCAATAAAAGATAAAAAAATAGAAAAATTTAAAGCCAGGCTTGGTGATGCACACCTGTAATCTCACCATTCAGGAGGCTGAGGCAGGAGGATCACCTTGAGTTCAAGGCCAGTCTGGGCTAAATAGTGAGTTCAAGGCCAGTTTGAACTACATAGCAAGACCCTGTCTCAAAGAGAGAGACAGAGAGAGAGAGAGAGAGAGAGAGAGAGAGAGAGAGAGAGAGAGAGAGAGAGAGAAACAGGAACCCCTCACCTTCCCTGACAGCCATAACTCTAGTACATGCTCCTGGAGCTCAGTCTTTTAGGAGTCTGCCTGCACACCTTTGACCATGTGTATAAAGACATGCACATGGGAATACTGCTGCCAAAGGCTGTGCCAGCCCAGTGTGCCTACTGCAGAGGCCTTATGTGGGGTCATCTGCTCGGTGCTGACTAAAAGTGGCTGCCAGACAGCATAAGCAAGAACACCACAGAAGGCAGGAGCAGTGGCAGCCACACTCCTCATCCAATGCCCTTTGGGCTATCTGACATCTACCACTTTTAAAGACACACCTCTGCACCTCGGGACACTAGCCACAAACAGCACAACCACTGCAATCAGCAAAGGGTAACAGGGACCGCCACAGGCAACCAGACACCAACAAATCTTCTAGCTGACAAACTTCCAGAAAGACACGGATCACCAGGACTAACTCGAGAGAAACAGAACAGCTCACAGACCTGTGACAGGTGAAGAGACTGACTCAGTAATTGTAAGACTTCTCCCAGAAAGGACTGCAAGTTTGAGGCTCACTGGGCAATTTAGCAAGACCCTATCTCAAAATAAAAATTAAAAAGGGGCTGGGATATAGCTCAGTGGTGGACCAACCCCTGGGTTCGGTTTCCAGTACCACACACACACAAAACAAAAGCAAGGCGACACATCCCTGAAGTATTGGCAAGGAGTTGGATACATCAGAACCTCACACAGCACTGATGCAAACATGAGCTGGTGCATCTCTATGAAAACTGGAATATCTTCTTCAACTTATGACCATAGAGTTACCAGATGTTCTGGCTTGTATCTAGATGTCCCCTCCCAAGCCTCACGCAGCCATAGGTGGGGCTTTTCAGAGATGGCTGGATCTGGGGTGTATGAATGTGGATTAAGGGTGTGATAGTTAAATCAGTCTGCTAATTTGTTAAGTATAGTTCTGGGTGTGGATATGGGAACCCCTACCATGGGTGTGGGTGGCACCAACAAATAGGCTTATAGCCTAGATGGAATATAAGGGGAAAAGAAGGAAGGCAGGCTGCTGCTTCCTGCCTGCTCTGCTATGGACTGTTTCTCCTATGCGATGCCCCTCTGCCATGCCACTCTATGAACTGAAACTTCTACAAAATGTGAGCTAAAAATAAACCTTTCCTCCTTTAACTTGTGGGTGTCAGGTATTTTGTGTTGGCAACAAAAATGAAACTAAGATAACCAGATGACCCAGCAGCTCTACGCCTAAGGATTTACCAAAGGTGAACAAAAACACCAAATGAGGCCTAAGCACAAGTGAACGTCACTCACTGCAGCCAGGTGTCTAGTGGCAGAAAGTGGATACACAGTGAGGTCTTCCACCCACAGAACACTATTTGGCCATAAAGAAGGGAGTTCTGAGAGACCCTACAATCCAGTGAACCTGGAAGACAACGTGCTCAGTGAGAGGAGCAGACACCTCTGCAAACATCCAGAGTGGACCAACCTGACATGGGAAGCAGGTCAGGAATGAGTGAGGGGTGCTGATGGACATGGGGTTTTTTTTTTGTTTTTTGGTTTTGGTTTTTCTCCGGTACTGGGAACCGAACTCACAACCTTGCGCTTGGCAGGCAGGCGCTTTGCCGCTGAGCTAAATCCCCAGCCCCCATGGGGTTTTTTTCTTAAACCAACTGGTGGGTAACTGAAACCCTCAGAACTGTACACTTTGATGATGTTGTTTTTGGGGGGTTTTTTCGTTTTTTTCCTGGTACTGGGAATCGAACTCACAACCTTGCACTTGCCAGGCAGGCGCTGTGCCGCTGAGCTAAATCCCCAGCCCCAGAACTGTACACTTTGAAAAACGGGTAAAAATGTATACTATGAAAATCTTCTCTCAACTGAGCTGCTCGAAACAAAACCTAGAAGAGCCACAGTCACCCTCTAGCCCTGTGACACGAGGCCCACGGCTGCCTCTCCCGCAGCTCCATACCATCTTGCTTTCATCCCCAGTAGTATAGCTTGTGTT
>NW_004955454.1:2025702-2040151 GCF_000276665.1 Chinchilla lanigera
AAGAAAGAAAGAAAGAAAGAAAGAAAGAAAGAAAGAAAGAAAGAAAGAAAGAAAGAAAGAAAGAAAGAAAGAAAGAAAAAGGAAGGAAGGAAGGAAGGAAGTGACAGTTGATTAGGAAAACAGATTGTCCAGGTAGGAAAGCTCAATGCCAAGGCCAAGCACATTCAGGATGGACAGGCTGGCCCTTGGGATCTCAAGGAAGTAGGCCCACACACACCTTTTGGACTTGCCATCCCCTTTGATTCTGTACTGAACCTCGGCCTTCCTCAGCTCGCCTTGGGCCTCAGCTACCTGGGTCTTCTTTGCTTGGATCTGCAAAGAAACAGGAGGCTAAGCAGGGCTACTCCTGTCCTCCCCAGCCCTACCTAGGGAATGCCGTCAGCTGTGAGTCAAACAGTGCCACCAGCAGAGAGCAGCCTGAGAAGGGCCCTGTAGTGCCAGCCCTGACCTTGTCTGTGGCCAGGGGTACAGTGAAGCCAAAAGGCCTCTCAGGCGTGAGGATGTCACTTGCTCCACCTCCAGCCACAAACTGACCCAACTCCCTAAGGCCCTGCCTCTCAGCCTTCCTTCCTGGAGTAGGATGAAGGATGACCACATCCTGACAGGAAGGTCAGAGGTAGCACCAAGACAGCCGAGCCAGTTTGCACCAAGGTGGTGGCTCTCTGGGCAGGAACAGCCAGCTCCTGACCAGGACCCTGGCAGCCCCAATCCCAGGCCCCAATCCCACGCCAGCTTGCTGAAGCACTTCTGCCTGTCCCATTGCTCCTGTGTCCATTGTGGGCAGCTCATCCGCACCACCAACGGTGAGGAGGATGACAGGGGCCGGCAGGAGTCTCCCACCTTTGTCTGCAGATGCTGCATTGACTTCTCAAAGGTCTTGGGAACTGCTCGCTGATGGTTGCAGAGGATGGCCACTGCCCGGTTCGCTCGATTGTAAGCTAAGATCTTGGCGGCTATACTGTCTTCAGCTAAGTAAAAACAGCAGCCACTGTCACTCTACGTGTTCAGCCTTTCTGAACACCTTGCAAACTAAGGCCCCTTCCACAAGGACCTCTTGTGGGGAAGAGACGGAGGGTCAAGGGTCAGTGAACTATTTAAAGTGGCCCCATGAACCCAGTGGTTTAACCTCAGGAGCAGACTTGGGAGGTGGGAAGGCACCCAGCAGCACCCAGCTTCCTGGGGGACCCAGCTCTGTCTTACTGGTAGAGCTGCAGGAGGAGCAGATCAGACTAGCCCCTGGGCAACCCCAATCTCTAGGGTGGTCTACAGCCTGGCAGCAGAGAGGGCTCCAAGGAAGGGAAAAGCTAGGCATCCATCTGTGCAGTGCAGTCTGGGTCCTCCCTTGGGGAGCCCCATAACAGCACAGAAGCCAGGGGGCCGGGGATATAGCTCAGCGGCACAAGCGCCTGCCTGGCAAGGGCAAGTCTGTAAGTTCAACTCCCGGTACCAAAAAAAAAAACCCAGCACCGAAGCCTATTACCAGTGCACCTAGCACCTGGCTTCACCTGGCAATACCAACACTACTTCTGTTTTCCTATCAGGAAACTGAGGCGCAGGGTGCTTTGGTCCCTCCTCAAGTCACCTGTCCAAGTGGCCACTTGTTCTCACACTTCTTCCTCCCAAGTCTAGGCATCCCCAGACCAGGGCAGCCAGTTCCACAGGGTTTACAGACGCCTCTGGACATGGGCCTGGTCTGCCAGGATGCCCTGATCCAACTGGCCCCCTAAGGGTTTTCCTCTGCCTGGGACTCCCTCATATATACACCAGTGGAACCTGCCCTGGCTCTCCGGGGATGTCCCCAGGGTCACATGGGGCCCGTTAGTCATCCTCTACCACTGCTCGAGGTATGGTGGGGACAGCTTGGATTCAACAGTTCTGAGTTCATGCCACATCCAAATGGCCGCACATCTCCTCAGCAAGCCTGGCCTGGGAGCTGGTGAGACAGGTAACAGGCACAGGTGGTAGGCATGGCCCTTGGTACCTCCGCTGTGATGTGGAGGGAGAAGGGGCAGACATCAGGCACATTTTGCCCCCACTGTGCATCTAAGCAGTGGAGTAGAGACAAAGGTCCTAGGCTGGCAGCAGCATAATGAGGTGAGGCTGAGGGGCTGGGCTGGAGACCCAGAGGTCAGGCCCTGGGGCAGCCGTGTGGTGCGGAAGGACAGTGCAAAGGCCTGATAGGAACCTTCAAGAACTGGGACCAGAGATAAAGCCAGGCCTGGGGGAGGCAGGTGATGAGGGATGGGAAGACAGAGCTGAGCAAGAGGGCAGCCTCCTCCAGCTCTCTCTCCAATGTGAGCCACGTGTAACCTTCCACCTAGCAGGCAGCTACACCCAGCTGCCCCTCAATTCACCCAAGACAGGCTACGCACCATCCCCACATGCCTCCTGGAGGCCCGGCCTGGGCACAAGGATGAGCTCCCCTGTGCTCACTCAGGAAAGGGCTGGGGCCCTGCTCACCTCTGGTCAGCACCCGCAGCTGCTCCTGGAGGACAGTGGAGGCGTTGTAGGTACGGAACACCTTGGCTGTCAGCCCATCCATCAAGTCCTGCAGGTGCTTATTCAGGCTGGAAGTCTGGTCATGTGGGAAGAGATGGCCGCCATCAACATGGCTTCCCTGGAGACAAGATCTCCCCAGGCCATGCCTGACTTTCTGCAGGAGGCAGGCAAGGGAACTTTAGCTGCTGGGTCAGAACAGAAACCTCCAGGGCCTGGCTGGGGACAAGGATGAGCTAGACTCAGCACTGCCACTCCGTCCCCTGGCCCCTGCTGTCCACAAATGCTTGGAAAATGAAAGCAGGCTTACAGTCAGTTTGTCAAAGAGGTCTTCCCCAGGGTCCTTGTTCTCCATGAACAGCTGCAAGTTCCGGAACACCTGAAAGAGAGGAGAGTTGAACACAGAGCCATAAGCAGAAAAGACTCATGAGGCCAGTGCTAGCAGATGCAGACAGGGGCCTCATGAACACAGGAAGGAGGACACATCAGGACTCGAAGGGAGGCAATCCCAGTGTAGGGCCAGGCCCGCTCACCAGGGGCTGGTGGCATATTCATCCCTCATGCCTTGGCCCTGCTGTGGTCACTGACTGCCAACGCACAGCATCTCCACAATCCACCGGGGGAACTCAGCAGGCAGCCAAACCCCAGCTCCCTGCTTGGTCACCAAAACTAGGCTTCTACCCAGTCAGTCTCACCTGACATCACAGGGCCTCAGGAGGCCGTCAGATCCCTGTCCAATCTCTCTCCTGCGGTCACTTTCGGAAGAGGGTGCTCAGTTCCTCCTGCACAGACCAAGCCTGAGAGGAGACTGCTCAGGTGCGCCTGCCTCTCCCATGGTTTTGCTCATCCATTCTCTTAAGGGAGCCAAGCTGGCTCAGTGGGCATCAGCTCTGCGGCCTCCACTGCTCTCTCCAGTGTGCACACAACAGCCTGCACCTCCCCTGCATGGACAGCGGGAGTCTGGTAAGAGGCGAGACACCTTCCCTCACTGCAGTCAGTCAGAGGCAGTCCCCTTCCCGGCGAGGACACTGAGTGAAGAACATCCGACAGCCCCTCCCAGGAGAGCGCCGCAGACCCGGGGTGGCCCGGGCCTGGCTGTGCTGCCAGGTTCTAAGGACACTGCTCCCTCAGCCTTTCCTCTTCATGGCTCTTTCCTCCACGTTAGTTTTCACACTGGTGATGCTTTTGAAAGTTTTACATCCTACGGTTTCATCATATGTTGTTTCTCTTCTGACTTTTTTTTTTTGAGAGAGGGTCTCGCCATGTTGCCCCGACTGGCTGTGAACGATCTCCCGTCTCTCAGGCAGCCGGGACTACACCCGTGGGCCAGGACACCCTACTCTCCAACATCTTTCTCACAGCTGCACTGTGCACATCCCTTGCGCCTTCCTGTTTTGGTGCCTTCTGTTTCTGTTCCCTAGCAACTTCCTCCACAGGACAGACTTCAAGCTCACCGCCCTGAAGAGCAGAGCCGCGCTGCAGGGCCTGGAGTGGCTCGGCTGTCCACACCGGACACCTTTCCAAACATCCCACGGCTGGGCTGCTCGTGAGGCGTGAGCAGCTCGCACGTGGTTCTGTTCAACATCGGTAGGACGTGACGTCCACCTGGAGAGGCAACACTGTCACTCAACAGAACAGCCATTGCCAAGGGCAACAGTGCTCACCGAAGTCTAAATTCTGCTCACTGGCACTGATCTGCAGAGCAGGAAGCTCCCCAGGTCTTCCTCAGCCTGAACATTTTACTCAACCTTCAGCCCACCAATGTTGGTGAGGCAGGCTGGCAGCATGACAGCCCCCCAGCAGGCTCAACCCATCTGCATTCTCTTGTTTGTTTGTTTTTCTTCTGGTACCAGGAATCGAACTCACAACCTTGCGCTTGCCAAGCAGGCGCTGTGCCCCTGAGCTAAATCCCCAGTCTTCCCATCTGCATTCCTTATAGAAGAGGGTATCAGGACATAGCCAGAGTCCCAGCAGACTGGAAGACCTCTCCCAGGTGCACTGAGTAAGCATGGTCCCCAAACTCATGTCTTTCCTGAGACCCCAGAATGAGACTCTATACAGAAATAGGGTGGTTGTAGGTGTAACTGTTAAGACAAGGTCACAGTAGAACAAGGTAGGCCCTAAACGCAACAGGAGTGTCTGAAAAAAGAAGAAACACAGAGACACAGGGAGAAGAGGCTGTATGTGACAGAAGCAGCGATGAGCATGAGCCAAAGCCAGGGACACTGACGATCAAAGGATACCACCTCACTGGGCGTGGTGGCGCACACCTGTAATCCCAGCACTTGGGAGGCTGAGGCAGGAGGATCACTGCGAGTTTGAGACCAGCCTGGGCTACAAAGTGAGCTCAAGGCCAGCCTGAACTGCATAGCAAGACCTTGTCTCAAAAAGACAAAAACAAAAAACAAAGGCCACCACCAGAAGTAGTGAGAGGCAAGGAATGGATTCTCCCTGAGCCCCCAGAAAGAAGCCATCACCACTGAGTGTTGGACTTCTAGCCTCCTGAAGTAGACAATAAACATCTGTTGTGATAAGCTACCCCCTTATGGCGCCTTATGCACAGGGAGCACGTTGCCCACTGTAAGATGGGGCTCTGCCAGCCTTAGACAGACCAGCCGGCAGGCCGCAGCTCCCTCTGCAGCTCCTCCACACCCTGACACTCACTCAGGCAGAGCAGTGCGGTCACAAGGACAGGGAGGGTCACAAAGGGTACTCACAGGCTTCTCCACCGGCACACGGTTATAGTAGCGGATTGAGTCCTTTCCTGGGAAGTCCAACTCCACAACGTGCTTGTGGCCATCGGCGTGCATGTGTAGTCGGACATGCTCCATGCGGAGAGAGCAGCAGCCCACCGTGTCAGCTGTTTCACCCTCCTCCTTCTCGTTTCCAGTTCTCAGCGCCAACTGGACCAGGGTGGAGACCAGTCAGGGTGCGCATGCGTGCACACGTGTATGTGCACACACACACACACACACACACACACACACACACAAGCTTGTATGCATGCACACACACATAGGCACACCTGCATACCCCTCTATCTGCACGAGGCTCCATCTCTAGACAGAGGCTGCCATCACCCCTGCCTGGCCAATGAGGTCCCCACACCAACCTATACCTTATCGATGAAATAAAGAGCCACCCCCCGCTGTCTTGTCTTCATTTCCCGAGACTTCCAGTCGGTCCAATATTGAGAGCGGATCTCATCTACAACCCCTTTCAGGCGTCGAGCTGTTTCGTACTTCTGCCAATCTTTTTCCCCCTGAGTGCAAAGAGTAACAGTGAAGGAAACTCTCGATGTTCCTGTGAAACAATGGGCTCAAAAGGCTGAACTGCAAGTTTTTGTTTTGTTTTGCTTTTGTCTTTTTGAGACACGGTCTCGTTATGCAGTTCAGGCTGGCCTTGAGCTCACTTTGTAACCCAGGTTGGTCTGGAACTTGCAAAGATCCTCCTGCCTCAGCCTCCCAAGTGCCGAGATTACAGACACGCGCCACCCTGCCTGGCTAAAGAACTAGAAAATTGGGGCATCTCCCATACCGCCTTACTGGTACAGCACGGGGGAGGGGCCCACTGGCACTCTGAGAGGACCTTCCTGGAAGGCCACATGTCCTCACCTTCAGCTTGGAGCTGGGGTTCAGTGTGATGTACTTGATGGAATTCTGGACATTCTCTGTCCATGCCGCCAGCCATGTGACTGTGTTATCCGAGCGTACTTCTTTCCACTGATGACCTGCTGGGGGCTCAGGGATCTTTGAGTCCCTGGAGTAAAACAGTTACCCAAGCATCATTTAGAGCCTTTGTTCTCTGAAATGCGAGAAAAGCAAGCATCCCTAGGCAGCTGTCCCACACTGTGGCCAACAGCTACAACCAGAGGCAGGGCCTTCCAACTGCCATGACCAAACCAGCTGCCCAGCCCACGCTCCGTGTGCACATAAAGACCAGGGTCGGGCCAGGAACTGAGTGCCACCCAGCAAAGGCACCAGCTCTGCTACTCAGATTCACAGACCACACAGCTGTGCTGCGCCAGCATGGCCACCTGGGGCTGCCCAGGTAAGATGTGGCCAGGCACCCCATTTACATGGCCTTCAGTAACAAGTCACACAGCACCAGCAGAATTCTTGCCAAGAGTTCAAATCCTGACCCACTATTAAACTATGTGCATAATCTGATTGTGAAAAAAAGTGTTGAAAATGTTTTGTTTAGTTTTTTGTCTTTTTGAGACAGGGTCTCACTATGCAGTTCAGGCTGGCCTTGAGCTCCCTTTGTAGCCCAGGCTGGCCTCAAACTCAAAAGGATCCTCCTGCCTCAGCCTCCTGAGTGCTAGGATTATAGGCATGCGCCACCACACCCGGCAAAGTGTCCAAAATGTGTAAGAAAATTCCTAGCTGGGAAAAATCTCAACCCAGCAAAACACAGAGAACTCTCACAGCGCAGAGCAGCCCTGCTCACAGTCAGGCACTGCCTGCCACCCCCGTAGCCCTCGGAGCCCCACAGGTACTGTGATACATGGGAACAGTGCATGGAGTTACCAGCTGCGTATCATATGACATGCCCTTGTCCCAGAAGAGCTGAAGGACAAAGATCACCTCACCAGGTGGCCAGAGTCCGGCACGAACAGATTCAACCCAGCCCAGGCCCAGCGCACACCCCCGGCTCAGCCTGGCAGCCTGCTCTGCACACCTGCTGCAGTTGATGACCACATCCTCCGGCCTGATTCTCCTCTTCAGCATCCCCATCTTGGGATGGTCACCACGGCCACAAAACAGCCCAGGCGGCTCTGTCTTGAAATTGCCTATCTTTTCCCGGTGGCCATCTACAGTACAGTAGCCAAACTCTTGCTTAAGTTTTTCTGCCTCTTCTTTTAGCTTCTGAGTTAATAAAAGCATACATGGACATTAGTAGCAAATACAGGACTCATATGTAAGTTCCCTGTGCTAACCCAGGACCTGCCCCTCCTTCCCTGAAGCTAAACCACTCACACACCCCACAGACAGCAGGTGTCTTCACAGAGAGAGGAAAGCTAGGCAGGTTCTAGAATAAACCTGAATCCCCTGCAACCACTGGCTGAAGACAGGGATGACCCTTCCCCAGGAGGGCCTGCAAAGTTGAAATGTAAGAAATAACAGGTTTCTGGGCTGGGGATATAGCTCAGTGGCACAAGCACCTGCCTGGCATGCACAACGTCCTAAAACCAACCACGCTTCAAAGTCTTGCCCTAGTCCACACTGCTCGGGACATTTCGAACACTGCATATATGTTCAAGCACGCTCTGGGACAATGGACCTATTTTTGAGCATATTTAAAAGTGTCGGGCTGGGGATTTAGCTCAGCGGCAAAAGCGCCTGCCTGGCAAGCGCAAGGTCGTGAGTTCGGTTCCTGGTCCCGGAGAAAAAGCCAAAAAAAATAAAAGTGTCTAACTCCAAAGTGTCCAGAACTTGTTGGAACAGGGCTTAGGCCTGGTCACATCTTCCAAGGGCCACTCATCCAGGGAAGCTTTTTAGGGGCTTCCCTGAGGCCTTGTGCCCGGATTTGCCCTGGTTACACTCACGCCCACCGGCCACTTCCACTCTGCACGGTGCTCCAACCTGCTTCTCCTCCCTGGGGAGGGCTCGCCAGGCTGCAGCTTTCTCCACGAAGTGCCTGTGGATCTCCGTGAAGTCACACTTGTCCAGGTGCTTGATGAGGCATCTCTCCTCTACTGTCATTTCCTGTACCAAAACAGAAGCATGTGCTCTCAGCAGATGTCATGCAGGCAAGCTGCTGTGCCTGGGGAGCCCCAGGCCAGGAGCCCATTCCACAAGGCTCCATGACATCACAGAAGCGGGGTGTTGGACTGCGGACCCAGTACCAAGGCCAGGGCAGCCAACTATCATCCTCTGCCACCAGCCAGGCCATGGGCTCAGGTAAAGAGTGGTGAGTTGACGTCCTAGTGCTTCCTCCCAGGAGTGCTCTGAACAAGCCACATGGCCTTGCCTAGGAACGGCACCATACCCCGGCGCCCATGTGAAGCTCGGGTGCTCACACATATAGAGCGCTCAGAACTGACAGGAACCGTTAGGGAACAGGATGTGTCCTCAGCACAGGTCTGCAGATTCAAAGACCCTGCATGCATCCTCTGAGCCTGGCTCCTACAGGAAATGACTCTGACATCACAAGCAGCACACCCTCCCTCTGGCAAGGATAATTGTACCCCACACCACACTCCACATACAAAAGACCCTTCTAGACCTGGGCATGGTGGTGCACGCCTATAATCCCAGTACTTGGTAGGCTGAGGCAGGAGAACTGCCACCATTTCGAGGTCAGTCTGGGCTACATAGTGACTTCAAAGCCAGCCCAAAGTACCTCATGAGACCCTGTCTCAAGAAACCCCAAGAAAAAGAGAGAGAGAGAGAGAGAGAGAGAGAGAGAGAGAGCCCCTAACAGATCCGAGCCCACTCACAGACCCCAATAACAAATACCACTGCCCCCATCAGACCTCAGGGCCTCGGCACAATGGAGTCTGTCTATTACTGCGCCCCTCTCCCTTTTGTGAATGCAGGGGTGGGATTCGGTGGGGTGGCTGAGAACATAAGCCTCCAAAAGCAATTCTGCAATATTTCACTAACAAAAATGGCTAAAACTTCTGACCTAGTTATTCTGAGATCTTATCCTAAATAAATTATCCAATACCACTGTAATGATAATTACAGCGTTAAAGACAATTAGAGAAAGAAATCATCCAGAAAGCACTAATAAATTATAGCAAATTCATTCAATGGAATATTAAGAAACTAATAAAAAAAAATGTCTTAGTCCATGTGTGGTGCTTTAATAAACTGAGACTGGGTAATTTTAAAGTAATAGAAATGAAAAAAAAAAAAAAAAAGTACTAGAAATGTATTTCTCATGGTTCTAGAGGCTGGGAAGGCCAGGCCTAGCATATGCAAGTCATGGCTCGAGCATCTTAGTGGCACAATGGACACTGGGTCCTCACACAGCAGGAGAGACACTGGGCATAAAGGCCTGGCAAGTTCCCTCCAGACCTTCATCAGGCATGAATTCCACCCAGTAGGGCAGAGCCCACCCAGTATACACATCTCCTAGAGACCTCACTGCTTAATACTGTTGCACGGGCAATTCAGTTCCAATAGGAATTTTTTTTTTTTTTCCAATAGGAATTTTTAAAAGGACAAACATTCAAACCACAAGCTGGGTGGCCAGGTGTGATGGTGCATGCCTGTAATCCCAGCACTCGGAAGGCTGGGGCAAGAGGATCGTTGTGAGTTTGAGACCAGCCTGGGCCACAAAGTGAGCTCAAGGCCAGTCTGAACTGCCGAGCGAGACCCTGTCTCAAAAAGACAAAAAAAAAAAGAATTTTTTTAAAAAGTTCCTGTAAGTTAGGAAACAATAGGGAAGTGGCTCAATTTTTTTTAAATGGACAAAAGTTCACAGAAGAGAATGTCTAAGGGACAAACAGACACACAAAAAAGTCTAGGTATTACTGCAATCAGGGAAACGCAAATGACAACAACCACAGCAGGACGCGGCAGCAGCCCATCACAGACCACACGGGCCTTTGTACATGTGGTAGGCATGTAGCCAGCCCAACCTGGTAGTTTCCAGTAAGTGGCCTCATGTGTGAGCTTTGTGACCCAGGTCTGGGAGGGGGATCGTGCAGGTGTCCTTGGGGATGTTCACAGCAGCTTTAAACACAATGGCCAAAACTGGAAATGACCTGGTGTGATAAATGTGGACAGGGACAAGTGAACAGTATTCCTTCATACAACAGACTTATGAAGAAGATGCTTCATATACAGCAGCACAGGGACAAGCACAGGTACTGAAAGAAACCCTGGAGAGAGTACAGGGATTCTTGCCAGAGGACACACAAGAAACCCAGCTGGGATGGACATGGAGATTAGGCCAGGCTCACATGTAACTCAGGTTCTTTTAGATAAGCAAAGAGTTCTGGAATGTAATTCAGTGGAATGGTGCTTGCCTCACACATGGTTCAATTCCCTATCAAGTCAAAAAATGAAATAAAAAGGAGAAGACAGATACTTAATACCACCTTCATCTTCATACCAAGTGCTTATTTTCTGGGGGAAGAAACTGCCCTTTCTGGCCTCCTCCAATCTCCCTCTTCTGAGAGCTGGACTCTGGCCTCAAGTTGCCCTGAGGAAAGGTCACAGCAGATGTGGTTCTGCTCCCTTTGCCTGCCTCGGTGCAGGTCACACTGGGCAAACATGGCAGGTATTGCTACCTGGACAGCTGCAGAGATGGCAGCAAGATTGGTACTGTGGCCCCTGGGGGACCCGGCCAGCCACCATAGCCACCGGTGATGCATACCTTCCGCCAGTCATTGAAGAAGTTATTCTGGAAAACTTCCTTTGTTGTATATTCACGATCCAACATTTTCCCATAAAAAGTGGCGACCTCCTCAGCTGCCAGGCTCAACTTCATGGGCTTTCCTGCAGATATCCAAAGACATCTAATGAGGCTGGCCACAGGCTCATGCCCAGTCCACACGGTCCTCTTACTCTGCAGTGTGCTTTAAAAGCCAGCTGCAGGGGCTGGAGATGTGGCTCAGTGGTAGAGCTCTTGCCTTGCATGCACAAGGCCCTGGGTTCAATCCCCAGCACCACCAAAAAAAAAAAAAGCCAGGTGCAAGGTGCTCCCACCTCCTCTGTGGTTTCTTGACGCTGCTGCTGCTGTGGTCATCACTCCCAACCTGACACGCATGTTCAGTCCAGAGTCTGTCCCACCCCCACAAAGGGCCCTGTGCAGAGCAACCTCAAGGCACCATCTCAAACCGGGACCCACAACAGCACCTTCCGCGATGAGGAGGCTCTGGCGTGCACAGTGCTCGCCTGTGCCAGGGTACCAGGATCCAGAGATTGTGCAGACTCAGGATCGGAAAAACTGACTTCAAGCGACACTGTGGTAGACATTGGTGTCCCTCAGAGACACCAATACGACTGTCACCAGAGGTCTTTCATGGAGACCATAATTTCACTGTCCCCTGGGAAGCTGCGGCAGACCAAGATGAGCTGTGAAGGTCTCATCCATCTGCACTTCAGGCACAAGCTGCTGGTGCAGTTGCTGGGCCCCGGTGAAGGACAGCATGGTGGACACTCTATGACAAGATATTTGAGAACTTCATGGACAAGACAGCCGCAGGGCACAATCGGACTTCCCAGTGGGAGGGGAAGCCTTGATATGCTCTAACCACTAATCTGAGTTCCTAAATTGCTTGACTTAATTCTACCTGGAACCAGCCCAACCAAGACACCGAAACAGGTTCCAGGCATGCAATGGATCTGGCTCAGATCCATTTTCCGCAGAGACTTGATTGCTACCAGCATGGCTGACTCTCAGCCAGGGTCTTGGTGGAAGAGGCCTTAGCCCAGCAATTCTAGATGAATCCAAGTGGCAAGATAGTGGAACTGGCAAAAAAAATAGCAGATGTCCCTGGAAGAAGCATCTGTACCACCTGCAGTCTGGGCTGTGCCCCCTACACACACCACTGCTTTTGTTACCTACACTGACGAGGCTGGACAGTGTGGATGCAGTGTGCCCACGGGTTCCTTGTAGAGCCAGGGCAGGGACTTTGGGAAGAAGCTCTGCACCAGGTCAGTGGACTCCCTGGACGCATGTTTGTCCATGCCAGTGACTTCATTGGTGGGTACCACACTCGAGAGGGTGCATTCAGCATGGTCCATGACACCTTGGCCAAGTGCTCAGTACCCGCTACAAATCCTTTAGTCCAATAAAACTTTTTCCAGCTCTTAAAAAGAAAAAGCCAGCAGCAGGGGTACAGGCCTGAAACCCCAGCTGAGAGGTTGAGGCAGGAGCTGAAGGCCAATCCAGACAACATTGTGAGACTCTGTCTCAAAATAAATAAAAAAGATCTGGGACATAGCTTAGTGGTAAAGCGCTTACCTAGACAAGCAAGGCCCTGTGTTCAATCCCCAATACTACAAAAATAAATGAATCAAAAAAAAACCTCAATAAGCAAAAATAAAGTATCCTTTTGTATACATCATGCTATGAGCAAAACACTGGATGTTTGTTTTTTAAGTTCAGAAGCACATTCCGAAAAGTGATCACTGTACCCAAATACAGGAAACTGCCATGAGTGTCCTGGAGCAGGTCCTGAAAACACAACAGTTTTGAAAAAAACAAAAACAAAAACAAAAAACAGTTTTGAATAGCTACAGTTATTTACACTTTTCTTCCTTTACATTGCATTATACTTTTTTGTGTGGTACTAGGGACTGAACCAAGGCCATCACACTGAGCTACATCCCCAACCTTTTATATTGTCATTATTCTTACTATTATTATTATTATATTGTTGAGACAAGGTCCTGCTAAGTTGCAAAATTGCCAAGGCTCCCGGGCATGGTGCCACACACCTGTAATCCTAGTACTCAGGAGTCTGAGGCAGGAGGATCATTGTGAGTTCGAGGCCAGCCTGGGCTACAAAGTGAGCTCAAGGCCAGCCTGAACTGCACAGTAAGACCCTGTCTCAAAAAAGACAAAAAAAAAAAAAATTGCCAAGGCTGGATTTGAACTTTTGATTTTACTGCCTCATTCCCATAGTACTGAGGGTTACAAGCGTTCATCCCCAGGCCCAGCTGCTACTATATTTATATTATGTAAAAACACAAATGAGCCGGGCGTGGTGGCGCATGCCTATACTCCCAACACTCAGGAGGCTGAGGCAGGAGGATCTTTGCAAGTTCAAGACCAGCCTGTGTTACAAAGTAAGCTCACGGCCAGCCTAAACTGCACAGCAAGACCCTACCTCAAAAAAAACCAAAACAACAAAAACTATACAATTTTTAAATTATTTATTTGTTTATTATGATGCTAGAGATCAAACCCAGGGCCTCATACATGCCAGCCAAGTGTTCTACCACACAGTTAGTCTCAGCCCAACAGGTACAATTTTTTTTTTTTTTAATTTTTTTTTTTTTTAATTTTTTTTGGTTTTTCTCCGGTACCAGGAACCGAACTCACGACCTCGCGCTTGCCAGGCAGGTGCTTTTGCCGCTGAGCTAAATCCCCAGCCCACAACAGGTACAATTTTAAAATACAAATTTCCACATAGAAATTATAAAAGCAAAATAAAATTGACACTTGGCAGCAGGAAAGTGAGTAACTAGAGATACAACCTTTCAAAATCTTCAGCTCAGCTCCATGGGTTGTTTCCTACACCCTATTGTAAGGTCTACAACAGATGGGGAGAGATGCCGCTGAGCCAGGGATTTAGCTCAGTGGCACAAGTGCCTGCCTGGCAAGCGCAAGGTCCTGAGTTCAATTCCTGGTACAAAAAAAAAGGGAGAGGGGGTTGGGGATTTAGTTCAGCAACACAGCGCCTGCCTGGCAAGCGCAAGGTCTTGAGTTCAATTCCCAGTACTTCCCAGTACCAGAAAAAAAAACAAGAGTTAGCCAGGCATGGTGGTGCACGCCTGTAATCCCAGCACTCGGGAGGCTGCAGCAGGAGGATTGTTGCAAGTTCGAGACCAACCCAGGCTACAAAGTGAGCTCAAGGCCAGCCTGAACTGCAGAGCGAGACTGTCTCAAGAAAGACAAAAAAAAAAAAAGAGATGCCGCTGAGGAGCAAAATGCTACAGTGGGTGATGTGTGGGCACACAACAAAATTCAACAAAATCCAAAATTCAACTGAAAAGTTTTCATAACAAAATGTCAGAAAAGATGCATAATTGATGCACTAATTTGATGATGAAAAAAGCATTCATGATCAACACCAGCAATCTTTTACAACAGAGGCCTATCTGAAAAAACAAATGTGCTTGTATGCTGGGCATGGTGGCACATGCCTACAATCCCAGCACTCGGGAGGCTGAGACAGGAGGATCGTTGTGAGTTCAAGACCAGCCTGAGCTACAAAGTGAACTCAAGGCCAGCCTGAACTGCATAGTGAGACCCTGTCTCAAAAAAA
>NW_004955454.1:2040716-2047479 GCF_000276665.1 Chinchilla lanigera
AAAGAAGTACTGGCTCCATTTCTCACTCAGGAAACATATGATGGGGTTGAGCAACTGTTACACACATGGACATCTGGACACACACGGCACATGCATGCTCTCATACCATGGGAAATGGAGACACCAGCCCTCACCCCCCGGTGCTGGGTACAGATATGCACAGCCACGGTGGACTCAGGAGATGGAACGGACAGAGGGAAGGCTGCGGAGCCAGAGGATGCTTACCCAGCCCTGCTAGGTGCTGGTGAGCACAACCCTGGCCCCTGAAGCCCTCAACCCCCGTCTCCGCTCCCCTGCAGCTGCCCCTGGTTCCCAGGGAGGCTCAGCAGGCCCCTGCGCTGCTCCTGGCATCCTTGGTTCCCACTTGTGGGAAGGCCAGTAGGTCTCAGAGCACAGAGCCCACACAGAGAAGAGCGCTACCCTAGGCACGCAGTGGCCACGGTGGGGGCAGGGGGGCAGCAGACCAGCACACCAGAGGAGCAGCCCTGCCTGGAGTCCTACCGTCATAAAAGAAGCGCACTCGCTCAGGAAGGGGCTCATAGGCAGGGGCGAAGCACGGGCCTCTGTGTTCCAGCTGTCTCCACTTCACTCTGTCCTTGCTCTGCTTCTCTTCCCGCCTGAAAGACAGCAGAGGGAGGGCTGGCTGCCAAGTGCTGCCCAGATGCCAGCCAGGGCCAGCTTGTGTGGGCCACTGACTCCCCCACAGGCGCACACAGTGGGCTCTGTGACCTGCACCTCACAGAGGCGAAAGACAAGGCCAGAAAGGAGAGCAGTCCAGGGCCTTTCTGCCAGGGAGTGCCACCCAGATGCGCACAAGGCAAGCTGCCGAGACAGACTGCAGCAAGCCTGGGTGGGTGGAAGGGTCCAGGGAACACTCCTCTCCAAGGCTCAGGGGCCTCTCCAGCAGGCCCCATCAGAGCTGGCCTAGAATCCTCTGGAACGTTCTACAGGGCCCCACAGACCCCTCCACATGGACGCTCATGTGGCAAGTAGAGCGTGGCTGTGCTTGGAGAACCCTTTCCTCGATGAGCCGGGAGTTGGGAGGGACACGGGTGGTGCAGCTCACAAGAAGACGGGGACACACCTATGGTCCCACAAGAGAGGGGGCGCTGGGGCAGGGGTGAGGACGGGGACAGAGGCAGGAAGCCTCTGCAGTGGGTGAGGCATGGGTGTGCTCCAGGCAAACCCGATCCTGCAGGCAATCAGACACAACCCGCCATGGGCCACACCACGTGCTAACGCTGCTGCAACTCAGCATCTGTTCATAGGGGTCTGCGGGGCCACCATCTCTGCACTAGGCCAAGCGATCCCACAGACTCCAAGGAACTGCAGGGAGGAAACAGGCCGAACGAGATCCTGAAACACCTAGAAGCCTGGAGGCAGGGATCTCTGCCACCCGAGCCCCAGCTCTGTCACTAGACGCAAGAGGAGCAGTCCCAACACAGGCAACAGCGGTACTAAGGGCAGGGCGCACCACGTGGTGGAGGTGGAAAGAGAGATGACCACTCCTCCCCAGGCATAAAGACCAGGCAGAGGCCTGGGCCTCAGAGCACGGCAGCCCTCCTGCGCTGGGCCTGGTAGCCTCATGAGTGGAGGTTTGTGGTGGTATGAGAAGGGAAGGATGTAAGCAACAGACATTCTGAAAAGGACTTTCTGTTTTTGCAGAGAAGCACTGGGGAAGGTTAGGAGGAGCAGAGGGTGATGTGAGCAGAGCTGACAGCTTCAAAGAAGCTCTTGGGATTAGCCAAGAGTAGTGGTACATGCCTATAATCCCAGCACTGAGGGAGGCTGAGGCTGGAGGATCTCAAGTTCAAATTCCATCTGGAAAACTTAATAAGACTGTCTCAAAAAAAGAGTGGGGGTTGGAGAACACCCCAGGGTTTGATCCCCATACCACACAAAAAAAAAATTGGTGGGCTTAAGAACATTCTGGGGGGCAAGGGAGGTAGCTCACGACACAGCACCTGCCTGGCAAGCGTAAGGTCCTGAGTTCCATTCCTGATACCAAAAACAAAAAAATTCTGGGGTGGTACACAGAAGCTCTTGAACAAACTGTGTGATGTGTGTGCATGCTCTGAGGGAAGAGGAAGAGGAAGGAGGTGGACAGGGCAGCCACCAGCCTGGCCCTGAAGCTGGAAGCTGCAGGCACAGGAGTCCTACCTGGAAGTGATGAATAGAACTGGCGGTAGGGCATGGGAACTATGGCAAAGCTGGCTGGGGAAATAAGCAGGACCTGTTAACTACAAGATCCCTCTCTCGGGGCTGGGGATTTCGCTCAGCGGCACAGGGCCTGCCTGGCAAGCGTGAGGTCATGAGTTCAATTCCCAGTACTGGAAAAAAAAACAACCAAAAAATGAGATCCCTCTCTTGTTTAGCCCAGGTTCACTCTGCAGAGCCAGTTTTTCCCTTACCCCTTCACCCCTCACTTTTCAAATAAACTTTTGGCACCATTTCCATTTTTGGTTTATTACGTTTAATGATTTGTTTGAGGCAAGAAAGGCCAGGATACATTTAACTGATGAGCCACTTCTAAAAGAAACTACTGATAACAGGAGCAGGGGCCCACTGAATCCAAAGATCCTCACGGGTCAGAGACGGTGCTGTTGACCTCACAGGCTCTGTGGTGTTAAACAGTTCCACCCGGGGCTGGGGATTTAGCTCAGCGGCAAAAGCGCCTGCCTGGCAAGTGCAAGGTCGTGAGTTCGGTTCCCAGTACCGGAGAAAAACCAAAAAAAAAAAACAGTTCCACCCACCTTATTCCCGCATTCCAGGGTGACACTGACAGCAGGTGCCACTAAGAATTAAACTAAGATGCTTTCTGCTAGATCCACCAAAGAGGGCCGGGGATATAGCTCAGTGGCACAAGCGCCTGCCTGGCAAGGACAAGCTCCTGAGTTCAATTCCTCGTACCAAAAAAAAAAAAAAAAATAGACCCACCAAAGAGTCATTCTGCCCCCTAAGGATGAGAAAATGCTAAAAGCATGACCTTCTGAACTGACAGTAACACTTGTCACTAAAGCCACTGGGTAGATCCTGCCTGCCCCCCATTTCCCAGACAAGGACACTGAAGTCAAGGTTAAACAAGTTGCTGGCCAACAGCTGAGCAGGGCATGGGGTACTGCATTGTGGTGACTTTCAACTGTCCCTTCAGATGGGGATACCAAGCACTGCCATCAGAAGCAAGTCCCTAACCAGGTGTCGGGCTGGGGATATAGCTCAGTGGCACAAGCGCCTGCCTGGCAAGCACAAGGTCCTGAGTTCGATTCCCAGTACCAAAAAAAAAAAAAGAAAGAAAGAAAGAAACCATATACCTAACCAGGTGTCGTGGTACACACCTGTAATCTCAGCATTCAGGAGGTTGAGGCAGAAGGACTGCTTCAAGTTTGAGACCAGCCTGGGCTACAAAGTGAGCTCAAGGCCAGCATGAACTGCATCGCGAGACCCTTTCCCAAAAAGACACATGCAAACACAAACAAGTCCCTGCCCCCTTACCACACCTGTACAACCACACCATGCCGCTCCTTCTGAAGCATCTGCCTGCACCTTTTCGGGGAAAAACATCATCTGGGATCGACACCCAGGCCAGCAGGACTGGCAGCAGGGCCCTGCCTCCTTACCCACTCCCTGAGGCCCTGAGCTCAGGCAGAGGCTGTAGTGACAGCACACCCAGACAGGGCTGTCACCATAAGGTCACCATAAGACACCACCCTCAGAGCACTAAGTGACAATCAATAAACTCCACTGGCCATCGCCAGGCTTGAGGCAACCGCCCTGGGCAGGCAGTGAGGCTGGGATTTGGAAGAGCAGCATCTCAGCCACATTCCCAGAGCCAATAATGTGCCAGCAAGCTAGAGGCCTGGAGTGTGCGCTGGACGCCTTGGCCCCAGGTCAGTGAGCGCAAGCACGGTAGGAAAATCGCTGGGAGTTGACCTGGGAACCAGAGAATCCAGAATCGAGGAGACCAGTTCTTTTTTTTCTGTGTGTGTGTGCATGTGTGTGTGTGTGTGTGTGTGTGTGTGTGTCTTTTTGAGACAGGATCTCGCTATGCAGTTCAATCTGGCCTTGATTCACTCTGTAGCCCAGGCTGATCTCGAAATCGCAACAATTCTCCTGCTTCAGCCTCCCGAGTGCTGAGATTACAGGCGTGCGCCATCACGCCCGACTAGAGACCACTTCTAAGCCAAACAAGCAGAACAGAGGCCTAGTCATAGCCACGGGGAAGTGCGGAGTGCGCAGGGCAGGGCCTGTCACTCTGGGCAGGACTGGGTTACAAGATTCTGCAAGTCACTAATATGTGGTGTGGTGCGGCTGCCGTTCAGGTTACCCGAGATTTTGGCAGGTTACCCGAGATTTTGGCAGGGGTACTAAACAGCATGTGGCCCTCCCACAGGGTAGTACCAGATTCGCATTCAGCTCTAGTCTGGCCCACGTGCCCGCCTTACCCAGCTCTGCAGGCCTTCGGCTGGGTCCCCGAGGCCCAGCGGCAGGAAGCGTTCCCGAGCCGCAAGCGCACCACCCTGCGGAAGCCCCGCAGCACGCCAGCCTTCATCGGCTCTGAGGTTTTTCTTGTAGGAAAGCAACGCTGCCGGCTCGTCCCAGCCCCGCCTACCCTTCCCCCCGGAACCCGCCCACCCCTCCCCGGAACCCACTTACACCGCTCCCCCGACCAACCCGCCAGCCCCCGCCCACTGAGAGCCCCACCCAAGCCCATCCAGGACCCACCCACCGCCAGAGTCCCGCCCCAGGGCCGGCAGGCGGCCGGTGCTCAGCACTGCCCCTCTATCCCAGCGCCTATCCAGGGCAGCGAGGGCGCCTTTCCAGGTTCAGAGGGCCCTACCTCATTACATAACTCAGGCGAGTAAGTAGCAAAACACAGCAAATGCCGGCACTTCCAGAGGACACAGAACCGGCAGATGGCAGCTGTCCAGCCCAATGCAGCCTGCTGGGGTGACTTAACAGATTGAGTACAAGTCCTGCAAAACAATCTTCGTTCACCGGCCCCTCACCCCAAGGAGACCAAAGACCGGGTACAACGGGAGACGCGTTTCCCCCGCGAGGTCTCAGGACCACCAGGCTGGCCTGGAGGCCTCCTGGGCAGCATGGCCACACTGCCAAACCTTACGCCAGCAGCGAGCTGCACCGACCAACCTCCCAGCCTCTATATGTGACTGTAACTCACAGGCTAGGAGGATACAGTGGAGACAGGGAGAAAGGGCCGGCGCGCCCTGGTAGGACCCTCCCAACTTTCACCAGCTTATTTGTTTTCCACTGACATCTAGTGGCTGGAGGCAGGAACACAGAGGCTGGGCTTCACCGGGCTGCCCTTGCTGGCCCCAGGACCCGTGCAGCCGTGGAGCCGTGGAGCCCGGTAGCTGACCCTGTTATCTCAGAATGGGCAATCCAACCGCCTCAGGGGGACACATTAGATACTGACAGCCACGCCCTCTAGGTGCTGCTGGAAAGCTGCATGCAGTGTTTTAGAATTTTTTTTTGGTTTTTTTTCCCGTACTGGGAATCAAACTCATGACCTTGCGCTTACAAGGCTGGCGCCATGCCGCTGAGCTAAATCCCCAGCCCCTGCATACGGTGTTATAAACAGTCCTTTCCGCAAAGCAGGAAGACATCCCAGCACAGGCCCATCACTGCTTCACCTCAAGACTGAGACTCCTGTGTCTCCACTTCAGGCTCCTCAGGTTTCCTAAGAGGCGTGGCCGAACAAAACCCTCTCAACTCTCCAGGCACAGAAAATACATCTGACAAAACCCAATTTCCTTGCCGGGGATATAGCTCAGCGGCGCAAGTGCCTGCCTGGCAAGCACAAGGTCCTGAGTTCGATTCCCGGTAAAAGAAAAAAAATCCTCACATGTTAAACAACAAAGGCAACACAAAAAGCCACAATCCAGGAATGGAACGACCTTCCTCCAGTCAGTCACTTAACTTCAACAAAAGCCCCACAACCATATGAAGAACTAGGTGCTTCCCCTGAGGTCCGGAATGAGATCAGGATGTTGTTCTCACGGCTGCTGCTCAATACTATGCCAAGGTCCTACCTGGAGCAAACGGCCAAGCACAGGAGAGAAAAGGATCCAGGTGAGACAGGAAGACCTAAGTTGTCTCTGCCTATAGATAGCGTAGTCCCCTGTGTTTAGGAAATACCAAAGAATCTACAAAAAATTAACAGAACTAATAAAATAAATTCAGCCAAATTACAGGGTACGAGAGCAATATATGAACATCTGTTCTGTTTCTTTACACCAGCCATGAACGATGCAAAAGATCCGAACAAACACTTCTTCAAAGACAATATCTAAATGCCCAATAATTCCATGAACCGATGATTGACGCCATCAGCCATTAGGGTAAGGTAAATCAAACCCACAACAATATTGCTTTGCACCAGGATACCTGCAGTTCAAGTGCTGGGGTGGGGGTTGGAGGTAAGGGGACCCCAGCTGGGCATGGCCAGAGCAAAGAAATCAGTCCAGAAGCCATTTTCCTATAAGGGTCTGCCTGCATTCCCAGGTCTAGGCCACCTTTGTGCCCTCCTCCTCCTCACCAGACCAGCAGGGGGTACCCAGGGGTGGGCAGTCAGGTTGTCACAGCAAGTAAGAGGAGCCTGTTTTGCAAGGAGACAGGCTTGGGAGATGTAATCATTTTCTGCTTTTTTTTTTCTTTTTTTGGTACCGGGAATCGAACTCAGGACCTTGTGTTTGCCAGGTAGGCGCTTATGCCACTGAGCTATATCCCCAGCCCCTCCTTTTTT
>NW_004955454.1:2047794-2052902 GCF_000276665.1 Chinchilla lanigera
CTACTGTACATTGTTGAGAAGTCAGATTTCAAAAGAAACGGGTGAATTTGATTTTTTTTTGTTTGTTTGTCTGTTTGAGACAGGGTCTCGCTATGCAGTTCAGGCTGGCCTTGAGCTCACTTTGTAGCCCAGGCTGGCCTCGAACTTGCGACGATCCTCCTGCCTTAGCCTCCCCATTGCTGGGACTATAGGCGTGTGCCACCACGGCCAGCTCTGAATTTGATTTCAATAATGTAATTTCTACCAATATATTCAAACATCATCATCTCAATAAAAAGAATGAATGAGGGTCGGGGATATGGCTCAGCTGCACAAGCGCCTGCCTGGCTAGCTCAAGGTCCTGAGTTCGATTCCCAGTACCAAAAAAAAGAAACACCAAAAAACAAAACAGAAAAAAAGAATGAATGAACTGGTACATATCCTTTTTCTCACCCTGGCTGTGTACCTCACATCTGCTGCACCTAGCGCTGCAGCTTGTGCCCACCTGTAGGATACACCACAGGGGGGTGGCCTGGGGGCTTCTATCTGCTCCTCTTTCTGGTAGCTGTGTGGCCTTGGACAGATTACTTAAATTCTCTGAACCTATCTCTCACCTGAAAAATTGAATTCCAACAGCTCCCTCATAAAGATCTGACCAAAAGCAACCAGGTATACAGCATCATCAAAGCCAGCTCTCCCCATTGAAGCCAAGAGATAGGGAAGGCTAGGCAGATAGGGGACAGTGAATAGGTAACTTAAAGTAAACTAAAAGTGAGCTGGCCTACTAAGATGGACTATCATACTAAATACTGAGTGTACTATCAGGACCTAATGAGATACAAGAGACAAGTCATCCTTAACCAAATGGGAGAGACCTTGGAGGAAGTGAAATGCAAAGGAAGCTGCTTGCTTTCCAGACCTCAAAGGCCTACCTGCGACCAGGAGCATCCCTGCTTTCTGTCATGTACACTGCTCCCAAAAACTGTACAAAACCCCAGTGGATCTAAACATCTACAGTGTCCACTGTATGGAACGCCCTTCTCTGACTAGTGGTGAGCTTCTCCTTTGTTCTTTCTGATAAATACTCATGTGGTCATTCTCCACCACTTGCTATTTGCTGTTTTGTCAGCTTCGATCTTCTTGCTCCAAAATAAGGACCCAAGATCTGGTTACACCAGTGCCAAAAATCCATATCCCTGGATCGCCAATGCAGGCGAGCCTTCTGGACGGCATCCTGTGCCTCCAACAGCCTGCAGTACTGCATCCACTTGTCATCAACCCCCCTCCCATTCTAGGAAGGCCGCCTGACCTGGGTGGGAGGGGATGGTCACAGACCATCGCTACCTGAGCGCTCCTTGCCCTTCCGCCCTTTCTTGCCTGCCTTCCCCAGCTCAGCTGCCCCCTGGTCATCTTTCTTCTCTTGGACACCAAGGCATCACTTGGTGCCTCCTCCACTTTCTCTCTGACTCCTGGCAGCCTCCTGCGACTCCTAGTCTTCCCGACTCGGTCCTCCGCAGGTACCCCACTGCGTTCGCTCTGGAATCATACTGTGCTCTCCACAGTCTGCCAGTTTCATCCAGGTCACTCTTCTACCTTCCGTCCCTTCAGATTTGAGGCCCTTTCCCCCACCACCACCACCACCACTTTGTAAGCCTTCCTTTTCCTCCCTCTCCTGGGTGCCAAGGTCTCTGACTTGGGCTTGTCGTTCTGTATCTCTTCTCCCACCTTTGTGCCCCCGCTAGACCTTCCACGTCTTCTCTTTCAACTCTCTCATCCTGTAGCTCCCCTCATCTTGGCCTCTCTGCCCATTCGGCATCTCCTCTCCGAAGGCAGCTCATCTCTGGCCCCCTGCGGTCAAGCTCTGTGTGTGCATTGCTTTCTCCGGAGCCCTCCTCTGGTGGGTTCCTGACTTGAGGCTCCAGGGACCCTCTTTCCTTTATCTCTTCAGAGCTCTTCTCTTTCTTCACCCTCTGATGCCTTTTATTTCCCACATAGGTTTGGCCACCCTGGCCGAGGGTACACACAGCTGTCCTCCTGCCAGGTGCTACCTTTGCTGTTATCTCATGTTCTGCTCTTGGGTCTTGAGGCATGGCCCAGCAGAGGAAATCTTTGGTCCCAGAAGGGCTGCCTTTATCTCAACTTTAGCCAGGTGTGGTGGCACACGCCTGTAACCCCAGCACTCGGGAGGCTGAGGCAGGAGGATCTTTGCAAGTTCGAGACAAGTCTGGGCTACAAAGTGAGCTCAAGACCAGCCTGAACCACATAGTGAGGCCCTGTCTCAAAAAGACAAGAAAAAAAAAGTCATTATATCTCAACTGTAGTGGGGGCCTGGCTCAGAACAGAGAGAATGCACTGTGAATGGGAAGCACCAAAAAGGGCTGTGCCAACCCAGAGACACCGCCCCCCAGGAAGAAGAAGAGAAAGGTGGCACAGAGTCCCCAAAACCCCCACCAGGACCATCCCACACTATTATAGAAAGACAACTGAGTTAGGTAGAAATGTTATAGGCACACAGATAGGGCTAAGCCCTTGAGAGCGGCAATGCAAAAGATGAAAACACATTACATCTGTGGCCAGAGGAGCATCTGTTGGAGGCCAGGCCTCAAGATAAAGACAAATGGGGGCTGGGGATTTAGCTCAGCAGCACAGCGCCTGCCTGGCAAGCGCAAGGTCGTGAGTTCAATCCCGGGTACTGAGAAAAAAAAAAAAAAAAAAAGATAAAGACAAATGCCCATCCCTACAAGCCTCCCCAAGGGATATGTGGTAACACCTGGTCCAATAAAGTCCAGACAGACATCAGTCACCTCGGTGAGTGACCAAATGGTCTTTCCATGTACATTTGCTACGTGACTTGATTCCCCATTGGATCAGCATTACCTAAGCAGCTGTACTTGTAATCTTATTGGTTGATCTTAGTTTTGCCCCACGTTGTACCCACCCTATGATTTTGCTGTATAAAACTTCCTGCAGAAAGTGGGGTCTACGGCAACGCACTCAAGCCCCCCTTCTGTCCCTTCTTGGACAGAAGCTTTCTTTTCTTTCCCTCAATAAATATATTCTGCTCTTAATCTCTGTTGTTCCTAAAATTCATTCTTCGATTTTAGAGAACACGAACTCGTCCCAGATATCACTCAGGTTGGGAGTTTTTATTTTCCTGTATCAGAAAGACACACAAATCAGGGCCAGGTGGTTCTAACAGATGCCTCCAAGTGAACTCTGGAAAATGGCTTCTTGGCCTCTGCCCTGTGGCCTCTGTCCAGGCAGGAACTGACGGAATAAGCAAAGGTCCCAGCTTGGGGCCACTCTGAGCTCCAGACAGGCATAAGCCAGGCCAGGCCACGCCACCAGCATCAACCCTAGCCCAGGTATACAAGCGGCACAGAAGGACACTGTGATGTCTGAAGAGGGTTACACTATGCCACACTGTAACGCCAGGGGTGAACAGCCAGCCACTGCTCTGCTGAGTCATGCCGCTGCTCTGTTGGCACACATAGCTCACAGTGACCCCAACCCCAGCATCGCTAAAGAACTAAAGAAGCAAGCCAGGTATACCTCAGTGGCACGGTGCCTGCCTGCAAGTGCAAGGTCTTGAGTTCGATTCCCAGTACCAAAAAAAAAAAAGAAAAAACTAAAGAAGCAGTTTGAAATAAAAGAAGACCACTTATTTGAAGATGGGAAGGAAAAGAGAAATGACAGACAACTACTATGGATGAGTAGTGAAAATTCAAAAGTAAATTGCTCATGGATTTCTCGTCTGTGGCTCCTTTTATTGAGATTCTCATCTCAGGTAGGCTCCTGGAATCTGACTGGCTCCCTGGCTTGTCTTCATCCTAACCTTGGACTTCTGCCCAGGACTTTTCCCTGTCCTTTGGTGGAGGGTAAGATTACGGTGGTGGTGGTGGGGGTAAATAATGGATAGGTAGCTGAGGTTTAAGGATTAAGTAAATGGCAATTTCATGATTCTTATGTTAATCCAGCTACCTAGGAACTTCCCAGTCCTGAGTTTCTTCCTGTTCTTAGCCTTTGTCTTGCTAATTGCTCAAGTCCAGCTGTCCTTGCCTTTCTAATTACTAGAGTCTGACTGCAGAGATCAAAGCTGCCTTATTAATTTTTAATAAAGCTCAGTGAAACCTTCATCCTATCTTTTCCCTACCTATGGGGCCCCTACAACACCAGGGGAGAGAGCGGTCCCAATGCCACTTTGACATCCGGGAACTACCAACTTATTTCACCGTGAAGTCCCATTAGGAAGCCAGACAATGGGATCACCCGCTGTCCTCACGGTCCTGCCAGCAGCCCTCGTCCTGCCTGCATTCCCAGGATGCTGCTCTCTGGAATCATGCTTATGTGTTCCGTTGTTGACTGCGATGTTTACCTGCCTTTTTTCCTTGTATGGATTTTTATGGTTCTTGGTCCTTTCCAGCTTGTTGATCCATGCTTATATAGAAGATAAAGTCATAAATAAATGTAAATCAGCTGTCTACCTTACAGGGATAGGGGGCACTAGAGATAGGGAAAGGATAGGATGAAGGTCTCATTGAGCTTTGTTAAAAATTAATAATAAAGATCCTTCTAAAGGCAGCTTCGGCCTCTGTAGCTAGACACAAGCAGTTAGAAAGACAAAAGAAAGTGGAAGAACCAAGCCAGGAAAGGTCCCAGGTAGCTCAATTAAAACAAGAAGGGCACCCCATTCGGGACCCCTCCTGTCTCTCAGGAGCTATTCCTAGTCCCCATTCCCCATTCCTTTTTGTGGTTGTCTTTTTGAGACACTGTCTGCCTATGCAGTTCAGGCTGACCTTGAGCTCCCTTTGTAGCCCAGCCTGCTCTCAAACTTGCAATGATCCTCCTGCCTCAGCCTCCTGACTGTGGGATTACAGGTGTGCACCGTTATGCCTGGCCCCACTCCTTTTTCGCCAATATATTTTCCTACTCATAACATCTAAAAAAACCACAAGAATAACACACTTCCCCTTTATTCAATACTTAAACCTAAACTATCTTTCCATAAGGGCCCCACCTCTACTCTCATCCACCATCAAAGGACAGGAAAAAGCACAAGGCCAGACAAAATCCACAGTTAGGACCAAAGACAGCCAGGGAGTCAATCAGATTCCAGTACCCTACATGGG
>NW_004955454.1:2053422-2055808 GCF_000276665.1 Chinchilla lanigera
CATTTAAAGGCTGTTATCAGTGTGGATGATCTCGGGAGTGTATTCTGTCTGCCAGGCTCCCATGTAAGCCATCACCTGGGTTTGAAGTGTAGATGCACCTTAGACCCGCTGTCTCCACCACTGAGGCTTTCTGGGCAGGACAAAGCGAAGGAAAAGGCAATTTGCAGGTGAAAGGGAATGGACAGACCATTTGCAGCTGAAAGGGACCTGCCCTGAGGAAGAAACAGGGTCTTTTTATCAAAGAATATAAACAGGAGTGTCTCCATTTTAAACTCTAGTCCACCCCAGGCCGCCCCTTCCAAACACACTAAATTACAGGAAGGCCTAAATTCTGGGAACATAGCTGCAGATCACAGATAGCTTATCAGTAGGCAAGGAATTTCTGTTCCTCACACCCCGTCCCCTTCTGCTGCTCCTCCCCCTCAGCAACCCTTCAGATCTTCCCCTTGCTCAGTTTAAACTACTCAACCACAATACCGTGTAAGCCTGTAAATTCTGCCTAGGAATTCAGAGGATAGTAGCTTCCCATGCATTAAGGTTTAAAAACTCCTGCTTCCCTGCTGTTAGGCGTACCTGCTGCCTCATGTCTGAGTCTGCTCATGCCCTTCTGCAGAATTAAACTTTTTTTTTTGAGACAGGGTCTGTTATGTAGTTCAGGCTGGCCTCCTTGTGGTGATCCTCCTGCCTCAGCCTCCTGAATGCTGGAATTACAGATGTGTGCCACCACACCTGGTATGCAGAAGTAAATTAAACTTTCCAGTACTGATATTTTGAGTCTAGGGGTTTTGAGTCCAAAACCAGCTTTGCTGTTTGGGGACTAAATAAACCAGGCTTGGGCTCTGAAGCTGCAGTTTTTCTTTAAAAGTACAATTTTAAATTCTTGATTTTCTGGTCTTTTTATCTAATTTTATTTCTTCTATCTCAAAATGACCTCAATGATAAAGTACTTTCATAGGAATAGCTCCATCTCTCAGGAGCTATTCTTATTCCCCAATAATCTTTCCTACTGTTTTTTTTTTATTTCGTTTTGTTTTTTGTCTTTTTGAAACAGGGTCTCGCTATGCAGTTCAGACTGGCCTTGAGTTCATTTTGTAACCCAGACTGGTCTCGAACTCAAAACAATCCTCCTGCCTCAGCCTCCAGAGTGCTGGAATTACAGGCATGCGCCACCATCCCTGGCCCTTTCCTACTCTCCCCCCTTCCCCCTCCCCCGCCCCGGACCCCACCGGGAACCGAACTCACAACCTTACGCTTGCCAGGAAGGCGCTGTGCCCCTGAGCTAAATCCCCAGCCCCTTTCCTACTCTTACCATCCTTTATTGTTGGGAATCCATTCTTCAGTTTCAGGGGACACAAACTCAGCACATCTGACATCTAGCAGGTTGGGAATTACATTCTCCTATATCAGTAGGAGGCAGCTTCCTGTCATCCTCCAGGGCTGTCTACTCCCTACCAATACCATGACTGCAGGAAAAAATAGATCTTTAGAAGTAACTTCCAAAGAAATGGTAGAGCTGAGAAAATAGATTTGGAAACCAAACCTACACTAACCAGAGAGGAGCAGCCATAGCAGGCCTGAGAAGACAAGGTATAGGAATCTCTCTAGCCACACACTGTGGGGAAAGGTGGTTTTGTTGCCGGGAAGCCTAAGTATCAGGCTGCAGGGAATCCAGGCGTGTGGGTCTGAACATGCCCACCTGTCTAGCCACCTGCCAACATGCCCTAGGTGCCCTCCCCACACCGCGTGTTACTGGCTGCCCTCCATGTCATGTGCATGTCCACTCAAACAGGACAACAGTGAAACGCACATCATACAGAGAGGGTTCTGAAAGTGCTCTCAGAGGCCTGCTTGGGCATAGGCCTGGGCTAGCAGAGGCCGCTGAACTGGCCAGCAGGGCTGCATGGAGCACAGGTGTAACCCAGGTGGGGACCCTACAGACAGCGGCAAGGATGGTGCCTGAGAAAATGGAAAGAGCTGCATTACTCAAACGGGACGCTAGGGAGGAAGAGGCAGGGGCAAGTCGATTTCCTTTCTGCATGTGCTGATTGACAGGCCCTTGGGACCCCACTGCTCAGCAGCAGCCTGGCCAAGCCCTCCTGTCCTCAGCTCAGCATTCAAATTGCCAAACCTGACAAACATGAATAAAAGGCACCATCACAGCTGAGCTTTTCCTTTTCTCAGCAGGTATCTACAGGATGTGCAGCACTGCCCCCAGTTCTACAAACACCTGATGGTCACAGGTGTGGGTAAAGGGCAAAAGGCGTGAGTACCACCATATTAACAAGCCAGTTTACAAGGTTGTCCACAAATGCAAAAGCCTGTGTCTGAGGATGAGTAAGTGATCGGTAAACAGTGCAGAAAGGGAGGTGAACAGAGCCTAAGCCGT
>NW_004955454.1:2056194-2060498 GCF_000276665.1 Chinchilla lanigera
AGGCCCCCAAAGTGGAAGAATGAATTCTAAGGAACAATGGAGGTTAGGAGTAGGAAATTTATTGGAGAAATGCAACAGGGAATAAGAACGGGGAAAGGGGGAATAGGAATAGCTCCAGAAAAAAGGGAGGGGTCTGGAACAGGTTGGCAAGAGCAAAACCAAAAGGGGGGTACAATGGGGATCAAAACTATGATCAACCAATAAGATTGCAAGTATAGCCACTTAGGTGATATTAATCTAATGGTAGCAAAGGTACATGGGTGACCTCATTAACCATGGTCAATAATCTGTAGTCTTAGTCTTTTTTTTTTTTTTAGCAGTTTTTTTTTTTTTTTTTTTTTTGGTATCAAGAATCGAACTCAGGACCGCTTGCCAGGCAGGCGCTTGTGCCACTGAGCTATTTCCCTGGCCCACCATGCAGAAGTTCAGGCTGGTCTTGAACTCACTTTGTAGTCTAGGCTGGCCTCAAACTCACAATGATCTTCCTGCCTCAGCCTCCCCAGTGCTGAGACTACAGGTGTGCACCACCATACCTGGCATTAGTCTTATTCTTAGTTTTAGTATAAGCAGGTGGAAGAGGATGGCCCACCCCTAATGAGATAGTGGGAAATCTCAAAAGCGTGATATCAATAATCTCAAACCTCTGTTCATCCCTTCAGGAAGTATGTAGAACTAGCCATTGTGAGTTTAATCTTTAGATGACCCTCCAGCCACAGTCCTGATGAGGATTCTTGTCCTCAGCACTGACTCCCTCGAGGGCCCAGCCCTGACTGCCTACTGTATTTCTATCTATTGTAGCTGTCTATAATATCACCAGCTTTACTTCAAGATGAAGAATCTGTTGGGGTTTTTTTTTCCTGGTACCATGAATCGAATTTGCGACCTCACACTTGCCAGGCAGGCACTGTGCCGCTGAGCTAAATCCCCAGCCCCAAAATGAAGAATCTGAATTAAAAAAAAGGATAAAAGTTTTGGGGAGGTTTTTTGTTTGTTTGTTTTTTTGAGACAAGGTCAGATTGGCTTTGAACTCATTATGTAGGCCAGGCTACATACTGGAAGCAATCCTCCTGCCTCAGCCTCCCAAGTGCTGGGATTACAGGTGTGCACTACCACAGCTAGCCAAGGATAAAAATTTAAACCAGGTGTGGTGGTGTACACTGTAATCTCAGGACTCTGGGAGGCTGAGACTGGAGGACCAAAAGTTGGACCTTAGCCTGAGCAATTTAGTGACTTACCAAGACCTAGTCTTAAAATAAAAAATAAAGAGCTGAAAATACAGCTCAGTGAAGGCTCTGGGCTCAATCTCTAGTATCAAAAAAAAAAAGTAAAATTTTAAGTAATAAAAGCCCAGAGGCCATGTATGCATAGATGCAGCTTGTCATGACCATGGCCATAAAGTTGTAGCTGCTGTCAGTGTCCTTGTTCAGTTTTCCCGGTTTCCCAGCAAACCATAAATAAACGATCAGAATGGTATGTGGACTTTTACAACCAGACCCTGGCACTAGGACCGCTCTTGTCTCTGATACTAGCTTAAGATAAACCAGGCACATTCCTACAGGGTAAAGACATTTTTGTCCTGACTAATGTTTATGCCCCTCTTTCTGCTTTTTTTTTTTTCCCCCCCGGTACTGGGAATCGAACTCACGACCTTGCGCTTGCCAGGCAGGCGCTGTGCCGCTGAGCTAAATCCCCAGCCCCTATGCCCCTCTTTCTGACCCAAATCAAGAGGACCTACTTGTCTTGCTGCTGTCCAGGACCACATTTCTGTCTGCAAGTCTCTCATAAATCGCACCCTGTGTGATCCTGAATCTGTCAGCTTCTCTTCTTTCTTTCATTTTAGTACACTGGGGCCAGGTTGTAGAACACTGTGCTGATGGGAAATGCATTCCCTATCCTACCCGGCTTTGATGACACAGTTCTAAAACAATCCGGGACAGTGCAGGGACTAGGGAAGATGGTACCTGCGGAGTCCCTGCAGGCAGGCCCTAGCTACCAAGCAAAACACAGACACAGTCCCATTGTGGTCGCCCTCCTAGGGACCTGTCCTCATGGGAGGAACCATACACTGAGGAAAAGCACAGCCTGGGCGCCAGCTACACACTGATGTCACTGGTATCGTACTTCAAGGAGCCGCGCAAGTGATAAGCCCACTGCAGGACAGGCTGATGAGAGCACTAGGCACAGGAGGCCAGGGACACCACCCCAAGCCTGCCAGTCTCTGGAGGACATATTAGGACTCTATACTGCCAGGGAACTAGGCTGGTGGGCTTCTGCCAACTCGCTGGAAGGTGTCACTCACACCCCACGTGGAGCTGAGCCTCCTGGAGGCCTCCAGGCTGCGCTCCCACACCTCTGGCTGGCACTTCGGCAGAGAGTTTTGCTCTGTTTTAAATTAAAATACAAATAAGGCTTGCATTAATTTTCATAGTAAAGTTTAGCACCCACTCAGGGCTTTCGTAAAATATACAAGAACACATTCCAGAGCAGCAGAACATGAGAGAAGGGAGGAAGCGGTTCACACTTAAAGCAGCGTATGAAGCAGCCTGAGTGAAGATGGAAAGTCTAACTCCTAAGCAGCCTTTTTACGATAAAATTCAGCCAAGTATTTACTCTCGGACCTCCTTTTCAAATAATCCAAATCTAACAATGCACTTTTTATTTCCATAGCAGACTGATGAGCAAAAGCCTCATGCTAAGGAGGATGTCTGCTCTGGAAGAATTCGCTCGTGCCCGGTTGGCATGCTGGCACAGAACACCAAGGAACTTGGCAGAGCTGGCTATGTCTGTACTCTGAGAGGGGCCTTGCAATGGGTCGTTGTCACATGTCACCGTGTTGAATAGTTTACTGCGTGTAAGCAATATGTATAGCTCACTTCCGGGTGACCCCAAAGTTCTGGGAGAAGAGAGGTGACTCCGTCTCTCAGCTCCAGAAATGCTGGACCAATCCAGTCTCTCAAACGAAGAACGGAGGAGGAGAAGGGCACTTTCACGAAGATGACTTTGTGCCAAATTCCCAAGGGATGTGAGAGCAGAAGACCCGGATGCACAGTTTCCCAGGATGGTAGGAAAGCCAGCCCACCCAGTGAAAAGCACTGATCAGAACTAGGCTCTCAAACTGGGTACTACCCCTCAAATCTGCCTTCCAAGATCCCATGAAATCATTAAAAAGATATTTGGGGTTTTTTTGAGTCAGGGTCTCGCTATGCAGCTCAGGCTGGTTTTGAACTCACTTTGCAGTCCAGGCTGGCCTGGAACTCACAACGATCCTCCTGCCTCAGCCTCCCGAGTGCTGGGATTACAGGCATGTGCCACTAAAGATCCTGCAGGGTCAGTTTAGAGAAAACCCTCTACCCCAGGCATCTGATCACGCTCACTACCTGAGCTCACCCTTCATAGCTTATCTATCACCTGATCTGCTCTCAGCAGGAATCCTGGTGAGTCGGCTGGACAAGAACTGTGCAGCAGGCAGGTGTGGTGGCACATGCCTGTAATCCCAGTACTTGGGAGGCTGAGGCAGGAGGACCATTGGGAGTTCGAGACCAGCCTGGGCTACAAAGTGAGCTCAAGGCCAGCCTGAACTGCATAGCAAGACCCTGTCTCAAAAAGACAAAAAAAAGAACTGCGCAGCTATCACTCATTCTTAAGTCTCTGCTCACACATAGGAAGCACATATATATTTTCTAAATCTTACAGGTAACACTCAAAAGCTAGAACTGGAGGGCTGGGGATATAGCTCGGTGGCATAAGCGCCTGCCTGGCAAGGGCAAGGTCATGAGTTCGATCCCCAGTACCGCAAAAAAAAAAAAAAAAAAAAGCTAGAACTGCAAAGGCTTCCTCCACCTGATACATGACATCAACAAGACTACAGCAAAGCTCACACTCCACAGTGGACTGCGGATGCTTCCACTGAGGTCAGGGAAGAACCTGGAAGTCAGCTCTCACCACCGTTTCTGAGCACTGAGCTGAGGTCCTGTCAGAAGGAGGCAGGCAAGCAAACCAAAGAAGGGATCCAGGTGAGACAGGAAGACCTAAGTCATCTCTATCTGCAGATGCCATGGTCTGTGTTTAGGAGATTTCAAAGAATCCACAAAACACTACTAGAGCCATGCTGAAGAGGGTGGCACACACCTGTAATCCCCCAGCACTCTGGAGGGCTAAAGCAGGAGCACTGTAAATTCAAGCCCAGTCTAGACAATTTTTTGACTTAGCGAGACCCTGCCTCAAAATAAAATAAATTTTATAAAGCTGAGGATGCAGCTCAGTGCAAAGGCCATAAGTTCAATCCCCAGTACTATGAATAATAA
>NW_004955454.1:2061512-2067354 GCF_000276665.1 Chinchilla lanigera
AAAAAAAAAAAAAAAAAACCAAATTGGAGGACTCATACTTCCTAATTTGAAAACTTCAAAGCAGGTGGGCATAGTGGCACATGGTAATCCTAGCTATTTAGAAGGCTGAAGAGGGCAGATCGCTAGTTTGAAGCTAAGCTGGGCAATTTAGTGAAATGCCATCCCAAAATAAAGAGACCTGGTAATGTAGCTCAGTACTATAACATTCCTGGATTAAACCTCATTACTGAAAAAAAAAAAGAATAAAATAGAACTTTTCTCACTTCAAAGTGTACCTTCAGGAAGGAAAAAAAAAAAACAACTATAAAACTTACAGAAAGGGAGAACGTATTTGCAAGTAATATACCTGACAATTATGGCAATCAGAATATATAAAGAATTCTTGCAACTCAACGATAAAAAAATGGCACAACTGCTGAGCGTGGGTATTTAAAAAAAGTAGGTATTCAAACAAATACTTGTACACAAAAGTTCACAACTATTCACAATAGCAAAAAAGGGATTGTTAAACTGGGCCCACGGGTTAGTGCACTCCTGTAATTCCAGCACTCTGGGAAGCAGAAACAAGAGGATCACAACTTTCAGGAAAACAAAACAAAACAAAATCAAACAAAAAAAGACCAGCCAGGCGTGGTGGTGCACACCTGTAATCCCAGCACCTGGGAGGCTGAGGCAGGAGAATCATTGCAAGTTCGAGACCAGCCTGGGCTACAAAGTAAGCTCAAGGCCAGCCTGAACTGCATAGTGAGACCCTGTCTCAAGAAGGCAGGAAAACAGAACAAAACAAAACAACTTTGATCTCAGCTGGGGCAACTTAGTAATTTAGCAAGGCCCTCTGTCAAAAAAAAAAAAAGTATCTTTCCAAATGCCAAATCACACAGAAGCGGAAGCTTAGCTGTGTTCAAGATTTACCCTTAGGGGCTGGGGATTTTGCTCAGTGGCACAGCGCCTGCCTGGCAAGCTCAAGGTCATGAGTTCGATTCCCGGTACTGGAAAAAAAAAAAGATTTGGCCTCACCCAGGTGGGGTGGCACATGCCTGTAATCCCAGCACTTGGGAGGCTGAGGCAGGAGGATCGTTGTGAATTTGAGACTACCCTGGGCTACAAAGTGAGCTCAAGACCAGTCTGAACTGTATAGTGAGACCCTGTCTCAAAAAGACGAAAAAAAATTCGGCCTCAACTATAACGTAGTCCATGGCCAAGGAAGGCGTTGCTGCTAGAGGTGTTGTGGCCATCAATACTGCCTCACGAGAGGTGCTGAAGACTGCCTTCATCCACGACAGCCTAGTCTGTGGAATCCACAAAGCTGCCAAGCCTTAGACAAGTGCCAAGTCCATCTTTGTACGCTTGCATCCAACTGTGATGAGTTGATATAAAGTCAGTGCAGGCTCTTTGTGCTGGGCACCGGTTCAACCTACTGAAGGCTGATGACAGCAAGAAACTAGGGGAATGGGTAGGCCTCTGTAAAACTGACCAAGAGGGAAAGAAAACTCCATAAAGTGGTTGGTTGCAGTCATGCAGTGGTTCAGGACAATGGTAAAGAATCTCAGACCAAGGATATCATCAAAGAGTACTTTTCTTTTTTTTTTGTCTTTTTGAGACAGGGTCTCACTATACAGTTCAGGCTGTACATAAAATGTACAGTTCAACTGTACATTTTAAAATGGCTAAAATAATCCTAGTACTTGAGCTCACTTTGTAGCCCAGGCTGGTCTCAAACTCACAACGATCCTCCTGCCTCAGCCTCCTGAATGCTGGGATTACAGGCGTGCGCCACCACGCCCAGCTCAAAGATTACTTTAAATACAAGAAATGAATGAATAAAAATGTTGGTTTGCTTTATTCAAAAAAAATTTTTTAAAGGGCTAGGGATATAGCTCAATAGGAAAGCTATTAGGTTCAATACCCAGTACCACAAAAAGGGGGGGGTGACCCAAATTTCCATCAACAAATGAATAAACAAAAAGTGCTTCATATGTTCAACAGAATATTTTCAGCCATAAAAAGGAATGAAGCACTGATCCATGGGTAGAGCTTGAAAATACCTAAGAAGTGAGAAAAGCCAACACCAAAGGACAAATATTATAAGATTCTGTTCAGGTGAAATCTCCGGAGTAGGCAACTCTCTAGACAGCAGAGTAGCAGTTGACAGGTGCTGAAGCGGGGAGGGGTTTGGAGTTAAGTACCAAAAGCTACAGGACTGCCTTGCGGGGCAATGAAGGAGCTCTGGAACTGGGGATGGATGCACAGGGCCATGGACACCCTTCAGTGACACTGAACTGTACATTTTAAAATGGCTAAAATAAGAAGTTTTATGTTATGTAAATTACACCACAGTTTAAAACACACACACACACACACACACACACACACACGAAAAGTTTCCATAATATTTCCGTGACATTTTCCACGAGAGAAAAAGAAGAGGCAGCACAGAGCGTCAGGCACAGAACAAGCTGTGCTTGTGTCCACAGCAGAGGCTGCGTGCAGAATGGCCCATGAATGAGTTAGCTTTGGCCACACACATTTTTGTTTGGCTGGCCAAGTATTTTTATAAAATTGCACAGCATTTAACATTTGTGATATTTTACCATTAAAATCCCAATTTCTAGCTGGGTGTAGTGGACACACCTGTAATCCTAGTACTTGGGAAGCTGAGGCAGGAGGGTTACTCCAAATTTGAAGTCAGCTTGGGCTACATAGTGAGTTCAAGACCAGCCTAAACTACATAGAAAGACCCTGTCTCAAAAAAAGAAATCCCTAGTAGCCGGGCGTGGTAGCGCATGCCTAAAATCCCAGCACTTGGGAGGCTGAGGCAGGAGGATCATTGCAAGTTTGAAGCCAGCCTGGGCTACAAAGTGAGCTCAAGGCCAGCCTGAACTGCATAGCAAGACCCTGTCTCAAAAAGACAAAAATAAATAAATAATATAAATAAATAAATTAAATTAAAACAACAGCTAGCTCAAACCAACTGATTCTAACTCAGCTCCATTTATCATGAACTGAGATGCAAATGCTGCCATCAAGCCCCAGATTGGTCTAGGGCATCAAATTTTCCAAAGCAGAAAACCTAACAGGTTTTTTCTCCCATCAGGCTTGTGTCTTTGTTCTGCTGGACAAAGGCAGCTATTTACACTATCATCTGAAACAAGTTAGTAGTGGAAAACGGAGCAGTCAGGTGAGGAAAAGTCAGGACAAGTGTGAGCCTATTCCTTTCCGATTGCTGTAGCTCTGCTCCTGGGCAGGATGTGGCTATACTGAGTGTTACCAAGTGAACAATTATTTCTGACAGGTCATTTATTTAAAGCAAAACCAAACACACACAAGAGGCCCAAACACATGGGGGAAAGGCCAGTTCCCTTAGGGCGCTCACGCACAGCTTCAAGAGCTGGGTTTCCTCCGCACCAGACAGCAGCTCACATTACCAACCTGTTCTACCTTCTGTGGATTTTTAGTTCCTGCTCAAATGAAACCAAAGACTAAAAAAAAAACAAGGACAACAGGTCCTACTTCCACCGCACAGCAAGACACAAGGGACAAAAGGCAATCCCGCTCGCCCAGCCCTGTTCCCCCGGCTTACGCGCTACCCGCTGTACCTTGCTCTACGCAGGAAAAGGACATGTGAGCAAACCCTGCCAGTGACAAGCTTATCCTGACCAAATCTTTTGAAATGGAAAATCTGCTTTCTCTTTTCAAGCATGGCTACAAGTCACAGGACAATAGAATTACACTGCAAGCATTTCCATGTCACAATGACAAGTGGGGGCTCCCATGAAAACACACAGAAGGGCCCCCAGGTGTCCACAAGAGACCAAAGCGATTCCTAGGATTCCATGCTGCAAATGCCAAAGCCCTTCCCGGACAGAACAAGGCCGCTGACCCCAGCGCACATCAGTCCCTGCACATACCGTGCACAACACACAAGCAGAAAGCTGAAGGTCGACCCAGCCCTCTAAGATGTGAAATAAACTCGCTTTATGTGAACACAAAATAATTATTTTTATCAGAAGTGCGACACCCTTTTCATATTCATTTTAAAAGTTCATGAGAAGAAAACACTGAAGGTGGCAACATACTGACAGATGTTTTGAAAGCAAAACATTAGCAAAGAACAAAAGGTTCACACCTGCTTCCCCCCTGCCCTTTCTGAAGTGTTCAGTTTGGCTTTTTCATTTTCTGTTTCTTTGCAGCTTCTAGCTTCATCTGCTCGGGGTTCTCTCTTTTTCTTTCTTTTTTGTTTGTTTGTGTGTTTTTGTTTTTCTTCCGGTACCAGGAATCGAACTCATGACCTTGCACTTGCCAGGCAGGCGCTGTGCTGCTGAGCTAAATCCCCAGCCCCTCTCTCTTTTTCTTTAAACAAAAAACATGTTAATGCAACTCAAAGGGGGAAACTACTAAGCCACTCTCACAATAAAGCCTTTGATGAAGAAAACCCCAAAACAATAACAGCAAAAACCCACAGGCTGACCAGCAGCAATGACACCACTTTCTCCTGACCCAGCTGAACCGGTTCCCAGCCTGACTCTTGCTGCATCTTAGTACACAAAGCCCAAGGAGATCCCACACCACCTTCTACCGCAGAGAGACCAGGTTAACCTCATCGTGCTACACACCTAAAGTCCCAGCGCTCTGGGAGGCTAAAGTAGGAGGATTTCAATTTTGAGCCCAGCCAGGGCAAATTAGTAAAACTGTATCTCAAAATAAAAAAGAAAAGAGGAGGGTGGCTGGAGATATATTCAGTGTGAACGTGCACTCTCTCTCTGTCTTCAATTCCAGATACAAAAAAAAAAAAGCTGGGCATGGTGGCCCACACCTGTAATCCCAGCACTCGGGAGGCTGAGGCAGGAGGATCATTGTGAGTTCGAGACCAGTCTGGGCTACAAAGTGAGTGTAAGACCAGCCTGAGCTGCATAGCGAGACCCTGTCTCAAAAAAGAAAAAAAGAAAAAAAATAGCTGAGCCAGCAGGCACAGAGCCCCCATTAAGAAAAGTTTTGATTCACAAGGCAGCAAAGACTTTTTCCTCCCCAAAGCGCTGCTGTTACACGGCAGACGCAGCCTCAGCCTTCACTAAGAACTTCTTCAAATGAGACCCCCTGGCCTTCTCCCACTGGTCTTCTGTGTACGTCTCCAGCCATAAAAAAGCAGGTGGGCCAGGCGGCATCACAGAGGTACTCAGGGCCTGAGCAGACCGTTCTGAGGGAGGTGAGCGAAGAATCAGAAGCAGGGACATCCTAGGCTTGCTGTGCCAACTCATATCAGCCACTGGTAGTGAGTAGTTAGAAACGGCTTTAGAAATGGCTTGCAATTAAATGTATTCCAGGTCCTTCTTGCCTTGAACAAAGAATTGAACGAGATAAGCCAAAAACAGTTCCAAATGTTTATCTGAAAGTGAACGATGGCCAGGTGTGGTGGTGCCCGCCTGTAATCCCAGCACTCGGGAGGCTGAGGCAGGAGGATCATTGTGAGTTCAAGACTAGCCTGGGCTACAGAGTGAGCTCACGGCTGGCCTGAACTGCACAGCGAGATCCTGTCTCAAAAAGACAAAAAATTAAAAAAAAAGAAGAAAAGAAAAGAAAAGTAAAGGATGAAGGGGTAAGGGAAAAACTGGCTCTGCAGAGCAAACTTGGGCCAAACAAAAGAGGAAAGGGGAAAAAGAGCAAAAATAAAAGTCCACCTTGGTCTAGAAGACACAGAATGGGCTAGCGTGAAGAGTCACCACAGCAGGCCCCTTCTGGTGTCTGTGTCCTTTTATGTCATCCACATCACATGGGAGCCACGAGGAGTTCCACATACAGGGTCCTGGAAATTATTTGGTGCTGTACTGGGGCTTTTTTTTTTTTT
>NW_004955454.1:2067509-2072032 GCF_000276665.1 Chinchilla lanigera
GTGTGCCACCACGCCCGGCTTGTACTGGGATCTTGTAATTGACAGGTCCTGCCTATTTCCCCAGCCAGTTTGGCCGTGCCGTATGTCTGATCTCACCGCCATAGAGAACAGCAAGGGTCTCTGCGTGTGAAGTCTCCCGGTTCTGACAGCGCATGGATGGTGTTTATTGACTTTATTTCTCTGGAACGAGTCTCTCAAGGGCAAGTTTCAGATAACTGGTCCTGAACGTTTTCCTGGGTTTTTGTCATTATGTTAATATTTTCAATATCAATTAAGCACTTTGCATGCATGTATAAACTCCACCAAAGAGAACTACTTTGCCAGTTTTAGTTCAGTACTTATGGCTTCAGGTGTGTCAGACCAAACCAAAACAAAAACAAGTGTGACCAGAAGCATTACAAGGCGCCAGAGAGATGAAAGAGGAGGGGCCGGGTCACAACACCAGGAAATGAAGAGAGCACAGGAAATACCAGCCCCAGAACACGCATGGCCCGTTACCCAAACGAGAGGGGAGGAGAAATTTCAGATCAACACAGGAAGCCCGTTAGCACAGGAAGAAGGGCCCAGGGACAGGTGCAGCCACAGAAGCCGTCAGCCTCAGGACAGAGCAGAAATTTTATCAGTGTTCTGTTCTCAGGCCTTTGTCCTAGGCAGCCCCAGGGTTGCAATAGTCAGAGGCTCAGCCCAAACAGAGGTCCCGTGTGCAGAGAAGTGGGACAAGGACAGAGGGATACAGAGCGGAAGGGAACACCACCGGGAGGAAGCAGTGAGGGGAGAGGGCACTAAGAGCGGACTTGTTCCAGGGGAAGAGGACCACTGAGGCACGGGCACTCCTGCCGCTACACTGACCCTGCCCTCTCAGCAGGCCCCACCTCCTCAGCAGCTCCTTGAAGGCACAGCACCAACGCCTGCACTGCAATGCACTAGGACAGACGAGGCGGCAGTAAGCCAGAGTGAGGAGACACCAGCCACCGCATGACACTGCCTGCTAGCACATGGTGCCTCAGTGCCACGTGGTGCCTCGACGTGCCGCAGGGGCCACCGGAAAGTGGGATGCTTGGTGCCTGTGGTGGCGTGGCCAGGTGGCCCGGTGGTGTGTTGTGCAGGCTGAGGTGTGGGGTGCCCTGTAGGTGGGGGCAAGTGGGCCAGCACCACTCTGGGTGCTGGGCTTCTGTGGGGGCCCCATTTCCTGCCTGGCAGTTGCAAATGCACAGAGCTTCTCTTTCATGGTCCTGAAGGCCAGTGGGGCAGAGTCAGGAGAGCTTGTGTCTCAGGCATGCTTGGTTGGGCACACTGCCGGTCAGCAAAATGGCTTAGGTCAGAGAGGCAATCCCTGAGCCCAGCGGGACAGTTAAAGGGAGGTCGCCAGGGGAATGGGGCGGGCAGAGGGCCCTGTACAGTATTTAGAGGGAGAATGTGGTCAGTGGCTGGAGCAGAGCATGAATACGCCAATGTCTCGAGGTTCGGTCCCTCCCAAGCAGAGCCTTGCTGCTCACACTGTATTTGATAAGAGGGTCTATGAGCACGGGTAAGAGAGCAGGAGGTGAAGCCAGTTCCAGGTGTGTGGAAAGTGGGTTGGTGTCATAGCATGTGGTGGATGGACAACCAGCGGTCAACTTGTAACACCCAGCTGAACTGAACCAGCGTGGTGCTGGGTGTGGAAGGCCCGCCTGGGGATTGTTACTAGCAACATGAAAAGGAGAACCAGAGAGGAAAAGGTGGTGCTGTTGGTTCTCCCGGAGAAGTGTGTGGCACTGGTTTTCCTGATAGGAACTTGGCTGTTATTGTCGGAGGAGCCTGGAACCTTATTGTCGCTGAAGATGGCTGTGATAATTTTGCGGGGAGCTCTGGTCCTTACTTTGAGCATCACTTCCTGTCTCCAGTGCAGATCCCTCATCCGCTGGCACCGATTTTCTAGCTTTCACCACTGGCCTTCGGGCCTTTGCCGTGAGGTCTGTGAAACAGACTTGCGTTGGACATTGTTGTGAGCTCTAGGTCTTTAGCTGGACTCATGCAGGACATTGCCGTGGAATCCAGGCCCTCAGCCGGATTCTTTGGGTCTTTAGTGTGTGGACAGATTTCCTCTACTCTTTTGTGTTTGACTCTTTGGGTGATTATAAAATAATCCTATAAATTGTGTGTCCCGTATTAAATTGTTTCCCTTGCAGCCCTGACTACAGCATAGCACCTGGGCTTGATCTCCTGGGGGCCTTTGGGAAGACACTTCCAGATGACTTGCTCTGGTCTCCATCCACCACCTGTGGGTCGCTGGCTGTGGCTGCTTGCAGACATCAAAGCCTGGCACTTCCAGCACCCCTTGGCATTAAGATTAGTCCTCACATGGGAAGTCACAGGGGCCTCCAGCAGACACTGGCAGCATGGGCAGACGGGCAGGTGCTGGGAGCATTACCACATTGTGTACTGGTGTGTGTGTGTGGGGGGGGTTTCAACATATTCCCGTCTACATTTCAGAGGATGACTTGATTTCAGCAAGCAGATGCCTTTCAGGCAGAACGGCCTGCGAGGAGCTGTGCTGCAAGGAATAACAGCAGGAGCCTGAACCACAGAGGTGCTAAGGAAGTGAGGAGCTGTCTGATCGTTCAGTGCAGGTGGAGACGAGGAGGCAGGTGAGGATGGTGTCCGCGTTTCCAGCTTGCATGACAGGCTGGCGGGTGCTATCTTCTGACTCCAAACCCTGCCCCAGGACAACTGTCTGAAAAATAGACACTAAGGTAAATGGAAGATGCTGCAGACATGCTCACTCCCTTTACAGTGCACTTGTTTCATAAATTATAGGGCCTCTGTTCAGGGATATTAATGATGCCCTCTTTCTGCCTTCTTAACAAATGGGCATTAGGCAAATAGCTATTTTCCTGTGTTGGTGAATGATGGTGACCATCCTACCCCTTCTGTGGGGTAGAGAGCCCCACCTTGCCCGTCGCTACGCACTGCAGGGCCTCTGCATAAAGATGGCATCTAATCTGCAGTGGTCCCTGCGTTTGCTAGAGCCGCGTGGAGGCTCAACTCATTTTATTCAGAACAGCACAGGAATGATCGCAAAGAAAGGATCCCATGAAGGCAGCATCTATCATCCACTTCTTAAAAACCATCGTCAGCAGCAGTGACAACAGCATCACCACTCAGTCACTGAGATTAAAAATTAGTCATACGTGGAAAATAGAAACAGGTTTTCAGGGAGAAGGAGGCTTTGGTTCCACTGAATAATGGCTCCTCTTTTGCTTGGTAAATAAATGATACATATTTCCCCATGACAAATATTTCCTGGGAGAGCTGTGTGTAGGTGGCCTCAGATTTCAGGTTAAAGCCTTGTTAGCTGACTGAATAGACAAGTATCAAAATGTTTTATAAATCACACGTAGTAGTTATACCTCTAATTTCTCTTAATTCATTGAAAAGAGAGGTTTGTGATAATATTGTTTGGACAATTAAATGCTGATATCTTGTACTCTGAGTAACTAATTTAAAGATAACAATATGCAATGTATTAACCATTGTTACCCTCCTATTAGCTTTTTTTTTTTTTTCCTGGTACTGGGAATCGAACTCACAACCTCGTGCTTGCCAGGCAGGCGCTGTGCTGCTGAGCTAAATCCCCAGCCCCTTACCTTCCTGTTACCTTGTTTTGAAATTTGGGGTTTTTTTTCTCTTTAAAATAAAAAAAAATTAAAAATTCTTAAAAATCACACCTAAAAATGTCTGAGAATAGGACCTCGGTAGTGACATCAGAGTTATCTCCACCCAGACAGAATTTTTCTTTTTACTTCAGGCCATAAAGGAATGCCCATCTTTGAAATTAGGACTGGGAATGGAGGTGCCAGGGACCAAATCCAAGGCCTGGTGTATGCTAGGCAAGTGTTCTGACACTGAGCTGTACTCAAGACCTAGCAGTTTCAGAGAATCTAGGCATAGCTGTCTCCCCCGGCTGCATGTGGCTGGCCCTTGCCTTTCTCTCCCTCCCTGTTTCTTTGAAGCACACCAGCTGAACCCAGCCTATCCTCCTTCCCACCTCTCCTCTGACCTCCAGTACCTGCCTCCACCCTCTCAGCAAGAACTGCACTCCCTAAAAGCTGCAAAGGCACCCACACCCATCCAACACCAGGGCTGTCCTACCAGGCCCTCATTCGTTGCCTTCTCTCCTACTACTGCAGTTGAGCTGCTCATGTTTCTGTTAAAAGCTGGCCATCATTCCTCTGACTTCACAAGCAGGTCTGGCACCAGTTCTCGAGAGTTCAGATGCATCTACCTTCTCCCCTCTGCCTCACTTGGTCCTCATCAAAACAGCCTCAATCCTAAGCACCACCGACACGCGTCCTGCGGGGTCTCCACCAACCTCTCCAGCATCCGCAGGCTCCTCCTGCTGACCACAGGCAGTCACTGACTCTGTTTGGAGCTTGCCCTTCCCTGTGCCTGTGGGTGCCACCTATCCCCATTCTTTTTTTTTTTTTTTTTTCGGTACCAGGAATAAAACTCACAAGCTCGTGCTTGCCAGGCAGGCGCTGTGC
>NW_004955454.1:2073338-2075473 GCF_000276665.1 Chinchilla lanigera
GGCCTTGCGCTTGCCAGGCAGGCGCTTTGCCACTGACCTAAATCCCCAGCCCCCAAAAGTTTACAAAATATAATTCCTAAAAACAACCTCAACATTAGACAATAGAGGAAGAAGAAACATATGAGACAAAGCCTAATTTTTCACATGAGAAACTAAGAATGTTCTTAAAGCTCGAGACGTATGTTCCTTGAAAACCCTCAGAATGCGCTTTGGTCATTATTAAACACATCAGAACAGAGGCCGATAAACAAGATGCTTCCTGTTGCCTTGGTACCTCCTCACATCCTTTTCCCTTTATTTCCCAGAAAGATGTCATTCCCAGAAGCCCGCGGGTCAGCCGCCTTCTCACCCTAAACTGAATTTCTCTCTCCCTCTTTCCCTCCCTGAGGGCACACAAGGCTTTGGGAGGTCCCAGAGAACAGTGGCATTCTCCTTCCGGTGTCCTTCCCCGCTGTAGGCACCTGGGCAGCGCACCCAGGAGAAGGAGACTTTCAGGGCCTCTCCCCTGTGTCTACCGTAAGCTTTCTCTCTCAGAGTGCTGCTTTTTTTTTTTTTTTTTTTTTTAAGTAACTCTCAACTTGTCTTCAAATAGAAATAAATATGTGTGTCTGTTCTCCGAGGTCCTGACAGCCTTACGCTGGCCCGTGTCTCAGGAGCAATTGATGGCCTGTCTCACCAGGCAGCCAGGTGCATCTTTTACTAAAGGTGGTTTCGGAATGATGAATGGCTTTCTCACAAACACAAAACTGTTGATTGTGTTTGCAAACAATTCATTTCTTACATTCCGTTGATCCTGCCCCAGCACTCTCAGACGGCTCCACAGATGATGCATTGGTGGCTATTACACCATTGATTAAGGCCTCCCTGTCGTCCTGAGGTAACCGTCACTCTATTCATCACAGACAAATGGCTCGCACACAGCAGTGTATCACGCTGTCCCCATGCCTCCCAGCCTTTTACTCCTCACTTGCATTGTTTACTGTACCCTCTGAGTACAGGTGCCACAACTCCAGGCTCTCCATGCGCCACCGCAGTGGACAAATAAATGACTAATTACATTCTTTGGCTTTAGCTAACCTTGTGCCTGTAAAGGCTACCTCCTCCGCTCCTCATTCTGAAAAAATGCAAGTGTAAATATGCAGTGTCGGCAATGTCAAGTAATTGAGATTTGGGGCCAAGAGCAAGGTTGACGTAAGTACCACGGCTCTGCATCGAGTCCTCTGACTTTTAGGGTTTGAGTCAGTTAAATTTCCATTACTGTGACAAAATGCCTGAGATATCTTATAAGGAGGCAAGGTTTATTTTGGCGCGTGGTTCAATTTCAGACCGTGGTCAATTAGCCCTGTTACTTTTGGACTTATGACAAGAGAGCACTTGGAGATGAAAGTATGTGGGGGAGGAAGCTGCTCACCTCATGGCAGCAGGGAAGCACAGAGAAAGGAGAAATCTGGGGCCCGATACCTTCCATGACCTAATTTCCTCTAACTAGACCCTATCTCCTAAAGAGCTCACCACTCCCAGTGAGCTGGCAACCAAGCCTTGAACATGTGGGCTTTTGGGTGATGTTTCATACCCAAACTATATCAGAGATGAGCCAAATAACCCCAGGCTCAAATTCTTCAGTGAGTCCTGCAGAAGGGACTTTGGCCAAAGTGGCCTGGATCAGGGTTTTTCTGGTTTTTTTTCTTTTGTTGTTGTTGTTTTGTTTTGTGTTTTCTGGTACTGGGAATCGAACTCACAACCTTGCGCTTGCCAGGCAGGCGCTGTGCTGCTGAGCTAAATCCCCAGCCCCTTGTTTTTGTTTTTTGTCTTTCTGAGACAGGGTCTCACTATGCAGTTCAGGCTGGCCTTGAGCTCACTGTGTAGTCTAGGCTGGCCTCAAACTCGCAACCATCCTCCTGCCTCAGCCTCCCGAGTGCTGGGATTACAGGATCAGGGATTTTCTGAATCAGGGAATCCCAAACAGGAATTTCTGAATCCCAAGCAGGGATTTTCTAGAATCAGCTGCTTTCTCCAGATTGCTATAACTAGACCACCTCCTCCTGACTGCGTGTGTGTTCTGTGGTGGCATACCTGAGGTTGGTCCAGTCAACTGCTAGGAGCTCTGGCTCCAGTCTCACTCCTGGGCTGGTGCA
>NW_004955454.1:2076147-2140854 GCF_000276665.1 Chinchilla lanigera
GGGGGGAAAGCAAGTAAAGCATTCTTGTTGCGACAAGCCAGGAACATAGAAATATGTAAGCTGAGGATGTAGCTCAGTGGTAGAGCTCTTGCCTTGCATACACAGAGTCCTGGGTTCAATCCCTAGGACCACAGAAAGAAAGATGTGTAGAAAGTTGTGAACCCTCACCCCACCTGAGGAATCAGAGGTGACAGGGACAGAGCTCAACATGTTCATCTATTCTTCTGTCAACAAACACAGGAGCACTGGAGTTTTCTTCCTGTCTTTCCTCTTTCAAAACATCAACATTTGCCAGGGATGTAGCTCAGTGGCACAAGCGCCTGCCTGGCTAGTCCAAGGTCCTGAGTTCGATTCCTGGTACCAAAAAAAAAAAAAAAAATCAAAACATCAATATGAGATTCTCCCCACATGTGCGTTATCCTGGTTAATTTGTTCTTTTGTTTTTGTGTTTTGTGGTAGTGGAGATTAAACCCAGGACCTTCACACTGGGCTACATCCCCAGATGTTTTTTGTTTGTTGGGTTTTCTTTGGAGGGGGATTGTTTTGGTCTGGTTTTTGTTTTTTGAGACAGGGCTCACTGTCTATTCCTGGCTGGGCTGTAACTCACTCTGTGGCCCAGGCTGGCCTCTACGTCATGTCAACCCTCCTTCTTCAGACTTCCAAGTGCTGGGATTACAGGTGTGTGCCACCACACCCCGCCCAGCCTTTTAAAAACCTTTTTTAAAAATTTCCATACAGGGTCTCACTAAATTGCCCAGGTGGAACTGAAACTTGTAATCCTCCTGCCTTGGTGCTGGGATTGGTGGTAAGCACCACCACGCCTGGCTTTGGAGAGTCTTACCCACGGTACAACTTGACAAGGGTTCTACCCTCAACCACTTCAGTTCTTATTTTAAAGCATGCGGTATCCTACAGCATGCAGTACAGATATACCTTGTTCCGACTTCTGTTAAAGAATGTTGGGTTTGTGTTCAACATTTTGATTTTGTTTGGTTCTGTGTTTACTATTAATTCTGACATCTTTACTTTAAACAGCTTGACTTCTAAAAGTGGGGCCACCAAGCACAGCATCTGCTAAGCTTGCATTTCAGTAACTCCTTCCCGGTTTGCCTTTCATACTGTCCAGTGGGCCATGGAGCCTGTCCTCACCACGATGTATGTTCTCAATCTTTCAAATTTCTGACAACGTGCTGACTTTGGAAAATTATCCCGTTGCTGCTTGGGCTGCCTCACCCTGACTCCCAGGGCAAGACAGCATGCTTCATGGGCGTTGGTGATTTGCATTCTCCTCTTTGTAAATGGCTCCTCTGTAGCCAAGATGGGATAGTACCCACAACTAGTCCCCAGCCAGACACCTGTGCTTCTGTTATATCTGTAGTGGAGGCTGGAAGACTGAAAACTACCTTCCCCAGAGCTCCCGACCAGCTAGGTTCCAGCAAGGCCTGTGGGTGGGTAGTTCTTGTGGGAGAATTCAGGCTGGGGACACGGGGGTGGGGACATAAGCCACTGGCTTCTGGCAGCAGCAGCACTGGAGGATGTGGACTCCCAGGCCCTGGGGCATCAATTGGACCCCAGTCTGGTGGGCGGTGGGCCACACCCTGCCTCCCCTTACTCCCCTCACCCTTTCCCTGGTTCCCTCATGAAAGTCCCTCTTTTGAAGTACTGAGGTAGTGTTTGCTCTCCTGGCTGAACACACGCTGACATGTAGCCTCTACTCGAAAAAAAAATTTTTTTAGTGAGACAGGGTCTCGCTAGGTAGTTCACGCTAGCTTTGAACTCACTATGTAGCCCAAACTGGCCTTGAAGTCACAGTAAGCCTCCTGCTTCAGCCTTCACAGTGCTGAGATTATAGGTGTCTGCCACTACGCTCGGCTCTATTTAAAATTTTTATAGTTTCCCTGCACTATTTTTTTTGTTTTTTTCATTTCTGTGATTCTTGTTTTGGTTTGGTTTGATTTGGATTTGTAATGCTGAGAATTGAGCCCAGGGCCTTCCCACTGAGCTACATCCCCAGGCCTCTTGTGAGACAGGGTCTCACTGAGTTGCTACATTGACCACGCTGGGCTCAAACTGTCAATTCTCCTGCCTCAGCCTCCCAGCGTGCTGAAATTACAGGTGTGACCCACCATACTCAGCATATGTTGCAGTGTTTTTCCCTTTTTGTCTTTTGATTTTTTCTCATGCTAAACAGAAATATGACATTTTTTCTTCCTAAGGACACATTCCACATTTTACTTACATTTTAAGGCTAATCTCAAAATCACATATCCATATGCTTATTTCCTTTTTTTGAGTTCACCTAAACTTAAATGCCTGGTTTATCAGACAAACACTATAAACAAATATTTATGTACCTATTACATATAGCACGCAGGAACAGCTTTTGACAGAAATTTATCAACCCCCTAACATTATTTTAATTATAAATACAGGTATCAAAATAATCCTGAACATAATTTGATACTACTAGCAGTCAGCACCTATACCACTTCAATAATTAACACAATTTGTAGGCTGGGAATGTAGCTCAGGGGCATAAGTGCTTGCCTGGCAAGAGCAAGGTACTGAGTTTGATTCCTGATACCAAAAAAAAGTGAAATAAGAATTAACATAACTTGTGATAATATTCACTGTACCTGCTGCTTTGAACAATTTCAAACTGTACTTCTTCCACTAAGCAAGATAGATAAAGCATGCAATTCAGTGGCACCTTAGTTCATGAACTTAACTTATTCTACAATTTGGAAAAGATGACCACGTTTGTGTGGGAAAGATGGCCATGGTCATGTTTGTCACCCAGTGCAGAGTTTGTAAACAAAAACAAAAGTTTGCCGGGCCTGGTGGTGCACGCCTGTAATCCCAGCACTTAGGAGGCTGAGGTAGAAGGATTGTTGCAAGTTCGAGACCAGCCTGGGCTACAAAGTGAGCTCAAGGCCAGCTTGAACTGCAGAGCGAGACTCTGTCTCAAAAAGACAAAAAATAAAATAAAATAAAAAACAAAAACAAAAGCTTGCCAAATGCCTCTGTTTATGAACCAAATTGTTTGCAAACAAAAGCGTTCCTGAATCAATGTACCATTGCATTTTTTTATTTTACAGCATTTTTTTTTTGTCTTTTTGAGATGGTCTCACTACGCAGTTCAGGCTGGACTTGAGCTCACTTTGTAGCCCAGGCTGGTCTCAAATTCCCAAAGATGTTCCTACCTCAGCCTCCCAAGTGCTGGGATTACAGACCTGTGCTGCCATGCCTAGCTACCACTGTATTTTTTTAAAAAATTTTATTAGTATGTGTTTGCAATACATAATAATTGCTTTTATTGTAGGGAATTGGTACATGTACATAACACGTCTCAGTTCTCTTTTTTTCCCCTTCCTTCTACCCTCCCCCATGATAAAGCATAGCATTTCTGTTTTCCTTCTTGAGATTTTACCTTTCAGAAACACACATTTCCACTGCCATCTGACACTTCTTGCCATGCTTTCATCTTGTAAACCTAGGTTCTGTTGGGAGAACTCCAGGTTTATGTTTATCTTTTTTGTTTTTGTTTTTGTTTTTCTCCGGTACCGGGAACTGAACTCACGACCTTGCACTTGCCAGGCAGGCGCTTTTGCCGCTGAGCTAAATCCCCAGCCCCTAGGTTTATGTTTAAATGACAGTGCCTTAAGAGAAAAATTGTGCTGCAGTTTTCCTCTTGTTACCTGAAAATATAATGGATATATATATATATATATATATATATATATATATATATATAATCTATTCTTACAAATGTCCAGCTCACATTCACCAGCTGGAATTTTTTACTTAAGTGTATGGGTGTTTTGCATTGTGATATTTAACTAAGACATTAATGTGAATAGAAGGTTGTTGATTTAAGACAAGGTTCCTGTTTGTTTGTTTGTTCATTGGTTTTGAGACAGGGTCTCACTATGTAGTTTATTTGTTTATTTATTTATTTTTTTTATCTTTTTGAGACAAGGTCTCGCTATGCAGTTCAGGCTGGCCTTGAGCTCACTTTGTAGCCCAGGCTGGTCTCGAACTCACAACGATCCTCTTGCCTCAGCCTCCCTAGTGCTGGGATTATAGGAGTGCGCCACCACATCCGGCCCTCACTATATAGTTTAGATTGGCCTTGGACTCACTATGCAGCCCAAGCTGGCCTCAAAGTCTTGGTAATCTTCCTGTCTCAGCCTCCTGAATGCTGAGATTATAGGCACGCTGATCCCCTCTGTTAGTAGCCCTTGCACTTGCCTACGTAATTTTACGTAGTAAAATTTTCTTTCTTTCTTTCTTTCTTTTTTTTCCATTCCACTCAGATTATTTATTCCATTAATATTAATTTTTGTTACAAATCTGGCTGATGGAGGAGCTCCTGCATATTTAGGCCCACATACTACTTTCAAGCTATACATTCTATTTTCATAATTTTTCTGTGCAGACCGCCTGCTATCATCTTCTGCCACCCAATGCAGCCACTCATATGTCTGGAACTTCATACTTTACTTCCCACATTGTGCCCCTGGGTGCCAGAAATATTAAAATTTTACGTAGTAAAATTTTCTTTCTTTCTTTTTTTTTTTATTTTGTCTTTTTGAGGCAGGGTCTTGCTATGCAGTTCAGGCTGCCTTGAGCTCACTTTGTAGCCCAGGCTGGTCTTGAACTCACAACGATCCTCCTGTCTCAGCCTCCCAAGTGCTGGGATCACAGGTGAGCACCACCACATCCGACCTGTAGTAAAATTTTCAAGTTTTTTCCTTTATGGTTCCTGGATTTTCTGTTTTGATATACAATATTCCTTCAACTCTGAGGTTACAAAAATTATCTCCTATTTATTCTAACATCTTTAGTAGTTTACACAGAAATCTTTAAGACACCATTACAGAGAGCTGGCATTTTTATAGAATTACATATTTTTGAGATACATGGTCCATCAAACCACTCAAGTCTGGTTTTGAGTTGTTCAATAAAATTATATCCACCTCATAGATCATGTATACGTCTTATTCAGTGGCTTCCTTGGCACATTTGGGAATGAAAATGTCTCAAATTTCCATTTGTAGGTTTTTTTTTTTTCTGGTACCAGGAATTGAACTCACGACCTTGCACTTGCCAGGCAAGCACTGTGCCACTGAGCTAAATCCCCAGCCCCTTCCATTTGTAGTTTTTGTTCATTTGTTTCTAAGCAGTTGAACTTCACAGTCAGTTAGCTCAGGCTGCCATAGAAAGTGACACAGACTGGGAGGTTTAAACAAATTTATTTCCCAAAGTTATGGATGCTGAAAGTACGAGGTGAAGGTGTAGCAAAAAATGCCTCCCACCCCAGCCAGAATACTTCAGTTTCTGTTAGTTGCCCAGGTAACAGTTCCTGTTACAGTTCCTATTACCTGTTTCCTAGAAATGGCTGGTCACTGTGATACATAGCTGGTCACTCTGATGCATACTGTAAGGACCAATCAGAGACAGCCAAGTATTCTGCTTCTATGTATGTCCCACTTGCACACTCCTTATAAGCCCTAGACCATCAGAGATCAGGGCTTGACATTTTTTTCTTCAGGTCAGTACCCATCGACATTAAACAAATCTGCCTCCCAATCCTAGGTGGCGTTTTTGGTATTTCTATTTGCCATTGCAAAGGTGCCGGCAGATTCAGCTCCTCATGGGGGGTCTTCTTGAATTTGCAGATGGTGGCCTTCTGACGGCCTCCTGTGCTGGGGGGAGAGTGTGCTCTGTTGTTTTGGGAGCTCCAGCCCTGCTACAGAAAGCCCCACCCTAAGCCCCTCCTCTAACACTCACTGCCTTCCAGTCCAAATAGCATCCCAGTGTGTGGTTAGGGATCCAACATGCTGATTTGGGCTGGACACAAACATTTGGTGGGAAACACAGCTTTAAAGTAGCTGTTATACAAGATTCTCTATTTCTAATAGTTTTGTTAGGTCCACAGAGACCAGCAGCAAAACCAACAAGATAACAAGCTGTGAGAAAATTTAAAGTGAAAGTTTTATTGCCTCCAGAGACTGGAACTCTGGTTCATGAATCCAAGAGTCTGCCCTGAGTCATGGGTGTTTGAGGTTATATACGGGGCTCTGGGCTTAGCAGACATGGGTGAGGGTGATGGGGCAGAAAAGGACACAGCAGGGTCACCTGATAGGTTGTGCTAAATTCCATTTTCCTAAGTTAAGTTTTCATTTTTCTGAAATGGCCTCACTTAGTCAAGGTTGAGTTAAATTCTACTTTCCTAAATTAGGGTTTTATCTCTCAGAAATGATGTGATCCCTCTGCCTGGAAGCAGGGTGTTGCATTCTCTCCTCACAGTTTTCTGGTTAAATTTCTTGGGATAGCCAGGCGTGGTGGCACACACCTATAATCCCAGCACTTGGGAGGCTGAGGCAGGAGGATCATTTTGAGTTTGAGACAAGCCTAGGCTACAAAGTGAGCTCAAGGCCAAGCTGAACTGCATAGCGAGACCCTGTCTCAAAAAAAATTTCTTTTCTTGGGATTTCAGATTACACAGTTCTGTCATCTGAATATAAAGATAATGTTACCTCTCTCCTCCAGTATTTTAGTGTCCTGTGTTATTTCCTTAACTAGGAAATGGAAAATAACTTGGAGGAAAAGTGGTAATAGGTCATCCATAGCTCCTTCCAAAACTAACGCTACTTGGTGGTGCACGCCTGTAGTCCCAGCACTTAGGAGGCTGAGGCAAGAGGATCACTGGAGTTCAAGGCCAGCCTGGGCTACGTAGTGAATTCAAGGCCAGCCTAATCTGCATAGCAAAACTCTGCCTCAAAATGACAAAAGAAAACACACAATATATTTTGATAAGCCAACTAGTTCCAGAAGACCTGGTTAGCAAACAACACCCAACCCCCAGGGCTCACTGGGCCTCCCCTTTCTAATTCTTTGAACTGATTTTTGGGGGGTTTTTTTGTTTTTGTTTTTTGGGTTTGTTTGGTTTTTTTGTCTTTTTCAGACAGGGTTTCACTAGGCAGTTCAGGCTGGCCTTGAGCCACTTTGTAGCCCAGGCTGGTCTGGAACTCACAATGATCCTCCTGCTTCAGCCTCCCGAGTGCTGGGATTACAGGCATGTGCCATCACACCTGGCCGATTATTTGGTATTTAATTCTTTTTTTTTTTTTTTTTTTTTGGTACCGGGAATTGAACTCAGGACCTTGCACTTGCCAGGCAGGCGCTTATGCCACTGAGCTATATCTTCGGCCCCTTGGTAATTAATTCTACAACATTATTCACCTTACTTCTCTTCCTTTTAGAATGTTTTGTTTTGCTTTGCATTGCTGGGGATTAAACCCAGGCCCTGGAGTTCTCATATGATAGTCAAGTGCTCTACCACTAAGCCATATCTCAGGCCTGGAAAGCTTTTTTCTTTTTTTCTTTTTTTTGGTCTTTTTGAGACAGAGTCTCGCTATGCAGTTCAAGCTGGTCTTGAGTTTACTTTGTAGCCCAGGCTGGCCTTCAGTTTACATCCTCCTGTCTCAGCCTCCTGAGTGCTGGGATTACAAGTGTGCACCACTGCGCCCAGCTTGCCTCTCCACTCCTAACAGAGCCATGTTATAACTGTTCAGACATACAGCTGCCGGATATGGTGACACACACGTGAAATCCCAGCACTCAGAAGCTGAGGCAGGAGAATGGCCACAAGTTGAAGACCAGCCTGGGCTACATAGTGAGTTCAAGGCCAGCCTGCACTACATAGCAAGACCCTGTCTCAAGAAATAAAAAACAAAACAATATAGTATACAGCCAACTCAAGAAATAATCAACTGTTACTCTTTTTTGTTGTGTTTTGTTTTTATCGGTGCTTGGGGTCAAATCTGGGGTCTTGTATACGCTGGACAAGAGCCATACCCCGAAACCACACCCAAGCTATAATGGCCACTGTCTGTTTCTTTCACACCATCTCATTTTCCCTGGAGCTCACAACCGTCTTACTCTGTCATCATTGCACTCTTTGGTGTATACTTGGCACAGTTCAGTCCCAAGTGCTCTGCTGACTGAGGATATCAGTGCATTCAGACACACTAGGTAGTCTCTCCGTTTACCTTCCTGGGCTTTTCTGACCTGCAGCCCACCAGCCTGGCTGCCCCCAGCTCCTGGGGACTCTGTTGGGTAGGACCGCTGGTCGTGCCTCTAAGTCTTCCTTGCCCATGGTTACAGCCATTCAGTGTGCTGGCATGGTTCACATGGCTGTCTCTTCCCACGCTCAGAGTGATGACCCCGAGGAGACCAGCAAACTCTGAGAAACAGGGCTTCCCCCACTGAGACATGGCTGCTAAAAGCTATAGACTATCACTGATTTTTTTTTTTTTTCCGGTACCGGAAATCTCACTCATGACCTCTCACCTGCCAGGCAGGCGCTGTGCTGCGAGCTAAACCTCCAGCCCCGACTATCACTGATTTAATCCCTCTCTTTGTTGGTCTTCAACAGTAGCTTCCTGATCCAGTAGAAAAGGAGACTGTTGAGGTCACATCCCATACCTGAAAGTGATCTTATTCTACGCTCCAATCTGATTTTTACCTGAGTCTAGAATTTCCAACCTCCCAGTGGCCCCTGCCTGCTGAACCAAGAAGTCCTGCAGAACTGCTGAGAGAGGACTGTTTAAGCACTGGACATTATTTTGATCACACACACTTGCTGAAATACACTAATGATCCCTTCTGTATACACAGGTCAGTCTGAAACACTGAGAGGGTCTGGGTCCCTGTTTGCTATACCAGCCGGTGGCAGGTATGCCAGATAACCTGTGCTGAAGTCCCCACACTTGCACTCACCGTGAACTTACAAGCCGATGGCCAGGTTCAGAGCCCACAGGAAAGACAGACAAGATGGAGGGAGCTTTGGCTATCTCGCCATTGTTGGAAGAGGCAACTGAGAACAGGTGGGGATCCACCTCGCAGAAGGCTGGAGCACCTGCAGGGAAGCAGATGCCTGAGGGCCCCAAAAGGCCACCAGGGAATGAAAAGTCCTGGTCAGATTTGGAGTGGCTGGCAGGGGCATGACGACAGGGATATCGCTGGCGCGGGGAGGGAGGCGCTGCAGATGGTGCAGGCCAAGGAGCTTAGCTTACAGGATTTAGATTTGAGGATGACAAGGCCAAAGTGTGGGTGCATGGAGGGGTTGTACTGAACATTAAACCCCCAGCTCAGCAAAGGCCGGCAGTGAAAGAGGACTGCGGTCACTGCCTGCAACCCGTCTTCCTCCCTGCAAAGGGCATGCTCGCAGATAAGCAGACCCACATGAAACCTGAGCGCCCAGAGTCGCCATAACCCAGAGGTTGATGAAAGCGCCCGCAGAGACATGGTGCAGGGCGGGTCTCAGGGAGCGCGGGTTCTGGACAAAGTCCAGTTCTACAAGCAGGTGTGGGAGGCAAGCCCGTTCTCAAAGTAAGTTCTGCAGGTGCTGTAAATAGGTTCTGGAACCAGGCTGTTTGGAAGCGGGTCATGGAAGACGAGACCCGCGGACAGGCGCCCTGGCACAGCCCCCGCTCTGCCCCGCAGGGAAGAAAGCAGGCATTGTTTAAGAACTCCCACAGCACTACTCTCTAACCTTTTAAAAACCCCATTGTAAACAAGGGGAATGTCCCGCTGCCAGGGTAACGGAATAAAGCCCCCGAGTCCCGGCAGAGTTGTGACTACGCCCGCCCGGGTCTCCGCCCCTCTTCTAAATTCTCTTAACTAACTTACCCTCCAGTCTAGCTGTAGCCGGCGCACATGCGCACAGCGCTCAGCGCCTGGGCCGCAGTTGCCAGGGGTTACTGGACCCTCAACACCCCGGGGAGGGCGGGGATACCGCCTGGAGCACGCCTTCTTTGAGCTCTAATTGGTACATATTGCTGTCCGTCGAGCCAGCTACCACCGCCGATTGGACATCAGTTTTTCAGCGGGGACCCACCGCCCAACAGCACCGGGCTGCTGCTAGCCGCTAGAAGCTCTTAGCCTGCGACCAGTGCGGACAGAGGAGGAGCTGCGGATACGGTCGCGAGCTGCCCACCCGGGCGTCCTGGGGACTTCATTCACGCAGCGTCGCGGGGGTGGCTTTTAGGAGGCCGATGATGATCCTCGAGGAGAGGCCAGACGCCCAGGACGACGGCGAGGACAACGCGCGGCTGCAGGCGGCTGGCAGCGTCCTCCAGGTGGGTTGCCGGGGAGGGTTGCAGGCCCCGGCCTCCTGCCCTGTGGTCGGAGGTGCGTCCCGGCGCGCGGGCCTTTCTGGCCGCGCCCTCCCTTGCCCTACTCGACCCTGCACTGGGGAAAACTGAGGCTCCAAGGGGACTCCAAAGCCTGTGTCCCTTCTCCAGGCTTCTCTCTGTCCCTTTTAGGGGTCCAAAGCGGGGAGGAGAGGAAACTTCCAGGAGTTTGTGGGAGCCGAGGTCTGGGTTGACATTTCCCTGAACCCCGGCACCAAGTGTGGGTTCTGGGCAGTGACAGCTTCTCCACCTAAGCTTGTGTTTGTTTCTGGCACCTGTAAAGCTTCCTTCCTAGTTTTGCCCTGCGTACCTGCTCCAGGGTGTCCGTTTGATGTAGCTTTACCAGCAGGTAGCTTGAGCCTCCGAGACATCCTCTCTGGGCAGTTTGTCTATGTGACACTTTCCTCAGCTTCTACCCCCTCCGAAGTCCCTAACCCCGGGCTTGATTGTTACCTGTTTTCCAGGAGCACTAGGGAAGTGAAGGTGCATGGGAGACACATTCTGTTTCGTCTGTGCCTGGAAAGGCCTTCTCTGCAGCCCAGGCCTGGGTGTTGGGGGTCAGTGAGAGGTGCCCCAGCGTTGGTCCCACACACACAAGGGCTGCTAGGCAGAAAGACTCCTGTTGCTAGTCCCAGGCATCTGCCATGGCACTGCCCTCTTTTCTTCTAGGTGTCAGACTACACATTGTACCTCACTGCTTCCATTCACCTTTTGCATACCTGGGGTGCAGGCCTGGGGAGGGAAGAGAGAGGCATCACTTGGGCTGCCCAGGCCTGTGATGCAGGCCAGACCCTCAAAGAACTTTTCCCTGCCCGCCTCCCAGCATGCCAGATGGCGTAGCAATTAGACACTGGAGAGAGGGAAGCGACCTGTCCCCTGCCCTCCCTCACAGGGTGGCCATGCCTGAAGGTGGCCTTTGGAGTGAATACATGTTGCCTTGGGTAGAAAGAATGTTTGGGGGGTTGCACAAACAAGATGCACCAGAAGTCTCAGAGGGCCGACTCTTCATGCCGTGGGCTGTGACCAGACTCTTTCTTTGCCGTCTCTTGGCTGCATCTCCTATGGTCATTCTGGAGCGCTGCGTCTGTCTGCACACACTGTCCTGGCGTGACCAGAAGCAGTCAGGGTACTAGGGAGACCTGCGGGAGGCTTCCTTGGGGCCCCAGCCCTGCTCAGGCTTATCCTAAGTCATACCACATAGCCTGGCTGGCCCTACACCTGGAAGGTCTTCCCTGATACCCACTGCTTGGCTGTAGCAAAACCATACTCCCCAGTAGGCATTCAAAGCAGTGATTTTGCTTAGAATTGGGTGGGACAGGACTAGCTAGCTGTTTATGTAAAGGCCACCGCTGGGTCTGCAGCCCCAGTGCACAGGTCTGTGTGACTAGGGTACACCGCAGCAGGAGGGGGCAGGCTGGCATTCAGTGAGTGCCTGGCCCTTGCCCTCCACTTTAGAGCCTACTGAGCAGTGGTGCACCTTAGTGTTCACTGTCTGCCCGGCATGCCATGCGAGCACCTTGCTGGCCTTGGGCTTCTGTTTATCTATCTGAAGAATTGGTTGATGAAGTGGCCCAAAGTTGCTCACCAGGGACATGAAGGGGCCTAGTGATAACATCAAGTTAGTTGACCTCACTAATGCCCTCCCCCAAGGGTTGCAGTATTTCAGAAGCCCCAGCCTTGGGCATTGGCCGGTTGGGAGGACCCCAGCCAGCCCAGGTTATGGGGAAGTACAACCTTGGCCGAGTCCCTCCATTTCCCAAGGAGGTCAAGAGGCCAAGGGGTCAGGGAAGGCCAGGGGCAGAGCAGCAGAGAGGGAAGTGCGGTACTTCTCATCTGCTGTCCAGTACTGCCAGCAGGTCTGCTCAAGGGTCCCCTGCCTGGAGGGACACCAGCATGCTCTGAGTCAGTGATGGTGAACCTTGTAGAGCTTCCAGTGATAACGAACAGCCTTCTACGGTATACATGCTATAGGTTCGCCACCACTGCACTGGGTGCTTGTTACAAACCCACTGGGCCTGGCCCAGGTGTCCAAGTAAACGTAAAAGGAAGCAGGACCTGAGGACACCCTCCCTAACCTGTGACTAGAGTGCGTACCCACTCTGTGGTCCAACTGGCGTGTATGTGGCTTGTAGTCTCTGTGTTCTGGGAGACTCCTTGCAACAATGCCTGTTAGACCCCATTCCCCAAACACTGCTTAGGGGACAGAGGCAGCTGGTGGGTGCTGAGCTTCCACCCTTGTGGGGCCTCCAGGTCCTCTGTGTTCAAGTAAAACCACGGAGGGTAAGAGTCAGGGCTCCCTGAGATAGGTGGGCATTGGCAGGCAGGGTACGCAAGGCCTGGCAGGGGAGGGGCAAGCTTGTCTGTCAGGGTGGGGCCCTCTCTCAGAGAGCTTCCTCAGATGGAGGGAATTGGGAGGCATAGGGATGCCCTGCTCTGTTTTGCTGTTCCCAGGCCTATTGTAGGGTAACTGTCCCCTCGCTTTTCTTAGTCCCAGGGACAGTTCTGGCCACTGCCCTACACCAGGTCCCTGGGTCTGTGGGTGGGGGTGGGAGGTGTTTGTTTTCCTTTTCCCCCATCCCCTTCCGTCCAGGTTGTGGCCAAGTCCCGCCCCTGGGTGGTACACCTTTGTTGCACACCAGAGACCATAACAGGTTCAGTGTTTCCAATAGAGCGAGACAAAAATAGTTACAGTGCAGTTGATAGCACGACGGGGGGCTAGGTAGCCTTTGTTTCCAGAGGGTAGGAGGTTGTCCCAGGAGTGGGTTGGTTCCCCATCATCCATATCTGTCCCCAATGGGCACGTCCCTCTGCCCAGAATGGAAAACTGGGCGTGGGCCACCAGCTTCTGGAGTCTAACCACCCCCACAGGTCCGGCTCTGGCTTGCTTGTCTCACATAGGTTAGGAGGTTACTGGAACACTAAGGATAGGGAGGGCCCAGGGGCTCCTAGTGGCCTTGGCAGTAGCTGCTGACCAGAACCCAAAGTGGGCCTTTGGAAGGAAGGAGTGTTAGGGGCTGGGGATTTAGCTCAGCAGCACAGCACTGCCTGGCAAGCGCAAGGTCGTGAGTTCGATTCCTGGTACAGGAAGAAAAACAAACAAAAAAAAAAGAAGGAAGGAGTATTTAGCTTCTGGTGGTGGACCTCCTCCCTCCCGAGACCCTCAGCCCCGTGGAGGGGAGACTGTGTGGCCTCATCTTGTCTCTTCTGTGCGGGCAGACATGAGGTGCTGTGGGAGAGCAGCGCAGGCCCTGGAGGATAGCTGCTGGGGCAGCCAAGGAGGCAAGGCTGGGGCCTGCTCTGCCCTTCCTCCATCAGTGGGCCCAGATCCCAACAGGAGGCACCCCACCCCACTGCTTTTCCACCCCTGTTTGTCCAGGGTGAGTCCCCTCTCCCTGGTTCTCAGGAACCAGCTGAAGGCTCCTGCCTTCGCATCCCAATCCTTGTGCCTCCTCCTATAGAAAGTCTTTATTGATTGATCTGCCCTTCTTGGAAAGCCAACCTGGGGAAGGGGATCTGGAGCCCTAATTAAAGTGGCCAAAGGCCGGGGCTGGGGATTTAGCTCGGCGGCACAGCACCTGCCTGGCAAGCGCAAGGTCGTGAGTTCGGTTCCTGGTACCAGAAAAAAAAACAAAAAACAGAAAGATGGCCAAAGGCTCAGGAGCCTCCTCTAACAGGTGTAAGGCCCTCCTCAGAGTGCAGTGAGGGGCTGGGACAAACAACAGCCCCTGAGCTGAGACTGTAAGCCCCGCTACAGCACTGCACAGATTAAGCCCTCTGACCACGCCATCAGGAAAGTGACCTTCGAGGCATTGTCTGAGGCTGGTAACTGCCTGTGAGGACACTGCACAGGAAAGGAACCTTCTAGAAGTCCTCCTTGACATCGCCTGGGCTAGTGAGTGACCCAGACCTGGTGAGGCCCTCCGTGGTTTCAGGGGGAGGCTCGGTGACCTCAGGCTGCGCTGGGCCCTGCACCTTCCCTGTCTGGATTGCTGGGACAAAGCCTCAGGTTGTAACTGTGCCCATGGCTGAGGCTGGAGGGCAGGAATAACTCAGATCACCTCCCTCGGGTTAGCCAGGAGGACCCTGGATTCAGCACCTTCCTCTCTACCTCACAGGGCTATGTGCCTGCTGCCCAAGCCGTGCAGCCCACAGCCTGTAGTTGCCCGGTGGCCGTGCTGCCTGGTGCCTGTGACCACTCTACCCCACAAACCCTTGTGGATAGAGCCCTGGAGCCAAGCCCGCCCAGGCTTCCCTGCTGTGGAACCAAGCTCTTGTTGATGTCCCTCACCCTGGACTTTAGTGATAGGCTTCTTGCGTGAGTGGGCTGCAGTCCCCAGAGAGTGAAGCTTACTTAGAGCGGGCTTCTCTGTCGAGGTTCACACCCTGCCTTGAAAGATGGGCCCCGGGACAGGCTCATTTTGGTGGAAAAGTACTTGCCACGCATTCTTCAGGCCTGGGGATGTATCCCCAGCACCATAAATAAAAATTCATCATCACCCATGTTTTAAGAGCCAGTTGCTGTGGTGTGTATGGAATACCAGCTACTTGGGAGGCTGAGGCAGGAGGACTGCTTGGTGCACTATGAGGGTGCTTGGTGAGAGGAAGATGGACTGTGCAGGTTGACATGTGGGCTGGGATGGAGCTCAGTCTGTGACATCTGTGAAGTGTTGAGAGGAGAGTCCCTGTGCTGGCGAGGCCCCCATGTCCCTAGCCAGGCCCACCTCATAGGCTCTAGCCCCTTTCCCTTAGGGCAGCCTGGTCAGGCCTCAGGAGTGGGTATGATGATCTCCTGTGGCATTCCTGCAGGGCTGTGACCCCCTGGCACAGACTCAGCACAGCTGGCTCCAGAGCCAAAGAACCCGGATCTACCAGCAGATCAGCAAGGAGCTGCGGATGCGGACAGGTGCGGAGAACCTCTACAGGTGAGCATTTGAGCCCCCAAGCCCTGGGGGTGGGCATGGCCCATGAGAATGGTAGGACCAAGCTGGTAAACCAGGCAGGCATCTGCTGGTGCTTGGTCTAGAAGGCCTGTCTTAGTTACTTTTCTCATTGCTGAGACACAACATCCAATGCTGCAAGTTAAAGGAGGAAAGGTTTATTTAACTCATAGCTTATAGAGGTTTCAGTCCATAATCTGCTGGCTCCAAAGCAGGGTGGCTTATGGCAGAGGGGCAACCATTCATGGTGGCAGAAGATAGCAAAAGCAGTGAGAGAGGGAGAGGGAAAAGGCACACATCTCTCTCTGTCCCTATTTTGTACATAGGCTCCTCACCCTAAGGCAGCCGTAGCACTCACACCTTTAATCCCAGCACTGGACCATGAATCAATCACAAACTATAGATTCAGCCACCTCTGAAAAGTGCTCCCGCCCCCCCGCCGTGACTACATGAGGCTTTGGGGGAACAGACTATAACAAGGGCGCATGAAGAGGTAGCCTGCTTGGTGCATGCCTGTAATCCCAGCACTCGGGAGGCTGAGGCAGGAGGATCGTTGGTAGTTCGAGGCCAGCCTGGGCTACAAAGTGAGTTCAAGGTCAGCCTGAACTGCATAGCGAGACCCTGTCTCAAAAAGAAAAAAAAAAAAAAAGATGTAGCCTTCCACCCAGGCAGGTCCCACCCAGGTCCTGACGGTCATGCAGTATATTTATCATTCAGCGGAGACTGTGAGACAAACCAAGCTCTGCCCAAGGATCCAAAACTGGAATTCTCTCCGGGAGGCTTGAGCAGTGCATGAGGTGACAGTGTGGCACATGATCAGGCATCCCAAGGCTAGGGAATTGGGGAAGAGTCCTCTGGCTCAGGACCAGCCTCTTTCTTAGAGCACACTGACCATGACAGCCACTCTCCTGAGCAATCTCTGCCTCCAGCCCACTGTCAAGAACCCCCTGGTCCCTCTGTAAGACTCAGAGGAGGAGCTGGCTGCCCCTTATCCAGCAAAGTGTCTGGGAGTTGCCCTGGAGGGCATGTGAGCCAAGGGTAGCCCACGCAGCCACTCTGCATGAGGCAGTGAACTGTAGGGGAAGGACGCAGAAGCGGGAATGGCCCACAGCCTGCCATACACACTCCACAGCACCATCCTCTGGAGGGCGGGCTCTGGAGCGCTGCAGGGCAGGAGGGTCTCAGTGCACCTGGGTCATGAGATCTGCTGTGGACCAGGACTTCTGACCAGCTGTGACCTTCCCCAGAGCAACCAGCAACAACCAGGTCCGAGAGACGGTGGCCCTGGAGCTGAGCTATGTCAACTCCAACCTACAGCTGCTGAAGGAGGAGCTGGAGGGGCTCAGCAGCGTGTTAGACATGGAGCAGCCCAAGGGGTGAGTATGTGAGCGGGGGTGCACGCGTGTGAGGGCTGGGGGAAGCATCCTGGGTCTGGGTCACGGGAGGGCAGGGAGTGGACTCCGCCACTGTGGGAGCACGTCCAGAGCCAATGTTTCTCGTTCTAGTGAAGGTGTCACTGTCCCCATGATCCCCCTGGGGCTGAAAGAGACCAAGGAGCTGGACTGGGCCACATCCTTGAAGGTACACACTGGCCTGTGAGCACTGAGGGACACTGCCCTCCCCTGCGCTTCCCCGGGGCCTGAGGAGAGTTTGGAGGCTTCCTGGTGAGCCAGTCCATTGAACAGAAGAGGAAGCTGAGGCCCGGAGGGAGGAAGGGATGACCCAGGGCTGCCCAGAGACATGGCAGAAGTGGCCAGGGACCAGGTGTCCTGCCCTGGGCAAGCCTCCTTCCTCCTGCTACACTCAGTTCCCACACCCTGGGCTGTGGATCTGTGGGTGGGTTTGGATTTGGACCCTTCCCTAGGATAGGTGTGACAGGACCTGGACATCCTTCTGGAAGCCCCAGGACAACTGCAGGGATCTGGGCACTCCTGCTGAGGGTCCTCCTGGCTCAGGGACACCTGTTTGGAGCCTGTGCTGTGAAAGCTACAGCCTTCCAAGTATACTGGGAGGGCTCAGACCCCAGACAGGGCCATGTCCTGTCTGCCACTGCCTCGCAGAGTCTCGTGGAAGGGAACTTGACCTTGTACCTCAGTGTCTGAGTCTCCAGGTGACAGGTGGCACCTGCCTCTTGGGGCTGTCCTGGGATTAATAAAGGAATGTGTGTAAAGATAGCACCAGCATGAATCCTGGCCCTGGTTCTGTAGGGGTAGGGAGCCCAGAGCCAAGAGGCAGACCCACCCCAACACCTGTCCCAATGTCACCAAACCCCTCCACACACCCAGGCCCTCAGCGCTTCCATCCTTGCTGGGGCAACCAGCTTGCTCCGCGCCTGGACCTTTCCTCCCCAGGGCAAACTGCCAGGCACTGGGTGCCCCAGAGGCCAGCACAGTTCTTCTGCAGGAGCTGATCTCAGGGCACTTTGGAGAGGATGGTGCTACCTATGAGGCAGAGATCATGGAGCTGGAGAGCTTACGGCAGGTAGGTGGGCTGCTCCCAGCCCCACTCTGCCCTTCTGTAGCCCCGGATGGAGATGAGGAAACCAAGGCTTGGATGGTGAAGCTCAGGGTAGATGATTACCTGGTAGGAGTCCCGACCTCAGGGAGACTGCCACACCAGTGTGCATGGAGGGGCCTGGGCCCCACTGGGGGTTCTTTGCTGGCCACGCCTCGTGCCTCTCACCCCACGTACCCTCACCTTGTGCCCTGAAGCCCAGGATGGCATCTGCTTCCACAATGCTCATACCCAGGGGATCCCAGGTGGTGTGTGTGAGTGAGGGGTCTGGGCGGTGGGGCCCAGCCATTCCTGCCCCACAGGCCATGCGGACCCCCAGCCGGGACGAAGCAGGCCTGCAGCTGCTCGAGGCCTACTACAGTCAGCTCTGCTTCCTGGACATGCGCTTCTTCAGCTCTGCTCGGAGCCCTGCCCTGCTCTTCCAGTGGTAGGGGCTGGGGTGGGGGTTCCCTGGGGGCAGGAGGCCTAGGTTCCAGAGAACTGCTCCCAGCCTGATCCCCTCACAGGTACGACTCGCTCACGGGGGTCCCAGCACAGCAGCGCGCCCTGGCCTTTGAGAAGGGCAGCGTGCTGTTCAACATCGGCGCTCTGCACACACAGATCGGGGCGTGTCAGGACCGCTCCCGCCCAGAGGGTGCCCACCACGCCGCCCAGGCCTTCCAAAGGGCTGCTGGTGAGAGCCGCCCGCATCCACACTGGGGCCACCTCTCCTTTCCTGGGGTACAGCTGGGGCAGGCAGCTTGGCCCCCAGCATGAGGAGCTTGGCACACATAGGCCCTTCACATGGGGTCCCTGGGGTGGCCCTGGGTGGCATGGGGAGGCGCTGCCACTGTGAGCACCCACTTTGTCCACAGGAGCCTTCAGCCTCTTGAGGAAGAACTTCTCCCACGCCCCGAGCCCAGACATGAGTGCTGCCTCGCTCTCCACACTGGAGCAGCTCATGGCTGCCCAGGCCCAGGAGTGCATCTTTGAGGGCCTCTCACTGCCAGCCCATGCCACTCCCCACCACTGCCTGGCCCAGGAGGCTGCCCAGGTGAGGCCAGGGAGCCCTGCCCAAAACCCTCAGCAGCCTGGCTGCTCTGTCGTCACGTGTGGGCCCAGAGTAAGGGGTCAGCAGGATACGGGCAGAGCTCAGTCCGGGAGCCGGATCATACCTGTGTTCTGTGTTGATCCTCAAAGCCAGCAGCTGTCCTGGTTCCTAGGGTCCTGAGTCCCTGCCCTGGGGAGGCAGCGCAGTCAGAGTAGAAGTTTAGGTCCCTGGGCACCGGGGTCAGCCTCAGTTTGGAGCACAGGAACTTGGTTTAGGGTAGATAGAGGCTGGGTCCAGGGTGTGAGCAGGCAAGGGCTCCTCAGGGAAGGCGAGAGGTGCCAGTGTGACCACATGCCTGCTGGCAGGTGGCAGCTGAGTACAGGCTTGTGCACCGGGCCATGGCCCAGCCTCCTGTTCAAGACTATGTGCCCCCATCCTGGACCACCCTGGTGCACGTCAAGACCGAGCACTTCCACGCGTTGGCCCACTACCACGCTGCGGTGGCCCTCTGTGACAGCTCCCGTGAGTGCCCCCCTCCCGTGTGCCTGTGGTGTGGACTGAGGGCCTGTGCTCGGCACTCACAGCCTCTCTGACCTGCAGCTGCAGCAGAAGACAAGCTTCCCACGCCTGAGCAGGTCTTGCAGCCCCCGCACTCCCCTGAGCCGCAAGGTCCTCCACTGCCGCAGCAGCCAGAGGAGCGCAGGAAGCTCGGTGAGGCGTTGCAAGGGGAGGGTCCCGGGGGCCCCCATTGTCACTTGGCTTCTGATATCTCTGTAGTACCTGGGCCGGTGGGGGCACACTGGTGGCAGCTCTTACCTGGCCAAGCCCTCCTGGTCTGGCCAGCTTCCCAGCTGCCCCTGTGGCCCATACCCAGCATTGGCTGCACCCCAGGGGGCGGGGCCTGGGACTGGCTTTGTGTGATGGCACTGTGCCCTGTGTATAGCCAAGGCCCACCTGAAACGCGCCATATTGGGCCAGGAAGAGGCGCTGCGGCTACATGCTTCGTGCCGCGTCCTGCGCACAGTGGACCTGCTACAGGCCGTCGTGGCCCAGGCCCTGCGACATTCACTGGCCAAGTACTCGGAGCTTGAACGTGAGGATGACTTCTTTGAGGCTGCCGAAGCCCCCGACATCCAGCGTGAGCAGCCAGGGCCCAGCAGGGTGGGTATACCCCCAGGGTGAGGCCTCAGTCCTGGCCGAGAGAGGTGGGCCGAACCCCTGCAGCCAGTTAAAGGTGCAGTTGCCAGTCAGGTACAGTGGTGCATGCCTGTGATCCCAGCAACTCAGCAGGCTGAGGCAAGAAGATTATAAGTTTGAGGCCAGCCTGGGCAATTTTATGAGACTATGTCTCAAAAATTTTTAAAACTAAGTTTGGGGTATAGCTCAATACCTGAGGCCCTAGGTTAGATTCCCAGTACCAGGAAAAAGATAAAGTAACCAAGGCCATGTCCCTCCAGCCTCAGGAGGACCTGGGAGAGGGTGGGAGCTCCAGCCAGGCTGGGCAGTGTGCCTGCCAGAGACGCTGTGCTTTTCTCCCCTGCTTGGCTCCTGCTCTGGGGAGGCCCACAGACAGGGAGGGCCTGGGACAGCAAGGCAAGAGGCCAGCGGTCCCAGGAAGCGCCAGTGAGCACTGGGGTCCCACCTCCTCCCCTGGGACAGAACTCAAGGGTCTGGGGGTCCATGAGTCCTGGGCTTACTGTGTTCCTCCTTTTCCTCCCACCCTGTCAGCTAAGACCCACCAGAAGCTAGCAGTCAGGCCGTCTAGCCTGTCACAGATGAAAGTGGCTGACATCTTCCACCGGCTGGTGAGCACGCAGCTTGCACCACCCCTCCCTGCGTAGCCAGGCAGTGCTCCCACCTCGGGAGTCTGGACAAGGCCCCCAGTGTTCTTGGGTGGTGGCAAGAACACCTGTCCCTCTCCCCTGGCACCCACTTCATTAGTTCTTATCCTGAGGTGTCCAGGTGGAAGTGGGGTGCTCAGAGCCCTCAGACTGCACCCCAGCCAGGTTCTGACCCCTCCTCTTCCAGGGGCCCCTGTCTGTATTTTCAACCAAGAACCAGTGGCAGTTGGTGGGACCCGTCCACGTGACCCGAGGAGAGGGTGGCTTCGGCTTCACGCTCCAGGGAGACTCACCGGTCCTCATCGCTGCTGTGGTTCCCGGGGGCCAGGCTGCGGTAAGGGCCCCTGGGCCTGAGGCCGAGCCCCGGGCTGCAGCCTTGCATGCTGTCCTGCTGCCTCACTGGTCTGTGTTCCCTGTAGGCAGCTGGCCTGAAGGAAGGGGACTACATCGTGTCAGTGAATGGGCAGCCGTGCAAGTGGTGGAAGCACGCAGAGGTCGTGGCGCAGCTGAGGGCTGTGGGGGAGGCAGGCGTGAGCCTGCAGGTGGTGTCCCTGCTGCCCAGTCCCGAGCCACGTGGCACGGTGAGCCCCTCAGGGCCCCTAACTCCTCGTTGCATCCAAGCCCCGGTCCTTCACTTAGGCACTCCCGAGGCCTCCAAGGGAGGAGCCTGCAGGTTGAGGGCCTTCACTGTGCCCAAGGAAGCTCTTGTCCACCTCAGTGGGACTCTGTCCCTGAACTTGAGGTTTCCAGAGCTCAGTCACCCACAGCAAGCCTGCCACCTCCAAGACAGCTTTGCCTCTCCCAGCTTGACCATTACGGGAGCAGGCCTTGGAGCTGACCATGACCATCTCTGTCCTGGCTGCAGGGAGACCGCCGGCCGGGTCTGCTGGGCCCAGGGGGACTTCTGAAGAGCCAGAGAAAGTGTGGTTTTGAGACACCAGCCCCCATGCACGCCAGCCCCTTGCCCCTCCTTGGCTGGAGCCGCAAGGCCAAGTGGTACAAGACAGGGGGCCGTCTCCAACCCGGCCCTGGTGGGGACTCTGGCACCTGCCCCTGAAGCAGGTGTGCCCTGTGCCCTCCAAGCACCCCGGGGGCCATGAGGGCCAGTGCTTACATGGTTCCAGTGGCCAGGAGTGGCCTGTGCATTCTGTCCCGCACTTTGGATAACCTTCAGGCTACGCCTGCTCTGCTCAAGGTGCCCATTAAAGACTATGGTCAGGCAAGGTGGGTGTGAGCCCAGTGCTGGGGATGGTGGCATTTCACCCATACCGGAAGTACCCCAGTGCCCTCTGGGTGTAGTGCTCAGGCCACCTCTCTGGAAGGTGCTGCCCCCTACACCCGGCCCCTTAACGCCCCTCCCATGCTGTGCGCCACCCACACCCTGCCTCAGGGCCCACTCTGCAAAGGCTGAGCTGCTTGGTGGATGGTGCTCCTGCCAAGCTCCCCTCAACCCTGGCTGGACCCAGCTCACCTCCCTGCTGGCCAGCCCCATGCACAGGGTCCCAGCCAAGGCCTGCCCCATGCAATGTTTTATTTTACCCTCCCTGTTCTTGCCCAAGAGACCCCAGTGTTGAGGTCCTGCGTCTCCTGCACCTGCGGTGCTGCCATACGCATGACCCCAAGGCCGTCGGCAAAAGCACTGTCCCCAGGAGCCCCAAAGAGAGCAAAGAGAAGGGCTTCCTTGGAGGGAGTCCTGAGCTGCACAGAGTGGGACCCACAGGAGGGCCTCTTCTTGGGCTGAGGATGGAGACTGTGCTGACCAGGTATTGTCCCTCTGGCCACCAGGGGGCAGTCACTGCCCACTCATGCGACCATAGGAAGCCTGCGATCTTCCACCAGTCCTGGATCTGGGGAACAGACTCAGGAAAGTAGGGCAGACCCCTCCCTAGTCAGAGACCCCCCTCTTTTATCCAGTCCTTGCACAGGGCTCCCCACCCAGTTAGGCGCAGCCAGCTCTGTGCCCTGGCTCTGGTTCCGTGGTCCAGGCCCTACTGTCCGTTATCCCCTGCCCACTTCGGCATTGACGTCAGGGTCCCAGGGGAGTGAAAGAGTCGGGTGAGAGTGTGTGGGGAAGTGCAGAGGTGAGTGTGGGGTGGGGTGAGAGTGTGAGGTGAGGCGGGACGGGTGAGGAGGGAAGGCCCACAAGTCAGAACCCAGCCACGGCCACGGGTTCCATGCAGCGGGAGGGAAGGGCCCACCAGCCCGAGCCTGGGAATGAGGCTCCAGGTGTACCAGCCTCCCGTGGGCCTCCTGGGAGAATCCCCAGCTCAGCAGATTGGGCCAAGGTCAGGCAGGTCTCCTCGGTGCTTATTAATTTGATGAATAAAACTGTGCATCAAGGAGGCCATTACGTGATAATCAGGCATGACAGGGTTGGTGGGCCCTGTCTGGGAGGGGGGCTTTGCACTCCCACCTCTTGCAGCTTGTCCACACCCGAGGAAGGGACAGCAGCCTAGGAGGACATGAAGTCTGCCTCCTGCATGAGCACACCCTTCCTTCCCACCTGCCAGCCTCTGGCCTCTTACCAAGCCTGGGCCTTCGCTCCTGGGCCCCTGGAGGCTGTGCCTCCCACCTCTTAGGACACCTGTCCCCACTTCAAATGCCTCATGACCTCCAGGTTCCCCGTGTGGCTGCCTCTGCTATCAGGCATTTACCAAGGAGCCTCCCAGGTCAGCAGCTCCCTCGCCTCAGTTGCACGCCTGTGCAGAGGCTGTCGCTGAGACCCAGCTATGGGAGGAAGAGGCTCCCAGGTGGGGGCGCTGGGTGAAGAGTTCCTACCCAGGCAGGGCTGGCCCAGGAGGGTGGCACCCTCACCCTCTGCCTGTCCTGGGGCTGATCACTCTTCAAACAGCAATGAACTTCTCCAGACAAACTCCCAGACCATGGGCTCTGGGAGGCACTGACCCTATCCTTGCCCCTGGGCAAACAGGGATGGAACACCCTGCCCAGACTCCCAAACATCTTCAGTCCATCCAGAAGCCTGGATCCGCAGTGCTGGAGTTGCCAACCAGCTCCAGGAGGCCTCAGGGACAGGTCAAGGACATAGTGCTGGCCCAGCAGAACTTGCGGTTTCATCCTAGCAACCAGGCCCAAGCTGGTCTCTGTTCACAGTCCTGTGGGTGTCAGCCCAGCCCTGTGCCACACAGGAGCCCCTGGAGTCCCACTGTGTGGGAGGCATCCCGGAGGGCGAGGGCGGGGCCGGGAGTGTGTGCAAGCCTATGCCGAGAAGCCTGTGCACCCTGATGGCCCCACAGTCCCTGCCCGCTCCTTCCTGCGCTTGTCTGGCCAAACCCCATATGCCAGGCTTCAGGTCCCACTTTTTGACCCCGCCTTGACCATTTGTCACTGTGGGCTGCAGATGGACCCATGGGCCCTGGACAAAGACCACACCTGCTCTTCCACAAGGGCCATAAATACCTGTGGGAGGTGCACACGCATGTGTGTGTCACCCCTGGGATGGGAGGGGCCGTGCCTAGCACCAGAGGTAGACACAGGAGGACAGGCACGCGGGTCGACCTGGCTGGGATGCGTCTGCACTGGCCGTATGCGCGCCCCCCCTGCGTGCCACGCCATGGAGGGGATGCTGGGTTTTCAGATCCCTCCCTGTGAGGGAGGTCGAGGTGAGTGTGCGCTGCGATCCTTTTTGCTTTGCCAACAGAAAACTGCCGAGAGGGGAAAAGGCAAACTCCGTTTAGCTTGGGTCAGCAGTGAGCAGGGGCAGAGATTAATGTGGGGAGAGGGAGCGCTTTGGAAGCGGCAGGGTGCTGGGGGTGGGGACAAGATGGGGATGGAATGGAGCGGGGATGCTGGGTGCGTCAAGGACAGGTGTGAGGGGTACTGGGCAGGGCTATCCCCTTCCCACTTCACTCATCTCCACCTGCTCCCACCAGCCCTCCACAGCCCTCTACCTAAGCTGCTGCTGGCCCAGGCCCTCGCATGTGCATGTTGGGACCTGAGGCTAGCCCAGCGCCCACCCCATTGTGCACCCACGTGCACTCATGCTGATTGAAGTGGGTCTTCTGTTTCACCTTCGTCATGTGGTCAGGGATTTGCAAGTTCATCTCGTACGCTGCTTATCCAGCTCCCACCGAGGGAAGTGAGCCCCCATGCAGTCGATCTCCAGCAAACTCCAGTAAGGAAGTGGAGTTGGGGTTGGTAGTCAGTATGTCTGTCCTGGTGGGGGACCTGGAGGCAGAGCTGGCACCTGGCAGGGCAGGGTGGGTGGCATGGAGCACTTGGAGGGCCCTGCAGAGAAGAGAGAGGAGGGGGCCCTCCCAGAGGTGGAAAACATCTGTCGGTCTGCACAGGTGCTGGGCAGAGCGAGGGTGAGGCTTGGGCTTTGCCTCAGTTTCCCAGTGGGAGGAGAGCAGGTGAAGGCGCAGTGCAGTCTGTGAATGAGGTGGCAGCTACGACCAGCCCGTCTGGCTCCAGGTTGTGGGAGAAGGAAACTCCAGGCCCCACTGGCCTGGCCACAAAGGTACCACCAGACCTCTGTGAATGACACTTCCAGCAGGGGGAGGAGTGGCCTGGGAGGAGTCCCCCATGTCACCTGCCCTGACAGCCACCTCTCCGGGGCCAGCCCCTCTTCAGGGTAGGGCAGCGAAATTCCTGGGGGTAAGGAGCCATGGCGCCTGTGGGTCCTTCTTCCCAGCTCAGCAGAGGACACAAACTAGGCCCACTCAAGGCTGTACTCAGGTCAAGAAAAGATCCTTCAGAGCTGAGTGTGGTGGTGCACACCTAATCCCAGCACTCAGGAGGCTGAGGCAGGAGGCTCGCTGCAAATTCAAATCCAGCCTGGGCTACACAGTTTAAGACCAGCCTAAACTACATAGCAGCATGCTATTTTAAAGACAGAGAAAGACGGAAAGACCCTTCCAGGCTGTTCTGCACCCCACAGGTCTTCCCTAGGTCTGAGGAGAGGAGGAGCAAAACTATGGCAGACCCCACACAAGAAGATGGGTGCTGCCTCTTTCACTGTGTTGTTCTGGAACAGGAGGACCAGTGTCAAGGGCAGCCCTGGCCCCTGGACCCCCACCCCTGAGCCTGTCCCCTGTCTCCTGTAGCTGTGGTAGCATGCTGAGCTCATAGGCCCCCCACGCTGCTTCCTCTGCTGAGAACCCCCATTACCCGCCCTAATCTTATGTCCCTGTCTCCAACCTCACTCCCCTCGTTTGCTCTCCTTCCCTCTACTTTCTTGCCCCTTCCCTTTAAATGATACAGGAGATCAGATCCAGAGGCACTCTACACTAAGCACTACATCCCCATCCCCTTATTATTATTTTAATTTTGTGATGCTGGGGATTGAGCCCAGGACCTCTTTCATGCTAGACCCCATTATTTTATTTTATTTTATTATTTTATTTTATTATTCCATACTGAGGATTGAACTCAATGCACTGCACTGAGCTATACTTCCAGCTCCCCTCCCCCCTCCCCCAGCTTTTTTTGGCCTTGAACTGACTGTAGTCCAGGCTGGCCTCAAACCCTCAGCAATCCTCCTGCCTCAGCCTCCAAGTGCTGGGATTACAGGCACATGCTACCACACCTGTCTCCCTTTTTTAAATTTCTGAGATAGGATCTCACTACGTTGCTGAGTTGCCCAGGTTGGCCTTGAATTTATGACCTTTCTGCCTCAACCTCTCAGAGTACTGGGATTATAGATGTATACCATCATGCCCTAATTAGGTCTTTGGGTTTTTTGTTTGTTCATTTGAGACAGGGTCTCACTATGTCATTCGGGCTGGCCTTGAACTCACCATGTAGCTCAGGTTGGCCTTGAACTCCTGATGACCCTCCTGCTTCACCCTCCCTTAGCTGGGATTACACTCTTGTGCCACCACGTCCAGCTATTTTTTATTTTGAGATGGGGATCTTGCTAAATTGCCCAGGATGGCCTTGAACTTGTGACCATATTGCCTCAGCCTCCCAGAAGGCTGGGATTATAGCCTTGCACCACTGCACCTGGTTTCACCTGCTATCCTATCTCCCTCCTCTTCCTGAGCATCCTCACCCTCCCACTGTCCCCCCACCAATAACTGGCATCAACTTCGCTAACCAACTACTTAGTCACCTCCACCCCCAGCATCACCCCTGTCAGCCTCACCTTCATCCTTGTTATCACCATTACCCCGTCAGCAGCATTACCCCATCACTGAGGGCCTGCTAAGGCCCAGGCCCAGGCCTGCACAGTGTAAGGGCTGTGACTACAGGGGGTGATAGTTTCAGTGGGGTCACCCCTAACTGAACCCGTTGGTCCTGGGATGCTACCTGGTGACCAGCAATGTCCAAGAAGCTTCTAGCTGCATCCTCTACAACTGCAGGAAATGTGAGTCTGGGGGTCACTTGAGACCTGGGGGAGGGTGGCAGGGTTGGAGCAGAGGGGAGAACAGACTGGCAACCCAGGAGAGAAGTCTAGGGACAATCTAGTGGTAGGCAGGGTGGACAGAGAAAAGGGGACTGGTGATTAGCTCCGTCCCCACCCAGGGCAGGCCTAACACCACCAAGGGCAGCAGAATAGGGCCCAGCAGCTCACTGGTCAGTGGCCCCAGCCCAGCCCAGGAAGGGGTGGGAGGAGTTGGGCAGGTCTTGGCTGAGAGCAGCCTCCCTGGGTCAGAGGTCTCTCCCAGCCCTTACCACCACTTTGGGGAGGGGATCTCTGCCCAGGGTTGTGCTGTCATTTGAGGAACCAATGGCCTGAAGCGGTCCTGGAACCAAGGCCTGACCCAGGGAAAAGGCCCACCGCAGCCTGGACCTGCTGGCTGCACTGAGCGCCCACCCCAGGGTGGCTGGGCTCCACGGCCATGCATAATGCAGTATTTACCTGGGGGAGGGGGTTGATTGGCAGCGCATGGTTCGCTCTCTCCTCCCCCGCAGCCCCCAGACAGAGCCAGACGTGCATTAAGGCGGGAGTGACTTATCGAGCTGTCAGGGGGAGCATTTTAAGACAGAATTATAGGGGAGAGGAAAAAGATTTTTACCAAATTAATGAAAAATCAATCTGGCCTCAAAAATCCATTAGCCTTCATAATGCGCCAGTTCCAGGCCGAGCCGCACAATCCAATACCAGCTGTTAAATACCACAGTGGCTCCCCCGCCGCCCACCATTCATTACACTCGGTGTTTACTTCTGAGGGTGATGACTGCCCCCAGCATCCAGCCTCAGCTGTCTAGGGCTCCCGTCCCCCTGAGCCCCCGGGAGGCCCCGGGCCTCGATCCTTGGCTGGGGAGTCAGTCAGTGTCCCCCGACACAGTCAGGCATGGATGGTCTGGGACCCGGTGAGGCCACAGGGTGTGAGCGTGTAGACCTCCTTGGCGGGCAGTGTAGATGCTCTGGGAGAGGCGCTCCTGGTGGTGCTAGTGACCGTAGGAGCCAGCCACCACAGTTCTCAGTCATGGTGGTGAAAGAGCTGGCTGCGGTTCTGGCTGGGGTGGCCCAGAGTGCTCATGGTGGGTGACTGTGAGCGCAAGTAACCATTGTGATACGGTGGCCATGGTCAGTGGTGCTGGTAATGGTGTTAATGCTGTGTAGACAGGGTGGTGAGAGAAGCTGCTGGCCTCGGGTCCGGTAGCTACTGAGGCAGGTGGGTATGCGTCCATAAAGGTGAATAGGATCACCGAGTGCCCTGAGGAAGCAGGCAGCTCTCTCCTGGAAACGGACTCTATACAAGCAAGCGGCTTGTCTGTCCCTCCCTCCCACCAACAGGAAGGCAGCTGGGACCCAGGACCCTGAGAGGGTCTCAGCCGGAGGACATTCGGCCTTGCTCACAGGGCTGCATACTGGGAGGACAGAGCCAGCGCTGCAGTGGAAGGAAGCTGGAGGGCTGTCCCTCTCTAGAAGACAAAGGGCCAGGGGCCAGGACAGCAGGAGGGTCTGTGTAAGTCCAGCAACAGGTTGGTTCCGGGGGCTCCTTCCTCCCGTGTGTGTTTTGAGCCTCCTGCTGGCCAGGCTGGAAATGGACCTTTGAGATCTGCCTGTGCCCGACGTCCAGCCGGCACAGCACTAGGAGGGTGAAGCGATTATTCATTAAACTAACAAAAAAATCTTTTTTTTTTTCCCCTTCTGGAATCCTTCCTCACACTCTCCCCACTGACCTGACCACCATCCATGGCCCGATCCTCCTGGCCCCATGAAGGCAGACAGGGCCAGCACCTCTCAGCCCCCTTGGTGTCTCCCTGGGACCTGGCCTTGGCCGGGAAGCACGCCCTGGGAATCTCCCTGAGGCAGCTCGCTGGGTGCCCAGGGCCCCTTGAGGCAGTGTGGGACCAGCAGCTCCCTGATCTGGGCCTGCTTCTTGCGGGGCTCCAGGGCCCTCTCTGGTCAAGGCCACACGGTGGCCTCTGTGTACCTGCCCCTACCCAGGCTGCATTCTGCAAGAAGGTTACGCTCTGGACACTGCCGGCTCCCAGAGATGCGCCTCCCGCGTCCTCTTGTCCCTGTCTCACTCATTTTCTAACTCATCCAGGGCCCTGGCGCTCTCCTGGGAGTCATGCCTGCAGTGTAACTCCCCCAAGAGGCTCAGTCCTGCTGCCTCCTGCATCAAAGAGTGGGCAGGCTGGTGAGGCCCAGCAGGTGAGAGGTAGGACAGACAGAAGGCCAAGGCTGGCCAGGGGTGGTAGGGATGGGAAAGGCAGTGGGGGCGTAGCCAGAGGTGGATGTAGGAAAGGTGTAGAGGGGACAGATGTTGCTCTGAAACCCAGGTCCTGAGACAGGGCAGAGCCAAGGGGAGCCTGGACTGGAGGACCCCCCCCCCATAGACCCTCACCTAACCTGGGACCTATAGAAGGAAGCTGGAGAGTCACAGCCCAGAAAGGGTGGCTTTGCCCAGGGTCACGAGTGTAAGGGGCAGGGTGGCGGCTGAATCAAGGGGCTCCAGGGCAAGTCTCTGGCTGCCTCACTCTGGCTGCCTGGTCACCCCTCGCCACGCCCTGCTGGAGCCAGACAGCCTAGGCAAGGTCTCGTGGATTAAATCCCAATTCATTAGTGCTAGCGGTTGGAGGGAGGGCTACGGGCAGCCCTGGTCCTTGTCTGCTGTCTCTCACAGCTGCCAGAGCCCACCAAGCAGAGCTGCTTAGTGATTGATCTGTGGGCAATGTGAACAGCCACCACTTAGACAGAGGACGGGGTGCGGCCACCACAGTGACCTGACTCCGATTCTGCCCCGAGGTCTGTCCAAGTGGGGGTCTGAACCGTTCTGGCCACGTTCCTTACTCCAGCCCCTCTCTGTAGGTGGGGCCCCCTCACACACACCACCCCTCTTACTGTCTCTGTCACCATCTGTCTAGGTGTCTCATTCTCTGATGTCCTGACTTTGGGTCCCAGGGGAGCAGCTGGGATCCTTGTTTCCATTTACTCTCCCTGGTCTTGTACAGCAGGCCTCAGGGTCTCGAGTTGAGCACCCTACCTCCTGATCTCTATTGGGAGCGTCTGTCTCCAATCCATATCCCAGGAGCAGCCGGCCATGAAGGAGGGGCCGGCTGCAGCTCCCTGCGGGTGTGGGGGTCACAGCCCCCCCGCCCCACTGCCCAGGGCACCAGGGTGGAGCTCACCATGGATGGCCAGCCCCTGCCTAGGCCTGGACAGCACTGAGTGGGGTCACGACAGGTCTGCCCTGGCCAGCAGGTATGGTGGGCTCAGAAGCAGTGGGGACCTCAGCTCTGCCCACGGTCAGGGCAGCATCAGAGACCCCTGGGTCCCAAGGTGGATAAGCAATGTGGGGTTAGGAGGAGACACTCCCCACATAGGTGCTTGCTCCGTGGTCACTCACTGCTAGACAGGCCAACTCCCCCCCCCACCCCCGCCCAGCCTAGCCAGGATAGTGTTTTGTGATCAATGGCCAGGCGCATCCTGTGCCTGGAGCGGATCTGCTGACCCAGGCCGGGCCTGCCCATCCTGTCCCTGCCTCATCAATAGCGGATCATCCGGAGCCATGCTGTCCTCAGCCCCCTGGGGAATACCAGGGTGCCGCCTTCAGAGAAGCCGGGTGGTTGGCTGGGGCATCCCAGCCTCACGACCATGCCCGTCTCGTCAGAGATCCCGAGCCTGTCAGGGTGGGCTCCCCAAGGACGTTGATGAGACCCCAGAGGCCTTGCCACGGTAGAAGGGCCACCCAGCCTCAGTGTCCCCCAGGGCTCCTGGGAGGACTGTGGGAAGGACATCTCCCTCTGGAGAACCCAGGAACCTCAGCCCTTGGGGAAACCCTGCTCCAGGTATGCCCAAAGAACTCAAATGGCGCTGCCTGGCCAGAGGCTCCCCACTGCTCACCGGAAGAGGGACTGAGCTCCTTACTCAGAGTGCCCACCCTTCTCTGTCCCGGAGAGCCCTGGCTATCAGGTCACCTGGGGACAGCACAGCACAAAACAAGGGACAGGGAGGAGTCTGAGTTGCCTGGGTTCAAGGCCAGACCAGGTGAGACACTCTAGCTCTGCTGAGGTGAGGTACACCGGTCCCTTCCGGGGGAGGCTCATGGCTAGGCGGTGAGGCAGTGGTCAGGGCCAGTGCCCAGCAAAGGGAGGGCTGGGAAGTATCGGAGGAAAATGCAGAGCTGGCACCCGCTTCTCCTTGTGGCTCTGGCCAGAACTGGACCCATGCTGGGAGGGAACAGGCTTCCAGGAGTCTGGGAAGCCGCTTCAGCTGCAAAGGCTGAGCAGTGGTGGTAGGCAAACTCCAGCACAGATGCACACGGAGAAAGTCTGAGAACTTGGATTCACACTGCATGTATCTCTTCTTCATGCATTTTATATAAATGTACGTAATCTATAAATTCAGCTGAATAGGTAAAGACTTGAATACACAAACAAGAGAACACTCTGAGCTGTTACCTGACCCACTCAGGACAGTCTGGGTCTGGAGGGCCAAAGCCCCAGCCATCCACCTGGCAAGCTCTTCATCCTGATGGGGTGAGGAGCTACAGGTGTTGAGGAATGAATAGGAGATTTCTGGACTGACTAAAGAGGCTTAAAGCCATTGGGAGGGGAAGTGACAGGAGGGAGAGGAGGTAAGGTAGACAGTTCATAGGAAGCTACAGGGAGCTTTGGGCAGGGTTGGAACGGCAGATGGAAGATTGCCTGACCATTGCAGGCAAGTGGGCTGGAAGGGTAGCAGGAAGTGTCCTGGGACAGTGATACATCCTTGAAGATCTCTGGGCTGGCTTGGGCTCCCGTTTAACATCAGAGAGCTTCAGAGACATGTCCGGGGTCACACAGCCTACTGAGAGCTAGACACTCCCCTCCAAGCCTGTTTTCAGGCAGGTTTCTAGGTTTGATCAGACACCTTCCTCTGTCCTGCCTGGGCCCCAGACATGGAGGGAGGCCGTGGGGCTGCCTCCTGCCACTCCCTGCCCCAGTGAGTGAGTGGCTTGGTGTGGGAACTGCACGTATCTGTTCTTGGAACCGGTGTTTATGAATATTCCTAAAGAGGAGGATCAATCAATTATCTCAGAGCATGGCCATTTTTCTAACTGAGAACAAGCAGTTTTATACACCTCGGAAGAGGCTTCTGGTCGATGAGGGCGAGCACACTGCCCTCCCCACCCTTTCCACCTGGCGGCCACCTGTCCCTGAGGGCAGGCTTCTCTCTGCCCCAGGCTTTGCCCCGGCCAGGTCAGCAACCCCGATGCCCACTCAGGGAGCCCAAAGACACAGGGGCTTCGAGGCAGGGAGCAGATGGCTGCTTTAGTTCAGCCCCCAGCCCTGCCAAGTTGGAGGCGCCTGCCCACCCCAGCTCCATCACTGCCTCCCCCAGGGACAGCTGGGAGAAGTCAGTGGGCAGCATGCCGTCAGCCTGGTCAGCAACTGCCTGTCTCCTGCCTGGATGGGCCCTGGGGTGGGGCCTCCACAACTTTGACAGGCTACAGATGGATTTAAAAAACGACAACAAATTATATATATATATATATATATATATATATATATATATATAATCAAAGTTACCATTTTAGACTTTTTTTTCCTTCAGTGGTGGGGATTGAACCCAGGGCCTTCACACTGAGCTACACCCTCAGCCAGTTTTAATTCTTTTGTTGTTGTTTCCACAACAAGGTCTCACTAAATCTCTAAATTGCCCAGGCTGCACTCAAATTTAGCATCCTCCTGTCTCGGCACCCTGAAATGCTGGGATTACAGGTGTGTACCACACCATCCAGCTCATTTTAGCCTTTATGAACGCACATGCCCATGGCATGAAGCACATGGCCTGTTGTGGGCCTTCCCCACCATCAAGCTCCAGAACTTGCCGTCGTCACAGGCCAAGCCTCTGTGCCCAGTGAGTGTGAGCTCCCAGCTCCTGGCATCACTCTTCAGCCTCTGTCCCTGGATGTGACCACTCTTCGCCCCCGTGTCAGCGGGCGCCACATTTGCACTTTGGTGACTTGCATCAGCAGTGTGTGCCCCAGGTCACCCACCACGGCACATGTCCTGTGGGCTCCGAAGGAGGGGTGGACTAGGCAGGTCGGGGAGGTGCACCCTGGAGGGCCGGCGGGGAGCACAGGCAGGGGGTTGCAGCCGCAGCCAGGTCTGGTCTCACAGCAGATTGATGCCTCCCGGCTGCCTCAGCGGAGAGTGTTTTTAATGGTCCCTAAAGCCCTTGGTCAGCCAGTGCTGAGCTCAGCACCCCGCCCCGTCCACCCAGGGGCCTACCTGAGGCCTCATCCCCCACACTTCCCCTCCCTCCTGGCCATGGTTCCCGAACCACCAGAGAACTCGGGGCCCCTGTGGATCCCCAGACTTCAGTACTGGCCCCTCTGTTCTGGGCCAAAAGTGCCCTACTCTGGGGGCCCTGCTGGGGGTAGGCACCAACCGAAGGCCCCCACCCCATTTGTCACAGGCCCATTAGGTGCTGACAGCTGCTTCCCATCTGCCCAGCTCAGGGCAAAGAGGAAGCCCCCAGGTGTTCATCAATCACAACCCTCTGTCGTGATCGGGGCTGGGGACTTCTGAGGGCAACTCCCTCTGTCCCGTGCTCATCTGGGAAGGCAATCACAGAGGAAGCCAGGTTGTAGGCATACAGGGCAGGCAGCTCCATACAGTGCCCACCCAGCACCCACCACAGCCCACACCTGGCCCCTGCCTGGGACCCTCACAGCCTACCCCTAGCCCAGACCATAGGCCATAGGAGGCTACTAGATCCCAGGCCACCAGGCAAGGTCAGGCACTGGCCTCCTGGCCTGAGGACTGCTGGCCCTGGGTGCTGGGCAGGGTACAGTGGGATTGGCAACTCCTCAACCTCTCCTGAGCCTGTCACCCCAAGGCCTGCCTGGTTTCCTTGGGTCCCAGAGTCCAGGAGTCCCCTGCAAGCTCTTAGGAATGTCAGTGTCTCCCTCACGCTTCCTCCTGGTGTCAGACACCCACCCCGCAGCAGGCTGTGGTTATTTATACGACACTGCTCAGTTATTTATAGGGCCCTCAATGGGAGGTGCTGCTGGTCTCGGGCCCCTGCAGAGGGGAAAGGGCCCCTGGGCTGAGGCAACTGGCCCATCCTTCTGCCTTGTGGGCCAGGAGAGCCACAGGGATGAGGGCCACCTAGGGCCATGATGCCTGCCCCAGCAATGAGTGGGTCTGCTAGCTCAAGAGAGCAGGGCGATGACATTCCAAGGCTGGGGGCCAGCCCTTCGTGCTGGGGTCTCCAGATAACAGCCCAGGTACTTCTCGGGGACTCCCGAGAAGCAATGAATAGTTTTTCTCATAAGTACTGTATATCCCAAATAATGCAACAACATATACTAAAGTGGTTTTGCTGTTTTCTGTATAAAAATCCAAAGACAACAGGGCATCTTGGGTTCCGTTTGCTGGCTCTGGCTAGAGGTAGGGGAGGATGCCTGCCCAGGCACGCCCTGAGGGGAGAAGGAAGGCATCCTTTCCCACCCACCCTGCAGGAGGGGCCACAGGCCCTGGCTGAGGTTCACCCACCTCCTCTCATATTTCAGCTTCCCACTTGCCCTGTGCCCCGCCCCACAGCCTGGATTAATTTGGGAAGGACAATGTTTATATTAACCATCCATCTATTGACGTCTGCTTGCTGGGTCAATGGCCAAATTTATTGTCGCAGAAGACGGTCTGTATTGAGCCAAGCAGCCTCCTCCTCCCCCGCCAGCCCTGTAGTGGACAGACGTTGTCAATACACAGACCGCTGACCTTGGGCCTGCCAGTCTCCGCTGGGGGCAGGGAGGGGAGGAAGCGGGTTGCCCTGCACTCCAACACTTCTGTGCTACCCCAGGCGGCCACACACACGTTGTGGGGTCAGCCCGAGACAGAGGATCCAGAAGACAGAGGAGATGAGGCCGGAGGCAGCACCCACACGTTCACCTTGGGCAGCCCAGCTGCCTATCCGATGGGAGGTCAGCATGGGATTGCAGATGGATAGTGCACAAGCACCCCGAGCATCTGGACTTGCCACCTGGCCGTGCCCAGAAGAGTGCTGAAGACCCAGAGGATGGGGTAGACAGGGGCCAGGGACACCTGCACCTTCAGCTGGCCCCACAGCCTGTCCGAGGGAGGGTAACGTCAGCGGTTTGAGCTTATCCACAGTCAGGGCTCTTTCCCCACCCAGGGGATGAGTGCTCCTTTTGTGGAAATCCTGCTGCATCTTCAGGTGCCACTCAACAGCCACACTCAAGTAGGGACCCAAACCCAGCTCCCAGGAGCCCCATGGATCCTCATAACCTCAACGGATACAGCCAGGAGTGCGCCTCCGAGGAGCTGGAGTAGCCGGCCCATCAGAGTTGACCCCAAGCTTGGGTCCACAGCCATTAGGCTGTCCCGCCCTCCTGTCAGCTCTTAGTTCATTCATCCATTCCTTCAACAGTGAGCATTTTCTGTGTGCCTGGAACTAAGGGACAGCATAAGCCTACAAAGACCCCCAGCCTTGGGAGTGACACAGGCCAGGTGTGCGGGCTGGCTGCGGGTAGGGCTGGCTGCAAGGCAAAGGGTTTACAGGTGCGGTGAGAGTGTCCCAGCTAGGTACTTGCAAGGGCAGAGGTCCTGAAGCAGGTACTTCCCAGCTTGGCGGGGCAGGGGGCAGCGTTCAGCCCGGCTCTGCAGGGTATGCTGTAGTTCAAGAATAGAGTGAGGCATATAGGGCCGAAAGTCATGTACTCTGGTATCTTTTTAAGTAGGATCATTCGGGGTGTGAGAGGAAAGGGTCAGGGACTAGGAGGAGCAGCTGCCCCGGCGAGCTTCTGGGGCCTCTTCCAGGCCGCCCACCAGGACTTCCGGCCTCTCAGGGCTTTCCAGGCTGTGCTGCAGCCCACGGCCACCAGACGGCGCACAGAGTCCAAGCTGGCAAGGCAGCTCTGGGGGAGGCAGGGGGCTGGTCAATGGCCTCATTTGTAGGCCAGGCAGGCAGTCGATGGGCCTGGGATAGTGTATGTTGATTAAGACACCACACTTGAGTTAGAACCTCCTGCCAGCGGTGATGAGCCATTGATCAGGTTGTCAGGGGAGCAGGGCGGAGAAATGAGGGAGAAGAAAGCAAAGGAGAGACAGAGGGAGAGACAGAGACAGCGGGGAGGAGAGATAGAAGAGCCACAAATCCAGCCTGGCCTTACCCAAGTGACTTACCAGTGACCCCAGGGGCAGGTGCGCCCCCTGCCCCTCACCTCACAACAGGGGTGAGGCCATCCCAAGCTCCCTAGCTTTTTAGCTGTTTCCCTTTATATGCATAATTAAATAGACTGTTTTGGAGCAGTTTTAGACTTGTAGAAAAATGAACAGAAAACACAAAGCTTCCGCAGTCCCCTTAACCCTTCCTTCCCACCCACATTACAAACAGTTCCATGAGCGGGGTTCACCCTCTACAGCTGCTGACCCTGCAGCAACAGGTCTTGGTCCCAGAACCCCAGTCTGCCTTGGGCTTACCCCGGTGTAGCTCATCCTGTGTGTTGGAGCAAATGGCATGTTCCTTCCTTTGCCCTGGACCCTGCTGTGTCTGAAAACTGCTCACCCCTCTCTCCCCTGGGCCCCAGGCCCCCACTGAGCTGTCCCTGATCTCCACAGATTTGCCTTCTCCAGATGTCAGGGAGTTGCAGTCACAGTCTGCAGCCTGCTGAGACCAGCTTTTAGCTCAGTGACGGGCACACAAGGACCCTCCCTATTTTCTTCTAGCTTTTTTTTTAGTGCTGGATAATACTCTACGGTGTGGGCTGATCATGCGCTGCAAGCATTCTGGTTGCTTAAGTTTGGGCAATGACAGAAGCTGCTAGAAACACACGTGCCAGGTTCTATGTGGAAGCACGATTCAGCTCATCTTGGGGGACCCTGAGCATCACTGCGGCTGGAGCCCATGGTGAACCCACTTCGTTCAGCGAGAAGCTGCCCGCTGTCGCCATGTGGCTGCCTGGGCCACAGCACGGGGAGCCCTGGTGCCCCTCAGTTACCCCATCCTTCCCGACAGTGCTTGGGCCAGGCTCTTTCCCAAGGTTTCAGCTGTACATTTCTGCTGCCTTCCTTCCACAGAATGCCGCCTCTGCCCCTTACCCCTAATGGCCACTTTTATGTCGTCATGGGCTGTGGCGGCAGCACCAGGCCTGGTTGGTCACACTGGGTGTGTACATTGTGTCCTCAGCTCTGGTGCCCTGTGGTTTATTCTGTCGTACAGTCAGACCCTCTCCCTCACTCTCCCTTCATCGCTCTTGTCTCTGCCTGTCTCTGTCTCCTCAGTGCTGTCCCTCTCATGCTTGTTCATCCTTTTTCCTGGCCTCCATGTGACCTGCCCAGGGCCCACATGTGCCTGTCCCCATCCTTGGTGTCAGCAGTGTGACTTCTGGGCCTTCTTTCTCTAAGCGTTCACACTGGGGATGACACAGTCATTGTGCTTCCCTGGCTGCTCCTGGGCCTGTATCTTCCTCCTTCCTGGCTCTCCCATTTCTGGAACACTCTGCCTCTTGCTCCTGCAGGAGCCATGGCAGGTGTCCTTCGGGGACTGGCATACCTTGACGCGTCCTAATCCCATAAGCCCTGGGACAGTGGTTGGCCGGCATGGAGTCTGCATTTGGGAAGGGGTTGTGAAGGGCTGCCTGCGGCCTCTCCTTCTGGTGGAACCCTCACCTTTCTGATTTCCGTCACTATGTGTGATTCTACCATGCCCTGCCCACGGCTCCCATGACCTTCTCTGTCCTCAGGACTGTGATGTGTTATGGTGATGTGGGTCTTTTTCTGCCAGGTGTCAAAGATGAGCACATGCCCACAAGTGGAGCTCGGTCACAGTCACTGGCAGAACATGGTGTTCTAGGGGGGCAGCTACAGGCACTTGGGACCCCACTTCCCATGTAGAAGAGGATCCCTCTGCAGTCACCAGTTGCCTGGCTATACCTGCCCTGCCCGCTCCCCGCCTGTGGGGATCTGACATGGCAGTATTAGGGTACAGTATCCTAAGTAGCAAGGACATAGAGGGGCAAGCAGGGGTTTTGAGTGCCTCCTGGGGCTAAGGTCACCTCTCAGTCTACATCACTTGTAGCCTAGCAGAGTGACCTGACGCTTAACCCTGAGGCTTCAGCCCCTCACCACCAGTGAGCCGTGGGGAAAAGACAGCATAAGCTCGTGAGTGTATGTGTGTAGGTCAGAGACAACCGGAAGAGGGCGGTACTGCCCACAGCCTCCCAGCCAGGACACCCTTTCTTGGGCAAGCTGGCCTCTGGCTTCTCTGCCTGGTATGGGTCCCTGCAAAGGCAAGTTCCTGGCTGGGTGCTCTCTGCCACAGGCTGAGGCTCCCAAAGGCGGGGTGCCGTCATCGTCAGTCAAGCTGAGGCTGTCTTGCAGCCTGACCCAATGACCTTGCCCTCTTGCCATTGACACCAGGTCTGCAGCACCCAGAGACTTGTACCCTCAACACTGCTACCCCAGCCACACCACCACTGCCCACATGTCTCCCATGGTCTGGCAGAATGCCCTGCCCCAGCCCACTCCATCGCTTCTGCTCATCGCACGCACTGGTGGGGAAAAAAGGCTCAGGCCACCCATGGAGCAAGAAGAGAGGGCCTCCAGGTGCCTGGTGCCCAAGGGCTGGGTGGCAAGATTTCTGCACAGGACTTTTCCACAGTAATCCCTCTGGGGTCAAGCAGCCCGGGTTTCTACCTCCACCAATGTCCTCCGGCCTGGAGGAAGCCTCTCCTCACCCTGGGAAGGGAAGGGGCAGGAGGGCTTTCAGGATCCCACTCAAGATCTGCTGGCTCCAAGAGTAGGGGACCTGCCTCCTCTGAACCCTAGGAACGCCACCCTAGGGGCAAAGCCACTACCCTGGGCCCTGCCCTTGTCTCCATACCCCACTCCTCCAACCACATACTGGCTGCCTGTGCCACTGTATCCTATACATGAGGCCCCTAAGTGAGGGGCTCTCCCACTGGGCTGCCCAGCTACACCCTGTTGTGCTACTGGACCTCCCCAGGGACACTTTGGCTGGGACCGCCCTACTGAGCCAAGCCTAGCCTTCAGGAAGCTTCCTCACTCTGCTTGCTCCGATTGCTTTTGGGGACCAGGTGAGGGCCAGCTTTCCCTGGGAAGGCCCTGCAGACTGATGCTCAGTGCTGGGGACCCTGTGGCAAGAAGCCTGGACCGTGAGTAGAGCAGGTAACAGCTGAGTTGCCACTGCTAGCTCTGACCCAGGACGCTGCCTTATGGGTGGGGTCTGGCCCTCATCCCTCCCCTGGCACTGGAATTGCCTCTTCTTCTGACCTTTAGGGCCCTTGATGTCCTACTTTGGTGTCAGATGTCCTGCACAAACCTTTCCACTGTCCCACCCAATCCACTCTGGGCCTGGGTCACACGGCCAGCACCCCTGTACCACAGGGGCTGCTCAGGATGGGGGAGGCAGCAGGGGAGCCAGGGTAGAGGGCATGCATGGGGCTAGGCCCACAGGAGTAGCCACACATGAGCCCTGGCCGCAGGCCAACCCAGCACAGCTGGGTACAAACAGCTGTGCACAAGGTGGCAGCGCCCGCCCACCCACCCGAGTGGGACAGCCCCAGGCACCGGCAGTGGCAGCTTGGTGTGTCACCTCCCGTGCCACCTGCGCAGCACAGCAGGCACACAGCCCCTCCAGATGTGCAGAGCTCGGGGCCCTGCGCTCTCCTGGGTCGGTGCCATGTGACACTCCACCGCCACCAGGCCGCTGTACCCCTACCCCATACCTGCTGCCATCTGTCGGCGGTAGAGCGGCACCATGCCACGGCCAGACACTCCCTAAATCCCCAGGCCCCCAACCTGTGGCTGCCACACTGAGCCCTCCTGCCTCCACGCAGGCTGCCCCTGGACTGCGACTATGCTGTTGGAGGCACAGTGCTGACCTCTCCCTGAGCCTGCCTGCCTGGCCCTCCTCTAAGCTCCCACGGGGGCCGCCTCAGGCTGCTAAGGTGGGGTTGGAAGGTCAGCCTGCCCTGCACCACGGTGTCACCTCTGCACGGGAATCCCCACCCCGCCCACTTTGCTGGCTCTCCCCAAGGTGCCACCAGCTTCTCAGTTTGGTTGGGACTCCTCTGGGGTCCCCTCAGCAGCCCCTCTGACCCAGTGCAGCCAAGAGGGAATTTCTGGTAGGATTCACTCCGAGACTCCTGCCCGGCGCAGGAGTCTCCCAGCTCCCTCCCAATCCTCAGGCCTGGGAGAACCACACCGGGCAGGGCTCACGTGCTCTGCTGCTCTCTACCTGCTTTACAGAGGAGGAAACAGAGGCCCAAAGGGGCATGGCCAGGAGAGGAGGGGCTGTCGGGGAGTGGTCCTCTCATCTGGTGACCCTCGGCCTGGCAGGGTTGGAACCTGGGACTTGGGGGCTGGATAAAAATGGAGGCAGTCTCTGCCCACCCGCCCTCAAACTCTAGGCTTTTCCCTGCTCCACTCCTCCTGCGCACGGTGCTTCCTCCCACCCTGGAGTCTGTGGAGAGAGAGTACCCTGCCCTTCGGAAGGTGTGAGCCTGGTCTCCATCACTGCCCACCACCCACCGCTGCATCCAGAACCCAACCCAATCTGCGGCTGCTCGGAGTTGGAGAGGGAGAGCCGGGGTCCAGAGGGGCCCAGTCAGCCCCCAGTGGGCCCTGGACCCTGAGTAAGGGATCGAGCACACCGTGTCCGTGGCCAGAGCCCAGGACAGAGGCTCCCAGCCACCATCAGCCATGAAAGTCTGTCTCTGGGTCAGCAGAGACTTCCCAGCTACCTATGGGCAAGGATGCTGAAGGGGAGGGCAGGCGGGGCCTGGGTGTGCATGACGAGGGAGGGTGGAGGCTGGACAGCCAGTAAAGGGAGGGAGCCCGGACCTGACGGTCAGGGGCCAGAGAGGAAACGACCTGAGGGCCAGGACCAGCACAATGAAGGAGGAGAAAGGGCAGGGCTGGGATTCACTTGAGGGCCTCAGGATGGGAACCTTGCGGTAAGGACCAGGCCAGCGGGTTCTGGGTGAAGGTGCCACCCCAGGGCAGTACCAAAGCTAGGTCTGGGGACTGCTGAGAGCAGAGATATCTGGGCAGGGTGCTCAGTGCCAAAGATGCCCTTCACCCTCCTCCAGGCTCAATAAACCCACTAATTAGCATCCTGACCACTCAATTAATTAGGCTGCACGTGCTTAATTATGATGGGGGGGTGCCACAAGCCCCCCCCACAGGCTGAGATTTATTGACCAGAACAGACATATGAGGAAATAATCGCCATCAGCAGCCAGCAGGGTGCAGTGGGGTAGGTGGAGGGCAGGAAGCCCGCCCCTTACCCCCATGTGGGTCCCCCACCCCCAGCACCCTTGACTCTGGAAACAGATCCCCTATGCACCAAGGCCCTCCCAGGCCTGCCTCTTCTGGCCTGTTGCCCTCAGCCTGCAGTGACCTGGAGGCTTCCAGGGCTAGGGTGAAGGCTGAAGCCGTGGTGTGGAGGCCACACCCCTCCCAAACCTTTCCAGGGGGCCTGCAACAAGTGTCTGAGGCAGCCTTTCCCTGTGGCCTCTGTCCTGGGTGATGTAGTGCCCGCGGTGCTTTTCTCCCAGCAGATCCAGGATCTGTTGCCCACGCCGTTCAATCCATCAAGTGTTCTTCCAGATTGCAAGAACCCCAGTGGTTGGGCTGTGTCCCTGGACACCCAGCCTCAGAGACAGCCCCCTGTTTATTGCTCTTTGGGTGTACGTAGTCAACATGGTACTTAAGTTTTTCTTAGACATTAAGGAGTTCATGTCTTATCTCCTAACTAGGTTACAACACTGGTCCACAGCAGCACTGCTGGTAAACTGTGTGGTGGTGATCCCGGTGGTGATGGGTAGCACTACGGTTTGGGGTCATTTGTGGTGATGAGAACCCCAAGCATTCATGCACTGGCAGCTTGGTCTCTAGTGTAATGCTGTGAGAGGTGGTGGGACATTTAAGAGGTGGGGAAGACCTGTCAGTGGGGCTCCTTCCTTGGAAGGGATTAGGGAAGTTCTTATAAAACCCTGATTAGGTCTTTCAAGAGGGTTGCTATTAAAAAGCAAGACCAGAGTTGGAGGCATAGCTCAGAGTGCTTGCCCACAGGGCCTGAGGGGCAATCTCAAGCATTAAAGAAAAATAAAGGAAAAGAAAGAGCAAGACTGTTTCCTCCCTGGTCTGTGTCCTGTCTTGCCATGTGATCTCTCCCTGTTGCAGGTACTGTCACCATGATGCCTTCTGCAATGACACGATGGGGGGGGTTTCTCATACTAATACAGTGATGCTGGTGATGGAGTTGGTGGCAATGATGATGGTGATAGAGATGATGGTGATGGTGGAGGTGGAGGTATCACGGCGGTGTAGTGGCGGTGGTTAGTGGTGACAGGGATGGTGGAGGTGATGGTGGTGATGGAAGTGGTGGTGGTGGTGATAGAGGTAGAAGTGATGATGATGGAGATGGAGGTAATGGAGGTGGAGGGGTAATCATGTTTGCAGTGGAGGAGGCAGAGGTGATGGAGGTGATGGTGGTGGTAGCTCTTGGAATCACGAGGCTGGGGCTGAGGATGGTGTAGGTACAGCGCACCCTGTGGACCCCTGTGGGGTCCTGCCTGGGGAACACAGCCTGGGAGTGTCAGGGCTGTCCCCCTTGTCTGGTGAAAGCAGGGCAAGCTGTAGACCTCAGAGGCTGCAGAAACCAGGGAAGGTGTTTGGGGGAGCGAAGGCCTTGGCCAGAGGCTCAGTGGGCTCTGCATTCTGTCTCCTGGGGTTAGGCCTGACCTCACTTTCTAGCTGGGGAGCCCTGGGGCAGGGTTCAGGCTCACCTCTGACCTTCATCTGGGCTGGTGTGGCTGTCACGTGGAAGGCACATTGGTGGTGCGGCAGGAACTGGGGGAATAGTACATGGGTGTATAGGAGCAGCTCCTCACAGAAGGGGCCAGGGAAAAAGTCCCCGGGGTATGCAAGCTGCATCCCCCTTGCTGTGCCCACAGTGGTAGGTTGGACTTCCTGCCTATGGCCATTGGACAGATATCTGAAGCCGGCAGCCATGGGCAGGCGCTTCCTGTAGCCACGCCAAGGCAAGGTCATGTCCCAGCAGAGACCGGCCAACCAGAGCCCATCACAACCAGGGTGTCAGAGCTAATGACCAGGCCAGTCCCAGATGGGAGCCTGGGGTCGCCCTGGGAAGGGCAACACACTCTGTCCTGGGGCAAGCCTCTGCAAAGCCATGGACCTCAGGCACTAAGAGCTGGTGGCAGGCAGAGGGCAGAGCTGCCCAGGCTGGGAGGGCAGAAGGCCTCATCCCTCCCTTAACTATGGTGGGCGCTGGAGTCAGATACAATTACTCACTCAGTGTATCATAATTACTGCAAATAGCCCATTAAAGAGAAATTATCATCAGTATGATATTAGCAGACAGCAGGGGGAAATGAAGAAAGAAAAGTGCTTATTCTCCCATTGTCCCCTTAATGGGGACAAGAGAGGGAAGGCAGTAGAGCACCCTTGGCTGACCTGCCACTGCCTTGAGCCAGGCCAGGTGGGGCAGCCCAGGCGAAGGGGTGGGTCTGCCTCAGGCTCCAATCCTGTCCATTCCTTGGCCCCCTTGTTGGGGCTCCTGCAGGACACCCAGAAGCCTTAGGATCCCAGGAACCTGGATATCTTCTGGACACAGCTGCCTGGGCGTGCACTCAGAGTCTCCTCCCAAATGCCACCAAAATGTGGAGAGCAGGGAAACACAGCAGGTGAGGAGGGCAGGTCACACGGTGCTTGGGGGTGAATGTGCCTGTCTTTGGAAAACAGAGGGGACAGTGAGCCAAGGGCCTCTTGTTGGAGTCACAGACTCCTCCCGATAGCCTCTCCCAGCCACATACGACACTGGGGGAAGAACCTGGAGCCAGGCGCACTGGAGGGTGGTAGTTCAGTGACAGCTCAAACCAAGCCACACCCTTTGCCCCTTCTTTAGTAAGACAGGAAGGGCCAGAGGAGCATCCTCTGAGATGCTCCGTAGCCATGGGGCAGAGACCAGCCACTGGCCACAATGGCTTCTCATGATGCTACTGACGATGCTTGGTTGCCTGTAGGGAGGCCCATCCCAGACAAGACCACCACACTGGCCACCAAGACAGGACAGCTGAGCGCCACAGGCAGGCGAAAAACAAAAGCTGCTATGATGGGGATCAACCACCCAGAGACAAGGTGCCTCAGGAAGGAGAGTACGATACAACAGCGCCAGCAACAGCTTGCAGCTATGCGCTGAGGGCCAGGTACCGGGACACGGGTCGGCTTGTTTAATGCTTACACTGCACCTGAAAAGTGAGTGCCATATGATGAGAGAGGCACAAAAGGTCACGTCAACCTTATACAGTCAATAGCTAGGGGTGACACAACTGGAATTCAGCCAGGCGGGGTGGTCTCAGAGATCATACCATATTCATTGACAAGAACGGGTGGAAAGAGAGACAGAGGCAAAGAGACACGTAGACAGAGAGATGGGGGAGCAGAGAGACAGAGAGAAAGAGATCACATAATCAAAGAATAAGAGAAAGCTCAATGGAAAAATGTACTCAGCAGCCAGATTAGAAGATAAAACAACAAATAGACAGAAAACAGGAAAGAAAATACTAGAAAAATACAGGATTTACCAGGAGACTCAACTTCCAAAAGGGACCATAGAGAGAGGGTATTAAAAAAAAAAGAGCAAAAAAGAAAAGAAGAGGGGGAAGGTGTGGGATTAATTATTAAAGAACTAAACCCAGACCATTGTCCAAAACTGCAAGACTGAGTGTCCAGCCAGAAAGTTATGTCCAAGTCCAACATGATGATGAAGAAAACCCTTGCATGTCACTGTAGAATGTTAGGCCACCAATGTCAAGCAATTACAAAAAAAACCAAAAAAGCCTTCTAGAGAGCACTATTAGATTGTATAAACCTTCAAACACTCACCTCCTGAGATCTGTTCTGAAGAAGTATCTAGAGGATGTGTCCCCAAAAGGAGGAGTCAACCAAGAAAGGGAAGGGGTAGCAACATAAGTGAGACAGGAAGGGTATCCTACAGAGCTAGACAGCAGCCATCCACGAGCTGGACAGCTTTCGCCAAAAAGTGTCTGCAGAAAATGGACTTCAGAGAGTACTCAATACAGGTTTCTATGTGGAAACTATGTCAAGAGATTAATTTCTAGAAAGATGAGAAAAATTTCAGAGAGACACATAGAAAGACAAAGTAAGCCGGGCGTGGTGGTGCAGGCCTGTAATCCCAGCACTCAGGAGGCTGAGGCAGGAGGATCACTGAGAGTTCGAGGCCAGCCTGGGCTACAAAGTGAGCTCACGGCCAGCCTGAACTGCATAGCGAGACCCTGTCTCAAAAAGACAAAAAAAAAAGACAAAGTAAAACTAGGAGGCAATTATTAACTCCAGGAAAAACAAAGAAGTTGCTCAAGGAAAAACATTTAATTATAGTGTATCTTTCTCTTCAAGCAGTAGAATATTTACACAGTTATAATAATGTAAATGGTTTTCTTTAAGTAAAAATATCAATATAGAACTTGGGGAAGATGTTGGGAAGGGAAGAGTGAATGTGTAATGGAGTGAAATCTTGAAATATTTATCCATCTATAAATAATTACACACGTATAAACCAATAAATCAAGAAATAGTAATACAAGCTTTGTCTATGGAGATTTGGAGGTAAATACAGGAAGAAACAACATGAAGAGTTACAAACAGCTCTCTTGCTGAAAGCAGGTCTAGGGGCAGGAGCAGGAGACTGATGGGTTTTCAGTCTTTTATGACTTTTGTTTTTCAGTACTAGGAGTTGAACCCAGGACCTTCACACTGATGTACTTTTCCAACTCTTTATTTTATTTATGTTTTTATTTTTATTTTTTGAGACAGAGTCTGTCTAGTACATTCCCGGATTGGGCTCCTCCATCCTTAGCTGTTCAGAGTGCTGGGATTATAGGCATGCACCACACTTGACTTTCTTTTCTTTCTTTCTTTCTTTTTCTTTCTTTCTTTTCCTTTCTTTTCCTTTCTTTTTCTTCCTTTCTTGTTCTCTTTCTTTCTTTTTAAATAAATGTGCATATGTCACTCTGAGAAAATAAAACTGAATGTGGCTGAAGTCAAAGCCAACTGCTGCAGCGTGTGAACAAAAGCAACTTCCAGAAGGCCACAGAAAGGCCACACAGCCTGCAGTGCAGGCTCAGCAGACCTTGGAGGCCAAGGGGATCATCTACGTCCAGGACCGGGTCTAGCACGCTGGTGGGCATGGAGCAGAGAACAGGCCAGTAGGAGGGGTCATCAGACCCTGAAGAGCAGCCACCCAGGCTCCAGGCTGGCTCCAACTGGGAGGCAGTTTTGCCCCCAATCAGGGAGGAGGGATAGAAGGTGAGGGCAAGCACAAGAAAGCATGCGCCTCTTGGGATGATAATGGGAAGCGAAATAAATCAGACACACAAGCTTAAACGTCACATGGTTTCTCTTATATGAGAAACAAAGCATAAATAAAGAGCAAACGAAAGGACAGATCCTAGGAACAGGGAGATAAACTTTCTCAAAGAGGAGGGGGATCAAGAGATGGGAGGAGGAGGAGGGAAGGGCAAGGAGTCGGAAAAGGAATGCAGGTGTATGATGTACACGGAACAACTCCCCCACCGCAAGGAATGTAAACATTATGTACTACACATTTGTACTGATAATAAATAAATAAGTAAGTAAAATAATGTTAGTTGTGATGAAAATAACAAAAGAGAGAGGGGTTGTCTCGGGACCTCTGAGCACCCCAGGCTTACCTGGAGGGGACCGCCATGTCCTGTGACTAGAAAGATGCCTCTGGCCATGCATGGAGGACAGCTGGAGAGGCGTGTGTGTGTGTGTGTGTGTGTGTGTGTGTGTGTGTAACTGAATCCATCCCTCTGTCTTCTTTCCTTCCTCCTTTCTTTTCCTTTCTTTTTTTTCTTTTTTTTTTTTTTTTTTGGTACTGGGAATCGAGCTTAGGACCTTACGCTTGCCAGGCAGGCACTGTGCCGCTGAATTATATCCTTGGCCCTTCTTTTCCTTTCAACAAACGTTTATTTATTTTTCTTTTGTGTGTGTGTTAGGCACCTGGCAGTCTGGTCAGCCTAACAGTTGTCTGTCTGTATGTCTGCCTTCTGTCGTCGTCGTCGTAGTGTTGGGAGAGATCAAGGTCAAGAGAGACAGTTGGGGCCAACCAATGCCTGTGATGGCGAGCAGAGCCAAGCAGGAAATGGATATGGGCAAGTGAGGGGTGCTGTAGAGGCCTGTGTGGTGACTGAGTTTCTTGGGAATGAGTGTAATGTGAGGGAGTAAGAGAGGTGCTGGGGGACAGATGGGGTTGAGAAAGTCCTAGTGTATGAACTGTTCCCTCCCCTCACCTTTGGGGTTCCCCTCTACTTCTGACAGCACCCACCCTCCTATCCATCTAGCCATCTCTATTACTGTTTTCTGTTACTGTAACAAAATACCAGGGGCAGTCTACTTAAGAAGAAAGAGACTTATTTAGCTCACAGTTTTGGAGGCTAAAAGTCTAAACAGCATAGAACCAGCTATCTTAGTTAATTCCCTCGTTGCTGGGACAGAAATACCTTGAACGCACAATTTAAAGGGTTTAAGGTTTATTTTGGCTCATGTTTCAGTCCATAGTTGCCTGGCTCCAATACAGGACGGAACAGCACATGGTGAAGAGCTGCTCACATCATGGCAACAAGAAGCACAGAGAACAAAAGGAGGAATAGGGAAGGGAAATACACCCTTCCAGGCCATGCTCCAGGGACCCACATCTCCAACCAGGCCTCATCTCCTAGTAGCACACTTAGCCATAAACTGGTCACTGCACTAATCCACTGACCTCTCAGGAGTCAACCCTGTGATCATGCAAGGCTTTCAGGGGACATTTAGATGTAAATCATAAAACAGCTCTGGCAAGATTTCCATTACAGGTGACAGAGGGCATGTGAGAAGAAGGAAAACAGTCAGGAGAGGTAGGGCAGTGGTGGGGGACAGCTCAGGCTTTTGTAACAACCCTCTCATGAGAATTAACTCAGAGATCCCTTCCAAGGGCCTACCCCCAATAACCTAAGGATCTCTCACCAGGACCCATCTTCTAAAGGATCCACCCTCATACACACTGCCTCATGCAGACCACACTTCCAACACATGGGCCCTTGGGAGCCAATCAAACCAAATCCAAACCACAGCACCATCTATACATCTATCCACAAATCTGTCCATCCATTCATCCATCCATCCATCCATCCATGTGTCCATCCACACATGCACCCACCCACCTGTCCCTCACCCAACCATCCATCCACGTGTCCACCTATCCATCCACACTTCCATCCATCAATCCATCCATCCATCCATCCATCCATCCATCCATCCATCCATCCATCCATCCATCTATTCACCCATCCATCCATCTATTCATCCATCCATCCATCCACCCACCCACCCATCCATTCATCCATCCACTTACCCATCACCAGCCATCCCTAATCCTTCTACCCAATTACTATCTCCCCACCCATCCTTCCATCTGCCTACTCATCTACCTGATCTTCTGTTCATCCATCTAACTACTTACTGAGTGTCTTCTGCATGCTCTAGCTGGCTATCCTTGATCCATAGGTTCCCACAGCTACCTCACAATGGCCTTGACTGTGGTTGTGGGAAACTCGGGTCTGGACTTGGCTCCCAGGTGCAGCTTGTGGACTGCTTGCCCAGAGCTCTTTCTAAAGGCAAAAGGGAGTCCAAAGCCTGCAATCCCTTACCCAGCAGGTGTATCGGCAGCAGCATGCCATCTCTGATATTCTCACCTGGATTGGCCTTTTACCCACTCTCCTGTACTTATCCTCCAAGTCCTGAGTCTCAGCTCCTGGGTCAAGACTTGGGGCCACTCATTCATTCTCCTCTTTCCTAGGAACTTTCCACAATGGCTCAGGAGTTAAAACCTGCATGTCCTAGTCTTCCTTGCAACTAGGTGAGGCCATGTGGCTGAGTTCCAGCCATGAGATGTAAGTGAAAAGATCATAAAACAATTTCTCAGACTTTGCTTACAATATAGCAGGGCTTCTCTTTTTGCTTCCTTCTTTTAATTACCTTCTCTCTCTTCCTTCCTAGCCTGCAGATGGAATCACTACAACTGAAGCAATTGTTTTGGACCTTAAGAGTATAGGCTAAAATAGAAAGAGCCCGAATCCCATAGCACTTTGTAAAGCAGCCATCATAGTTGTCCTGGACTATCAACCACTGGTCTTTTAAAAATTAAGAATTAAGGCCAGGCATGGTGGCACACACCTGTAATCCCAGCACTCAGGAGGCTGAGGCAGGAGGATCATTGCAAGTTCAAGACCAGCCTGGGCTACCAAGTGAGCTCAAGGCCAGCCTGAACTGCATAGTGAGACTCTGTCTCAAAAAGACAGAAAAAAAAAAAAACCCAAAGAATTAATTGTCCATTTTGTTCCACTGTTCAGGCTGGCCTCAAACTCGCAGCAATCCTCTTACCTCAGCCTCCCGAGTGCTGGGATTATAGGCATGCGCCACCATGCCCGGCTTGTCCCACTGTTCTTTTAGGTTTCTACTACTTGTGCTTACATTGCTCACTTCTCTGTGAGTTGCTTGGTTTTGCAATTGAACCTTTGGGCAACTCAGGCCAAAAGTTCCAAATATAGGTAAAGGCAGGATACCCAGCACACTCAAGGTGGAGAAACAACCTCCTCTGCCCCTTTGCATTGTCTTCAAGCAAGTGGGGCCCAGGGACAGGGAGGAGGATTGGGAGCCCTTCCTGTCCCCATTTTCTCCCCCTCTGACTCTAGCAGCCTGTGGGCAGCAGCTCAGCCAGACCCCAGAATTTTCCATAAAGGTCTTTCCAGGTAAAAATGATCAATGTCCTTCTGATTTATTTGTTCTATGTAATGCATTTTAAACGTTATTTAATTTAATGGGAGGGGGACAGATATGACAGCTAAAAGTGCCAGACAGTGGGGTCTGGGAATGTGTCTGGGCTTTTCATGTGAATTCTTGCAGAAATAATTCTCACTGGGTGCTAATGGCATGCCTTTCTAGATCCTAATCTCTAGCTAGTCCCAAGTCCCCTGTCTGGGGCTCTAGAGTTTCTCAAGTCAGCCAAGTTCTGCTCCCCAAACTGGGCAGAAAAGTGCTAAGGGGTTGGGGTGGGTTTGCCCACAAGAACTATGCTGGTTCTAAAGGCTGGACAGAGCTGGGCTTCCCCTGGTGGGTAGAGCGGTGCCAGTGCCGGGTGGCATGGGGACAGCCCTAGACGGGACGTGTCAGTACCAGGGGAAGGAATAGAGTGGTGGGTGAAAGGGTGCATGCATCTTACTGTTTTGGACCAGCAGGGGTTGTGCTGGGGTCCCCAGGACAGGCTTTGGGGTCCTCACCAGGAGCCCTAGGTTCTCTGCGGGTGATGGCTGCACTTTGCCAGGCCTTCCAAGCACCCTACAAACAGCTGTCTGTGACTGTGGACCGGGATAATACTGCATGCCCACACGATACCCTCCCCTTCCAGGAAGCCTTCCAGACTGACAAATGGCTTGTAGGAGAGACTCTTCTTTGGTCCTCATGAGGACCCCCATGCAGATGGGGGTGGGCAGAAACAGTTCAATATCTGTTTACTGATGAGGTGATGGAACCCAGGGAAGGGAATCCTCTGCAAGTGGACACAGAACCGGGACTGAGCTCAGCCTGACTCAAGCCCAATGAGCGGCCCCTAATGTCCAGGTGGGTGGGGTGGGATGGGCTAAGGGGAGAATGTGCTTATTTTACCCAACCAGGGCAGAGGCCTTGGGCCTAGTCCCACCCACCCCAAGTGTGATCCACCTCCCCTGTGATGTGGGCCCACCCCCCCCCAGAGAAGAAGCTCTGGTCCAGGTGGTAATCGGGCCTTTGCTAGTTGCCCTGGCGAGTGGAGTCCCAAGGCCATGGCTGCGCATCCTAAGCTCTTGGGTTCTGATGCTCGAGAAGGTGACCCCACGTACTTACGGAAGAACCTGCCTGGCTGTCAGCTCCTGCCTCAGGCTCTCCTCCAACCTGGGGACTGGAGGATGGGGGACAGGCACGAGGCACCATGGGCAGTGGAAGCTCTGGGGCCTCAGCCTGACAAACACCTTGGACCCAGGGTCTAAGACTTACCCCCAGGCCACAAAAGAGGAAACAGGCTGAATGGACCCAGGTCTCACTCTACCGTAGGTGGGCTGGTCTCCCACACTACACCCCCAGAACCAGGAGGGCTAAGATGCAGGCAGGGCAGGAGGAAGAAAAGGGTGGGGGACTGCCCCCCTCCATGACTCCCTTGGCCCATTTAGTGCCCAAGAGAGGAAGTGAGGAATCCAAGCAGGCAGGGAGTGGGTTCTGACAGGTCCCACGGCACAGCTGAGAAGCTGAGGGCTCCCAGCTCAGAGACTGCAGGTCTCCAGCCCAGCCCACCGCCTCCCAGCACCGGGGCAGGTGCCTCAGTCCACAAAGAGCAGTCTCCCCTTGCCCCGTTTTCCCGCCCCGTCTCCCTCCCTCCCCTATTTTCCCTGGCCCCTCCTTGCAAGGGCTGCCCACAGCGCCTTCCACCCTCCACTGCCCTGACACCCTCTCCTCCTCCTCCCTGCTCTGCCCCGTCCTCCCCACTCTCCTTCCAGTCCTGACTCCCTCCCCACCCCCAGCACTGCCTCCAGCGGTCCTCCCTCCCCAGCATCTCCTTCCCTTTCTTGGTCTTACTGTCTGTCGCCCTCTGTGTTACTCCAGCTCCTGCTCATTCCCAGGGCTGAGCCTTGTGCTCCCGCTCCTGACCCTGCGGGGTGCAGGATCACACCCGCCGCCTTGGAGTAACAGGTCTCAGCGCTGCCGCAGCGCTGCTCCTTGAGTCCTGGGGCAACCCAGCCGGAGCGTCTCACACCGCCACACGCACGCACGCACGCACGCAGACACGTTTCTGAAGTGACAGCACTCGACACCCGTGCAATCAGGCCCCCACCTGGCAGAGCACGGGCCGCTCTAACTGCAGCACAGAGGCTGAGACCCCAGCCGGGGTTTGGCGGAGAGTGGGGTGCAGGGTGTGGTGGAGGGCAAGAACCTCAGCCCTCTTTGAACTACCCAATTCCCCCCCACACACACACCGCAGCCCTACCTCCTCTGTTGTCTATGACCGCAGGCCCCTGAGGACCATGAGGCTCACTGTGCTGTGAACCTCGGCAGTGGACTGGAGCTAGCGGTGGCACCAACCAGGTGGGGACCTCACATTGCTGAATGCTGTTAGGTAGACAAGCCAACCATCCGAGGGACCTGGGCCCCAGGAAAGGGCAGGGAGGTAGTGGTCCCGAAAAAGGCTTTCCAGAGGGAGGAAGAACATGCTGGGGAGAGGGGATGGAGTGAGCAAGGAGTGCTAAGGCCTGTAGTGAGGGATCAGAGCTCTCAGGAGTGCTGGCTGAAGGACCCTGGGGAGCCACAGATGGTTCCTGCCTGAGAAGAGCAGCCCTGGGATTGAAGAGAGGCCAGGGGGATCAGGAGAAGCTGGGTTGGATTTGGGTGGGTCAAGCCTAAATCCCTGGTGTGTCCATCCTGTCCCCAGGACATCAGCCACTCCTTTTGGGGCACCTCTGTCAATCAGAAGGGCCCTAGCAGGTACCTGGCCCAGCTGCCCCAGGCAAGGCTTGTCCTGGAGGCTCACTAGCCCAAGAGTGATCAGGACTCAGGTGGGTATGGGACACAAGAAGAGGCAGCAAGGTACTGCACGATTCAAGGCCAGCTGGGCCCAGTTCTTTGGTCTTGGGTCCTCAAGCCTCAGTACTCTGGCCTGTGTAATGGGGGCTGCCACGCTGGGGCTACTCTTAGGAGGCCACCAGGCTACAATCACATGGTCTAGCATCTGTCATACTCTGGACACTCAGAGATGCTGGTCTCCAGCACACAGAGTGGGAGTGAGTCGGGGGCTGTCTCTGAAAACTAGGACCAGGCTGAAGTGATAGCATGGAAAGGTGCAGGTGCCAGGGAGGAAAGGCCATGCACCTACCCAAGTGGCACAGCAAGGGAGGTGGAGGCAGATGGGCAGCACAGCAAATTCAGTGGCTGTCTGGGAATGCCATGGCTGAGTGATGGAGAGGAATTTCCTCAAGGCTAGAACTGATTCCAGAGGCTGCAGGACACCTGACCTAGGTATCACCAGGAGGGCAACAGAGTCACACAGGGCAGTGTAGAGGTGATAACAAGGGTCAGAAAGTGCCAGGGGTAAGAGGGACAGCTGGAAGGCTGCAGCTGAGGCACAGGGGCGCCGGGCTGGGGCCAAGAGGGCTATGGGAGGGTGATTCTGATTGGCTGCGTTGGGTGCCGCCACCATCCTCCCCGTTTCCTGGGTCGGGACACCGGGCTCCGCAAGGAAACTTGCCTCCAGCACTCCTGCGACTGCCTGTGGCTTCGCTGGTTCCCACACCCGCCCCCAGGTTGCTCCTCCCTGGCCGCAGGCTAATTGGCTTTGACAGCTCAAGCCTTCGGCAGCTGAGCGGTGTCACTGCGAATTAGGCAGGCGCTGAGCCCTCCAGTCGGAAACCACTCTGTCACTGCTGCCGCGCGCAGGGCCACTGAGCGTATGTGCGTGTGAGCAAGTGCCCCCGGGCAGGCCCCGGTGTGCCCCGGGTTGGGAGCCACTCCCCCACCTTGCTCTCTCTTAATTGGGCCTGCCCTGATCTGCTCAGCGGGGTCCCCCTTCTCCTCCACACCCATCACCTTCTGAGGGTCAGTGCTCCCTCCCTAGCTGCTCTTGGCAAGGATGGAGCTCTGGCTCTGAACAAGAGTCTCAGTTGACTCTACTGGACACTCCTGGGCTCCTGGAGGAGTCCCTGACCCTCTCCCACAAGCTGGGGCTCAGCCAGACCCCGGGCTGCTGCTGAGTGTGCTCCCTGAAGCCTGCAGGTCCTTCTCTCTCTGGTTCTCACATGCTACATCCAAAGTGTGGCTCACTCTACCCCTTCTCCCTCCCCCTGCTTCCCGCCCCACGTGGTCCTCCTGTCCCACAGGCCATCCGGGTGTCACACTTTTAAGGCGGGACCCTGAGACCCCCACACACACTCTCCACCCCTCTCTCCCAATTCCCTTTGCCTAGCAAGTTTCTCCCCAGTCTGCCCCAACCCGTTCCCCGTTTGCACTGCCCAACCAGGGCAGGGCTCCCTCTTCAGCCCCCCTGTACCTCCCATGGCGGCTGTGTCCGTGGGATTGGGACTCTGTCCTCCAGGTGGTGGTTCTGCTGTGTTCAGACGTCTGTCCCCACCTCCTAAGAAAAGCTCTTAGCCTGCAGCACACAGTAGGTGCTTGATCAATGCTGATAGACCCATCCAGTTCTTCCCAGGCCACGCTTCCCCCTTGCAAGGGCTGCAGGGGGATTAGGGAGGTGGGTCCCTGTGGGAGCCAGGGATTGGGCTGGATTTGAGTCAGGGAGAGCAGGGCACCCTAGCAGGGCCTCCTTGGCCCCTGGCCCAGCTCTGTGGCCTCAGGAATTGCTGACCAGGCAGCTAAGCCTGGGGACAGGAGAGGCAGGGCTGGCCCTGTGGTCAGAGCGGCAGGCAGAGGTGGGTGTTGGGCGAGGGAAGAGCTGTGGTCCACAGAACTGGTGGCTGTCCCGGTCCCCCAGCGGTCAGCCTGTCACCTCCATGACCTACTGAAAGCACCCTCATCCTCTTCCCAGAGCAGCTGCCAGGTGAAGATGAATCCAGGCCAGGGCAAGTGATGGCTTTGCCCTTCTGGGGCCCCATCTCCTGGCCCTACCCGAGACCCTGCCTGGAGCAGCCCCTTGGTGAGACCGTGAAGCTGGTCAGGTGGACTCCACGCTGTCTCCTGCCTGGGCTGACCAGGTCCCCACCGAGTAAGCTTGCTGGATAAGGGGCCCCTGGGCTGGTTGGTGAAGATCCATAGAGGTGCAGGCTGCTTCTCGTACCCCACATCCTTCCCTAGAAGGGGACAGGACCTAGAGAGGGTGGCTTCTGTCCGGAAGGGTCAGGGGCCTCAATGGCAGGCCGGCTGGAGGATGGCAGCTGGGAGAGAGGTGGCAAGGAGAGGTGGGCCCTGAGGCCTGGGCAGGGTACAGTGGGTGGAGCCAAGCAGAGAGGCCTAGAGGAGGGCAACATCCTACCAGGCGGCCGTATCAGAGGCCTCAGTGGCCACATGGACTGGACATGGCACAAGGGGACCAGCACACAGAAAGCCTGTGGGGCCCATGTGTGCATCTGCATGTAGGTGCACGCACATGTGTCTGCAGTCATGTTTGAGTGGAGCTGTGCATGTGTGGAGTGGCCCTCTGCGTGTCACGTTAGGGGATGTCTGCGTGCATCTGCTCGCATATGAGGGTCTGCGTGTCAGGCTGGTGCCCGTGCGTGTGCACACACCAGGCCCTGTGCTCTTCCTCATGGGGGGATGGAGGACACCTCAACCTTGCCCGCTCCCACCCCAGAGCCAGCTACAAGCAGGAGGCAGGGAGGACATATGCTGCAGAGTGCAGGGAAGGCAGGGCCAGAGACCGGAGATGCAGTCTGCAGCAGAGGTGACGGTGCCCCAGGAGGAGCAGCCTTGGGGCTTGGAAACAGCTGCCGTGCCAAAGTCCATCAGCAGGACCAGGAGGTCCAGGCCAGGCCCGGCCTGCCTGCGGCACAGGAGCCCTGGATCCAGGTTTTCAGAAATTTTTGTGGAATGTAACCCGCTGCAAGGTGTGGAGCCAGCAGAGCTGCCACGCTGGGAGGTAGGGTGGCAACCACAGGGTGAGGGCCAGCCGGGTGCTGTCTCTGAGCCTTGGACAGGGTGGGCTGGGGGTACTGGGGTGTTGTCTCAGCTGGGGTAACTCTCCTGGGCTGGTGCAGGAGCTGCTTCTGGGCCAGCATCTGGGAATCCCAGGGGAAGGAGGCGGGGACAGGAAGGGAGGTGAGAAGATAGGACTGAGGGTGCACATGTCCTGAGAGCGTGTGCATATTGAGTGCAGGCTGTGTGTGCTGCCTGGTGGCCCCGTGGGAGCATGGGCTCTGCCCTCCTCAGCTGCACCCAGTCATGGTCCACAGCACACCGGGCTTTCCGCCTCTTCTTTCTGTCTGGGAAGAGACTGCTGTGTCCAGCTCCACTCCTGTGAACAGGAGGGCTTCAGTCCTGAGGAGCCTCCCAGGCAGCCCCAGCAATGTGCCACCCCAGAACCAAGCCCCTTCCTTCCCCCAGGGCACAAGGACCACCCCTGGGTTCATTTGGGCTGGTTTCATTGTCATTTTAATCCCTGTTGGGCCCCCCAGGAGGCAGAGGGGAAGGTGGTAGGTGCTGGGCAACATGAGTCTATGCTGACCCTGGGGGCCCCAAGCAGCCGTGTCAGCAAGTAGGATGACGGGTGTGGGGGACAGATCAGGCCTGCTCAGGCTCTGGATGCCAAGGCTGGGGGAGGCTGAGGCACAGGTGCCCCGACTGCCTTTTGGGACCATCCAGGTAGAGACAAGAGGGTTGTAGAGCTGAAGAGAGGCTGGCCCTGCAGTCACCCACCTCAGAGCCAGGGTCATAAGTGCCCTCCAGCTCCCTCTCAGACCTTTGTCCAGGTAGATCCTGTCTTGGCCGCAGTGCTGCCGCTGCCCGACCTCACTGCCTGGACAAGCATGCCCCTCGTACCCATCGCACACACATGCCCCAAGCACTCCCCCCGGAAGCACTTGTGGCCCCTGGCCTCTCTCACAGCCCCTACCCGCCTACTCCAACTTCTGCCCTCACCTTCCCTCCAAGCAGGGACGCACTCTCCCCAGCACAGGCCCAGGGCTCCCAGCTCCCTCCCTGTCCCCGGCTGGTGTGGCACTCAGGCCAGCTGCCTTTCTTCCTTGCAGCCCGGGGCTGGAGCCAAAGGCACCTTCCACACATGGGTTTTCCCTACAAGGGGTCGGGGATCCCCAAAATGGTTTCTAGAAAACAAACTCTGCTCCTGAACACCAGAGTAGGTGCTGCTATTGCCCCCGTGATTCGCAGGTTGTCCACAGTTACATTCATGTGTTTGCTCAGCCTCGTGTCCCAGGGGGAAGCCAGAGGACACAGGGAGGGAGCGAGCGGAAAATGGGGTGAAGAGACTCTAGCTGTGGGGGACCCAGTGCCCATCCTGTGGGGGCTGTGGGGCTCCTGGGCTTGAAGGTGCTTGAGAGGCCAGGTTCGGTCTCCAGCTGGGCTCTAGGAGGCTCAGACACTGGGCAGGGAGTGTGCTCACAGCTGCCACCGCTGTCCCCTCACGAAAGACACTGGCAGCGGGCCCTCAACCTGCACTTTCTCTTACCAGGACGGAGACTCAGTCAAATGACTGCTCAGGGTGGTGACAATGAAAATTGAGGTGTTCTGTATCCTGGCTCTAGACTAGGGACTTCGAGGTACCCAAAACAGGCCAGCGGTTCCCAGTCATAAACTTGCCCGTGGCTCTTGGCTCCTCATGGGGGAAGACGGTCTCTGTGAACGGTGTCCATGTCTGGTGGGTGACCCTCCCAAACAAGGCGGGGTAGAGATTTCGTGTCCTTGTCACCCCTGCATTTTTTTCTCTCCCACAGCATTTCTCCCGCAGAGACGCAGGCTGGGATTTCGCTCAACCACACACAGACCTGGTCTCCCAGAGTCTGGTTCTAAAGCAAACAGAGGAGAGGGAGACGGGTAGGACCTGCCTTTTCTGGGGTGCGGGACTGAGATGGTAAAACTCTCACTGGGGAGAACCACAGCCATTAGAAGGGAGCCTCCATTTTCCAGACAGCCCAGTGGGGAAGAGTACACTGGGACAGCCCCTCCGGGCCAGGCGAGCAGTTTCCAAATTTGCAAAACAAGGACCCTTGCCACACTCCTGGTGGTGAAGGGAGGAAACAGTCCCCTAAAAGCCTGGCTGCTGCCTCCCTACAGGTTTCTAGGGGTGCCATCACCTCTAGCCCTCCCCCCTACACACCTCAGGATCCCGAAGACATCCCAGGGTTCCCTTGTGGGTGGAGATCTGCAGGCTCAGAAGAGCTACGGCGGCAGCTCCTCCGGATGCCGGGACACAACAGTCTGGACTTGGGGTCACCACTTAGGATGCCTCTTTCCCTGTGCCCTGGCTTGCCTTCAGGGGAGCCCATAGCCACAGGCTTCTGGGGTTTGCTCCCCTGTGGGCACACAGCCAGTCGACAGCCACCTTGTTTACGACCTGGTCCGTGTCCTCCTGGTAATGCCCAGGCCAGTCACCCACAACTATGGCAAAGCCTGATCCAGTGACTTCTTTTTCTTTCTATTCGAGGAGAAATGTGGCAAAAACAAAAGCCACAGACAAATCATCCAGGCTCAGGTAACTTTTGGATCTAACCAGATTTATTTTGTTTGTGTATGTTTTTTTTTTTTTTCCTTTCCTCAGTTTCATAGCAAATGAAAAAAGAACTCAACAAGAACCAACAACACAACAAAACTTTCAACGAGGTGGCCTGTCCTGCTTGGAAGGCCTCGCAAGCTCGCCGAAGGAAGGACGCAGGAAGGCTGTAGTCCCAGTGTGCAGGGGCCTCAGAAAATCAGGGTCCCCACCTGGCAGGGCCTCACCCAACTTAGAGGGGTCGCCTCCTGTCCGCCCATTTCCAGCTAATCCAAAAAGAGACCAAGCTTTAAAAAAATTCCACAAACAAAACGAAACACAATTTAAATTAAAATAAAAACACTTTCTCCACCCACCCATGCCAGGAGGTTCAGACCTAAGCCTCCTCTTTAAATTTCTTTTAGAAATACAGTGCATTACTTTTTAAATTTCACTTCTCTTCAAGGTTAAAATAAGATATATTTCCCTAGGAGTCATAAATACGATCTGGTGCATAGAGAAATGGCAGCGCGGGAGTCCGGGCCAGCCCTCACCCGGCTGAGCACGGCGACCCCTTCCCCCCACCCCCACCCCCGTCGAGTACAGCAGGGCAGCAGGCCCAGGACCGAACACAGCAGGGAACGAAGCCGGGCTCCCGCCTCTGGGAACGCCGGGCAGGGCAGGGGGCAAGCGGGCGCTAGGACAGGCAGGGGCCGGGCCCCGATCGAGCGACGCATGCGGGGACTCGCGGGCGTTCGAGAGCGCACCGGTTGGGGAAGGTTTTCTTTTCTAATCACCAAGCAAAATAAATATAAATGCTCTAAAAATAAGACCGTTTTAAAAAGGGAAAAGAGGAGTAAAAAGGGGGCAAGGAAAAGGAGACAGAAAAGAGAACGGAAAAGACGCACAGGACAGGCAGAGGCTGCCTGGGAGGGGACGGCACGCAGGGCCGCGCTCGACTTATGTACACTGGACGCTTGAGAGTGAGTTAGACCTGACTCGGCTTCCTCGGACACGAAAGGACCGCGGCGACGACGTCGGGACAGTGAGCCGGCAGGTGCACGGAGCAGGGCGGAGCAGGGGGCGACCCCGGCGGGGAGCGCAGTGCCCGGCCTCGGAGCTGCCGCGCGAGCCTGTCCCGGGTCACAGGAAGAAGTCGGGCGCGCCCTTAGCCCCGGCCTGCGGCGGCGAGGGCTCCCGCGAGAAGCCGGCGCCGCCCGCGCCCCCGGGGCCACCCCGGCCGGCCAGCTTCTCGTATTTCTCCTTGTACAGGTCCCGCTCCTTGGCCAGGCGCCCCACCTCCAGCTTCAGCTGCTCCACCTGGCTCTGCAGCTGGCACTTCTCGCTCTCCAGAATGTGCCGCTGCTGCACGCGCTTGAAGCGGCACGACTGCGCGTAGCCGCGGTTCTTGAGCGTGCGCCGCTTCTGCTTCAGTCGGATCACCTCCTCCTTGCTGAAGCCGCGGAGCTGCCGGTTCAGCTCCCGCACCGACATAGACACCAGCTGGTCGTCGGAGAAGCGCTCCTCCAGGCGCGCGTGGTGGCTGGCGCCGCCGCTACCGTGGTGGTGGCCGTGGCCCGCGCCGCCGTGGCCATGGTGATGGTGGTGGTGCGCGCCGTGGTGGTGGTGCGCGCCGTGGTGGTGGTGTGCGCTGTGGTGGTGGCCCGCGCCCAGGTCGTCCGCGCCGCCGCCCCCAGCGCCGCCCGCGAAGCCCGGGCCCCGGAAGGCCTCATAGGCCGCGGCGGCCGCCGGGGGTTGTGCTCCGTGGTGCCCCGCGTGGTGGCCGCTGCCGATGAGCGCCTCCACCGCGTCCTCCGGCGTCAGGTGGAGGGCCTCGGGGTTGAGGTGGTGCTGGTAGCCACTCATCCAGTACAGATCCTCCAGCACCGGCTTCCCCGAGGCGCCCCCGACGGCTCCGGGGCCCCCGTTTGGTGGCCCGGGGGCGCCCCCGGCTTGGGCCGCACCGCCGCTGACCCCCGCGCTGCCGCCGCCACCGGTGCCCGGGCTGGGAGCGCAGAAGCTGGGCGAGGAGGGCACGGAGGAGCAGGGCGTGCTGAGCGGCGTCGAGGACAGCGAACCGGGCGGCAGGCGGTGGCAGAAGCGCTCGGCCTCGGGCGGCTCCTTCTTTACCTCGAACTTCATCAGGTCGAAGTCGTTGACGTACTCGATGGCCAGTGGGCTGCTGGGCAGCTCGGCGCCCATCGCCAGCTCCGCGGCCATCGCCTAGGGCCCTAGCCCCGCCGCCACGCCTGGCCGCGCCCCGACGGGCGGGGGGGGGGGAGCCACCGGACTCTCCCCCCCCTGGCTCCACACTGGGAGCGGTCCCGGTCCCGGTAGGCGCGGGTTTCGGGCCGAGGCGCCGAGAGGTGCAGGAAAAAGTTTCACGCAGACAACTCAGGGGCGGCGTGCATGGGACGCCATTGGCCGGGCCTGTCAGGCTTCCATGGGCTGGCTCCCGGCGGGCGCAGGTTCTCGGAGCCTCCTCCTCCTGCTAAACCTTGGCGATCCGCGCCGGGCCAGTGGCAGTACGGCCGCGCCTCGAACTCCCCTGCCCCGCCCTGCGCCCCGCCCCACACCCCGCCCGCGCAGTAGGCCAGCCCCACCTCCCACGGCCGAGCCTGGAGGCGCACATCTTTATAGAGCTGAACGCCCAGGCCCGCCTCCCCGGGAGGGAGCGCGTGCCCCTGGGCCAATCGGAGCCCAAGTCCCGCCGCCCTTATTTGCCTATCCCCATGGCAACCCTGAGCCCAGCTGTCAATCTCCTGCGGGAAACAGCTGTGGGAAGGGTTGGGGACTGGCCGCTGGCGAGCAGAGTGGGATAGCCCCCTGGTGGCCGCCGCGGAGCACTGCAGGGCGGAGGGCGCGGGACCCGGCAGCCGACAGCGACCTTCGGGGCCTCTTGTCTGGAACCATGCGGTCGGGAAGTCCAAGAGAGCACAGGGCCGCGCCCGGGAGACCCACTTGGGGCACCTATTCGGTCGAACCCCTCAGCCTCCTCTGGGGGCTGCGCCCGGCCCGACCTGCCTGGAACCGAGTCCGGCTCAGCTGGCGCGGCGCCCCCAGCGCGGGGACCTCCAGGCATCATGACACTGAGTGACACTGCCCGGCCCAGGGGCGCGGCGCCCTATTTTTAGCCCTGCGGCTCGGGTGATTTCAGGAATTCAGTCAACAAAGTTGCTGGCACCTCGGGCTGCGGGGCGTACCGTAGGACACCGCGCTCTTAGCGTGTGGTGCAGGTGTTGACGGACGCGCGCGGACCGCCGTCGCCGCCGCAGGGCCGGGGCGCCAAGGACCAGGGAAGGAGGTGCAGGGAGCCGGTTTGAGGGTACCCAAACGCGGGGCTCGGGGGGCATGGAGGGTGCAGAAGTGTGGTGGGCAGAGTTGGGACACGGGCCAGACAGCTGCCAGGCCCCGGAAGGAATCTCAGGCTGCAGTGCCCACCCTCCCAGATTCAGGCAGTCTGACAGTTGGAGGTGCTTGGCGACGTGGGGAGATGGGGGTGACCTGAAGCCGATTTCCTCTGCCCAGGGACGGCTGGAAGTGCCCTCAAGTCGCAGTGGCTGCCCCCAGCCAGCAAAATCAGAATCATCTTTGCAGTTTTCTTGTTCACTCCACAATGTTTGTTACTTTATAATAAAAATGCCACGCACTGGGCAGGACTGGGGTAAGGGGTTGGGAGGGCCAGGCTTTTCTGTAAAGGATTAAGGAAAGCCTGAGGACCCCTCTCCCAGGGACCTCCCTTGCTTGTCTCTGAAGGAGGCCCTGTGGTCCCTGGCCTCACTTCCATGGGACAGATCTCAGGACCCTGGGGACAGCGATGTGGCCGGCAGCCTCACAATCATCCTGGTGTAACTATGCCTATTCTACAGATAAGGAAGCTGAGCCCCTGAAAAGTAACAAGCCATTGTTCAAAATGACCTGCAGCAGGTGGTGGAGCTACGGCTCCCACCAAGTCCTGGGACTTGAGACCACCGGAGTGGCCAAACTCTATGGCAGGTGGTGAGTCCTTTTATCTACCTGCATGCAGAGAGGGGCCAGCCTGCCCAATTCCCCCACCCCAGCATTTCTCGAAGCTCCATACTGTCCATGCTGTCCGAAGCTCCATGAAGCTAGGACAGCTCCCCTGGACCATGGCTACAACCCCTCACTCACTCCTTTGCGTACAGATTGGTGCCTCACATGGCTGTCACTCATTCATTCAACAGTGGCAGGGGCAGGCCAAGGGCCATCTGGGCAGTGGGGCAGCAGGCGCAGAGCAGCCTGTGCAAAAGCAGCCACATCCTCCATCCGCGGAACACCAGCAGGTCACCAAGGGATGCAGAGAAGATAAGGATGGCAGTGGGGGTAGGCTGATCAGTTCTCCCTCCCACCTTAGTGGCCAGCAGTGAGAATGACCAGGTACCCGCTGGAAGAAGGAGTGAGCAGGGCTGTGCTCAGAGCTGGAGATGCAAGAACACTGCAGGGCTCCATGGAGCCCAGCCCCAGCCCCCACATGCAGGACCAGGCATCTCCAAGGTCCTAGACTTGGCTTCTGGGGCTCGCAGATCCACCTGGCTTCCTAGCAGTTCTTTGGGTAGACTCTCCCACCCCCGCCTCCAGCTCTAGCCCTCATCCTGGGAGCACAGGCCTCCCAACGACTTGGCCTGCCCTGTCCCTGTCTCCTGGCCTCTGCACCAGGTAGAGCCTGGTTCTCCTTTATTAGTCCCAGCCAGGGCAGGCAAAAGCAGCCCCATACCTGTCTAAAGTCTTCGAAGGGCTCTCCGTCCAGTCAGTACCCTCTGCTACCTTGCAGAGTGGGCAGGAGGGCTTCTGGACTCCCAGGCCAAAGCCCCCAACCCCAGCCTGGCTGGTCCCTGGAGGACCAGGGAATAATCCCGCTTGGCGAGGAGTGGTGGGGGGACAGTGAGGGTTGGGCGGGGGGCCCCCTGGCTGCCAGAAGCAGCACACTGAAGCTGATTCCCATATACCCCACACCTTCCTAGGGCATCTCACATCTTACTGCCTGCTCTCACAGAACTCCACAGGAGGAACCTGTGTGGCTTGGCGATTAATAGCACCCCACAATCTTTAATGAGTACCTACTGTGTGCCAGGCTCCCTGCGATTCTGCCAGGTACGTGGCTAGGGATTCCTTAATGAAGAACAAGCTGTTGGAGCCTGGTAGCCTAATACAGCGTGGGTCATCCAAGGGGGATCTGTTCTGGGAGTTTGGGGACAGCTGGGGAAACCAGTGGCTGAGGTGACAGAGGAGCCATGGCCCTGCAGCTCTCACAGCCAAGGCTCTGGACCTCCTGTAGCTTCCTCCCAGAATGGCAGCTCCTGGCTCCTGGGTGGGTATCTAGAGAGCAAGGCAGATGTACATCAGAAGCCGCTCCTATTGTCCCAGGGAAGGGGAAGAGGCTTCCTTGTGTGGTCACACAGAGGAAGAGCACATGTCCTAGCACCCATGGGAAATGCAGTCTACCAGGACAGGTATCAGAGAATAGAAAATAAGCCTCAAAATTAAGTAAATGAGTGTTCGTTTTTTCCTGCTCTGCCACAAACTGCCACAAGATTAGCCACTCAGAACAGCAGACGTTCATCTCTCAGGACTCCGTGAGTCGTAGTCCAAGCTGGGTCTGGTCCTGCAAGGTTTCCCAGGCTGCAGTCAGGGTTGCCACAGGCTGGGGTCTCATCTGAGACAGGGAGGGATTTGCCTTCCAGAGCTGTGGGATCACTGGCAGCATTTCCTGGAATCTGTAGGGCACAGTTCTGGGGGCTCAGGCTGCTCGCTATGTGTGGCTCCTAGCACAGCCTCAGCCTTTCCCAGGACAACACAGTCACACCGAGTCCCATCACTGGGTGTAGCAAGTCACAGGTGCTGCCCACAGGGAGGGTCACCTGAGGGTACAAACCCAGGAGGCAAGGGCATGGGGTCTCCTGTCTCCCTCAGTTGCTAAGTGAAGGGGTGGGGAGTGCTAGGTAGGACCTCCGTGAGGCAGGAGCAGAGGGAGGGCTAAGGAGCTGGGAGGGAGCCTGTGTCTAGGAGTGGCTGCAGGCCAAGAGGTGGGCCCAGGATGGCTGGATCAAGGGCAGAGCCTGGGACTGGCTGGGGCCTGGGAGGCCATGGTGGGGCTCTGGGTGGTGGGGCCCATGGCTCCTGTTTGCTGTCTGCACAGTGGATTCCCCAGTGACTGTCTTGGGATGGGGCATCACAAGCAGGATTAGTCTGTTTGTATTCTGCAACAGGTAGCAGGTGGAGTTTCCAAATGTTACTGTGACCTATCGAAAGTGGCTCTGTACTGAGTGCAGAAGCAGATGTGGTGGCGCACGGCTGTAATCCCAGCACTTCAGAGGCTGAGACAAGAGGATTAAGAGTTCAAGATCAGCCTGAACTACACAAGAAGACCCTGTCTCAAAAAAAAAAAAAAGAGAAAGAGGGGAAGCAGGGGGAGGGGAGAGGGAGGAGGAGGGGAAGAGGGAGAGGGAAGGAAAGGGGAGAGGGAGAAGGAGAAGGAGGAGGAGAAGGAGGAGGA